>NW_026975124.1:0-362306 GCF_030014295.1 Loxodonta africana
CTGAGTGTGGGGCCTAAGGCTTCTTTCCCAATCACCATGGTGACAGCCACCGGAAGGCTGGGCGGAACTTCGGACGGGGACGAGTCACAAACACTCAGCCAATAGGAGAGGTCCAGCCTAACCGGCCAGTTCCGCAGAGCCCTCCATTTTACCCACGGACAGACAACGGCCCCTTGCGTCTTTGGCCACAAAATCCAGGGCACCCAGGGAATAACTTCACAGTAGGCAACCCCTGATGTGAACACGTTCGACACACTGGGACAGCAGGCAGGTACCTCTTTTCCACTTACGCTAGGATATCACTAGGCAAGGCGCCCTTCCTCAGCATCTGTGGCCTCTCAGGTATGTGTTCACTCAGAGGAATCTCTTCATTCTACCCCTGAGACACATCACAAGTATGAGGGGCCTGAGAGAGAGCCTAGAGATGGAACGGGGGAGGCTTCTGGCTGTACTGCTTCCCCGTGGGGACAGAATAGCAGGTAGTCTCTCTGGAAGGTCTTAGCTTCTGTTGACTGACACGTGCAATACAGTAGGGGCGGACCCTGGCCAGGGGGAGCTTGTGGGCAGATGCAACCTCTCCGGCGACGAATAATTGCGCTGCTGCTTTGTATGGTGAAAACCTCCCCCCGCCAAGGAGGATGGGTAGAGAACATTGACCCACACCCGCCAGGGGCCTTTCCTGGGACTAAAGATCCCAACGTGGTCTCAACGTCGTCACCCTCTCAACACACACCTTTCCTGCACACGTAATCCTGCCTTTCTCCGTCAGGGCCCTATGCTACCAGGAAAAAAAGCAAGCCGCTCAAAGAGGCCGATGCCAGGGAAATCGAGGAAACACTGCCAGTTTCCAAATTTTTGCTGTCTACACGTCCCCGCCTCCGGTGCAAGGCTGCCTATGTGGCCGGGCTCCGAAGGCAAGGCCGAAATCCTGGCAGCCTGGGCCCCAGCAGTGCAATGGTTGACGGACGTGGGGACACGGATGACCTGTTCGCCACATACAGGAGGGATCCTTGGGCCCTTCACTGGCTCGCCACTCAGCTCCACGACGTCCACTACTGGCCCTGGCCTTTGCTTTGGCTGGTGCCCCATTAAACGTGTGCTCCGGAGCGATCTTTCTCCACCCATCACTAGCATTCTGCCACCAGGGGATATGTGAGTGTGGGAGTCACCATTTGTCACTGGCAGCAGTGTCACAAGTCACTAGACTTCCAGCTACCCGCTGACCTAGGCTGCCTTCTGCCCCAGGCAAGGTCCCGAATCCTTTATCCCAGATGCTGACACCTGGGCACTGGCGGACATTGATTTTTATCAACACAGAGGTCTGAGTGAGGGTCAGAGGGCCAGGTAGGTGAAGTGAAGGCCAGGTGGGCGGGGCTGAGGCTTCTTTGCCATCACCATAGAGACAGTCCCCCCACCGCAAGAGTGGGCGGAGCTTGGGATGGGCCTGGTGACAAGACTGAGCCAATGGCAGAGATCCGGCCCGCCAGGCAGATGACACAGGGCCCTCCATTATGACCTATGACACCTAGTGGCCACAGGATTTGAGCACACCCTGGGAAAGCCTACGCAGGCACAGGGGAGCCCCTGGTGCGGACTGGTTCAGGGCATTGGCAGAGCAGGCCAGGTACCTCTTTCCCACTTTCCTGAGGATATCGCTACGCAAGGCATCCCCACTCAGCATCTCTTGCCTCTCTCTCTCTGTCTCTCTCTGGATGTGTTCATTCTCTGAAATCTCTTCCTTCTCCCCCTGAGTCACTTCACAGCTTGGAGTGCCTGATAGAGTGCCTAGAGACCAAAGAGCAAAGGGGGAAGGCCTCTGGCTCTACTGGTTGCCCATGGGCAGACAAGATCTGGTAGTTTATCTGGAAGGTCTAGAGAGTAGTGACTGATGGGGTAGCTACATCACCGGCGGACCCTGGCCAGGTGAAGCTTGCTGACATGTGGCAGCCTCTCCGGAGACTACTAATTCCGCTGGTAACATTGTATGCAAATACCTGGCTGAGTGCGAAGGGCAGAAAACATTGACACATACCTGCCAGAGGCCTATCCTGGGTCTGAAGAGTCCACCCCGGTCTCCAGCGACTCATCATCTCAGCACACACTTTGCCTGCACACAGGGAATCCGCCTCTCTCCACGAATGCCTTCTCCTGCTAGGAAACACAGGATGGCACTCAGCCAAAGGAGAGCTCAGGCAAAGTCAACTGAAGCCCGCATTTTCAAGATTTTGCCCTCTGCTGGGCCACAGCCTCCGGTGGCACACTGCATGTGCCTCACTTCTCCGAAGACAAGGCCGAAATCCGGGCATCCAGGGCCCCAGCAGTCCAGAGGCTGCGCATGGCGGCATACGGATCACCTCTTTGCCACGTACAGGAGGGAGGCCTCGGCCCTAGACTGGCTCCGCTAGAGCTCCACGACCTCAGCTATTTTTCCCGACCTTTGGCCCGTGCCCTTGTGAGTGTGTGACCTCTAGTTACACTTCACCTCCGACCACTCTCGATCCGCCACCTGCGGCTACCTGAGCGTGGACATCAACATCTATCACTGTCTGCAGTGTCACAGGTCACTAGGTGTCTAGGCTCAGGCTGACCTTGGCTGTCTTGTGCCCAGGCAAGGAGCTTAATCCTTCAAAGGAAATGAGGACACGTGGTCACTGGCCGACATCCTTTCTTTCATCTACACAGCGGTCTAGATGAGGGTAAAGAGGCCAGGTGGGCCAGGTGAAGGCTGAGTGCGGGGCCTAAGGCTTCCTTCCCAATCACCATGGAGACAGCCACCGCAAGGCTGGCCGGAACTTCTGACGGGGACGGGTCACAAACTCTCAGCCAATAGGAGAGGTCCAGCCTAACCGGCCGGTTCCGCAGAGCCCTCCATTTTACCCATGGACACACAACGGCCCCTTCTGTCCTTGGCCACAAAATCGAGGGCACCCAGGGAATAATTTCACAGTAGGCAACCCCTGATGAGGACACGTTCGACATACTGGGACAGCAGGCAGGTACCTCTTTGCCACTTACGCTACGATATCAGTAGGCAAGGCGCCCTTCCTCAGCATCTATGGCCCCTCTTTGTATGTGTTCTTTTAAAGAAATCTCTTTTTGCTACCCCTGAGACACATCACAACTATGAGGGGCCTGAGAGGGAACCTGGACATGAAACAGGGGAGGCTTCTGGCTGTACCGCTTCCCCGTGGCTAGAGAATAGCAGTTAGTCTCTCTGGAAGCTCTTAGCTTCTGTTGATCGACATGGGCAATACGGTAGGGGCGGACCCTGGCCAGGTGGAGCTTGTGGGCACACGCAACCTCTGGGGGAAGAATAATTCCGCTGCTGCTTTGTATGGTGTAAACCTCCCCACGCCAAGTGGGATGGGCACAGAACATTGACCCACACCTGCCAGGGGCCTTTCCTGGGACTAAAGATCCCAACCTGGTCTCAACCTTGTCACCTTCTCAGCACATACCTTTCCTGCACACATAATCCTGCCTTTCTCCGTCGGTGCCTCATCCTACTAGGAAAAAAGCATGCCGCTCAAAAAGGCCGATGCCAGAGAAATCGAGGAGACACTGCCATTTTCCACATTTTTGCTGTCTACATATCCCCGCCTCCGGCGGAAGGCTGCCTATGTGGCCGGGCTGCGAAGGCAAGGCCGAAATCCTGGCATCCCGGGCCCCAGCAATCCAGTGGTTTATGGACGTGGGGACCCGGATGACATGTTTCCCACATCCAAGAGGAATCCTTGGGCCCTTCACTGGCTCGCCATTCAGCTCCGCGACGTCCACTGCTGGCCCTGGCCTTTGGCCGGTGCCCCATAGCGCGAGTGCTCCGGAGCCATGTTTCTCCACCCATCACTATCATTCTGCCACCAGGGGATATGTGAGTGTGGGAGTCACCATTTGTCTGTCACTGGCAGCAGTGTCACGAGTCACTAGACTTCCAGGTACCAGCTGACCTAGGCTGCCTTCTGCCCCAGGCAAGGTCCGGAATCCTTTATCCCAGATGCTGACACCTGGGCACTGGCCGACATTAATTGTTATCAACACAGAGGTCTGAGTGAGGGTCAGCAGGCCAGCTAGGTGAAGTCAAGGCCAGGTGGGCGGGACTAAGGCTCCTTTGCCATCACCATGGAGACAGTCCCACCACCGGAAGAGTAGGCGGAGCTTATGATGGGCCTGGTGACAAGACTGAGCCAATGGCAGAGATCTGGCCCGCCAGGCAGATGACACAGGGCCCTCCATTATGACCTATGACACCTAGTGGCCACAGGATTTGAGCACACCCTGGGAAAGCCTACACAGGCACAGGGGAGCCCCTGGTGCGGACTGGTTCAGGGCATTGGCAGAGCAGGCCAGGTACCTCTTTCCCACTTTCCTGAGGATATCGCTACGCAAGGCATCCCCACTCAGCATCTCTTGCCTCTCTCTGTCTCTCTCTGGATGTGTTCATTCTCTGAAATCTCTTCCTTCTCCCCCTGAGTCACTTCACAGCTTGGAGTGCCTGATAGAGTGCCTAGAGACCAAAGAGCAAAGGGGGAAGGCCTCTGGCTCTACTGCTTGCCCATGGGCAGACAAGATCTGGTAGTTTATCTGGAAGGTCTAGAGAGTAGTGACTGATGGGGTAGCTACATCACCGGCGGACCCTGGCCAGGTGAAGCTTGCTGACATGTGGCAGCCTCTCCGGAGACTACTAATTCCGCTGGTAACATTGTATGCAAATACCTGGCTGAGTGCGAAGGGCAGAAAACATTGACACATACCTGCCAGAGGCCTATCCTGGATCTGAAGAGTCCACCCCGGTCTCCAGCGACTCATCATCTCAGCACACACTTTGCCTGCACACAGGGAATCCGCCTCTCTCCACGAATGCCTTCTCCTGCTAGGAAACACAGGATGGCACTCAGCCAAAGGAGAGCTCAGGCAAAGTCAACTGAAGCCCGCATTTTCAAGATTTTGCCCTCTGCTGGGCCACAGCCTCCGGTGGCACACTGCATGTGCGTCACTTCTCCGAAGACAAGGCCGAAATCCGGGCATCCAGGGCCCCAGCAGTCCAGAGGCTGTGCATGGCGGCATACGGATCACCTCTTTGCCACGTACAGGAGGGAGGCCTCGGCCCTAGACTGGCTCCGCTAGAGCTCCACGACCTCAGCTATTTTTCCCGACCTTTGGCCCGTGCCCTTGTGAGTGTGTGACCTCTAGTTACACTTCACCTCCGACCACTCTCGATCCGCCACCTGCGGCTACCTGAGCGTGGACATCAACATCTATCACTGTCTGCAGTGTCACAGGTCACTAGGTGTCTAGGCTCAGGCTGACCTTGGCTGTCTTGTGCCCAGGCAAGGAGCTTAATCCTTCAAAGGAAATGAGGACACGTGGTCACTGGCCGACATCCTTTCTTTCATCTACACAGCGGTCTAGATGAGGGTAAAGAGGCCAGGTGGGCCAGGTAAAGGCTGAGTGCGGGGCCTAAGGCTTCCTTCCCAATCACCATGGAGACAGCCACCGCAAGGCTGGCCGGAACTTCTGACGGGGACGGGTCACAAACTCTGAGCCAATAGGAGAGGTCCAGCCTAACCGGCCGGTTCCGCAGAGCCCTCCATTTTACCCATGGACACACAACGGCCCCTTCTGTCCTTGGCCACAAAATCGAGGGCACCCAGGGAATAACTTCACAGTAGGCAACCCCTGATGTGGACACGTTCAACATACTGGGACAGCAGGCAGGTACCTCTTTGCCACTTACGCTACGATATCAGTAGGCAAGGCGCCCTTCCTCAGCATCTATGGCCCCTCTTTGTATCTGTTCTTTTAAAGAAATCTCTTTTTGCTACCCCTGAGACACATCACAACTATGAGGGGCCTGAGAGGGAACCTGGACATGAAACAGGGGAGGCTTCTGGCTGTACCGCTTCCCCGTGGCTAGAGAATAGCAGTTAGTCTCTCTGGAAGCTCTTAGCTTCTGTTGATCGACATGGGCAATACGGTAGGGGCGGACCCTGGCCAGGTGGAGCTTGTGGGCACACGCAACCTCTGGGGGAAGAATAATTCCGCTGCTGATTTGTATGGTGTAAACCTCCCCACGCCAAGTGGGATGGGCACAGAACATTGACCCACACCTGCCAGGGGCCTTTCCTGAGACTAAAGATCCCAACCTGGTCTCAACCTTGTCACCTTCTCAGCACATACCTGTCCTGCACACATAATCCTGCCTTTCTCCGTCGGTGCCTCATCCCACTAGGAAAAAAGCATGCCGCTCAAAAAGGCCGATGCCAGAGAAATCGAGGAGACACTGCCATTTTCCACATTTTTGCTGTCTACATATCCCCGCCTCCGGCGGAAGGCTGCCTATGTGGCCGGGCTGCGAAGGCAAGGCCGAAATCCTGGCATCCCGGGCCCCAGCAATCCAGTGGTTTATGGACGTGGGGACCCGGATGACATGTTTCCCACATCCAAGAGGAATCCTTGGGCCCTTCACTGGCTCGCCATTCAGCTCCGCGACGTCCACTACTGGCCCTGGCCTTTGGCCGGTGCCCCATTGCGCGAGTGCTCCGGAGCCATGTTTCTCCACCCATCACTATCATTCTGCCACCAGGGGATATGTGAGTGTGGGAGTCACCATTTGTCTGTCACTGGCAGCAGTGTCACGAGTCACTAGACTTCCAGGTACCAGCTGACCTAGGCTGCCTTCTGCCCCAGGCAAGGTCCGGAATCCTTTATCCCAGATGCTGACACCTGGGCACTGGCCGACATTAATTTTTATCAACACAGAGGTCTGAGTGAGGGTCAGCAGGCCAGCTAGGTGAAGTCAAGGCCAGGTGGGCGGGACTAAGGCTCCTTTGCCATCACCATGGAGACAGTCCCACCACCGGAAGAGTAGGCGGAGCTTATGATGGGCCTGGTGACAAGACTGAGCCAATGGCAGAGATCTGGCCCGCCAGGCAGATGACACAGGGCCCTCCATTATGACCTATGACACCTAGTGGCCACAGGATTTGAGCACACCCTGGGAAAGCCTACGCAGGCACAGGGGAGCCCCTGGTGCGGACTGGTTCAGGGCATTGGCAGAGCAGGCCAGGTACCTCTTTCCCACTTTCCTGAGGATATCGCTACGCAAGGCATCCCCACTCAGCATCTCTTGCCTCTCTCTCTCTGTCTCTCTCTGGATGTGTTCATTCTCTGAAATCTCTTCCTTCTCCCCCTGAGTCACTTCACAGCTTGGAGTGCCTGATAGAGTGCCTAGAGACCAAAGAGCAAAGGGGGAAGGCCTCTGGCTCTACTGGTTGCCCGTGGGCAGACAAGATCTGGTAGTTTATCTGGAAGGTCTAGAGAGTAGTGACTGATGGGGTAGCTACATCACCGGCGGACCCTGGCCAGGTGAAGCTTGCTGACATGTGGCAGCCTCTCCGGAGACTACTAATTCTGCTGGTAACATTGTATGCAAATACCTGGCTGAGTGCGAAGGGCAGAAAACATTGACACATACCTGCCAGAGGCCTATCCTGGATCTGAAGAGTCCACCCCGGTCTCCAGCGACTCATCATCTCAGCACACACTTTGCCTGCACACAGGGAATCCGCCTCTCTCCACGAATGCCTTCTCCTGCTAGGAAACACAGGATGGCACTCAGCCAAAGGAGAGCTCAGGCAAAGTCAACTGAAGCCCGCATTTTCAAGATTTTGCCCTCTGCTGGGCCACAGCCTCCGGTGGCACACTGCATGTGCGTCACTTCTCCGAAGACAAGGCCGAAATCCGGGCATCCAGGGCCCCAGCAGTCCAGAGGCTGTGCATGGCGGCATACGGATCACCTCTTTGCCACGTACAGGAGGGAGGCCTCGGCCCTAGACTGGCTCCGCTAGAGCTCCACGACCTCAGCTATTTTTCCCGACCTTTGGCCCGTGCCCTTGTGAGTGTGTGACCTCTAGTTACACTTCACCTCCGACCACTCTCGATCCGCCACCTGCGGCTACCTGAGCGTGGACATCAACATCTATCACTGTCTGCAGTGTCACAGGTCACTAGGTGTCTAGGCTCAGGCTGACCTTGGCTGTCTTGTGCCCAGGCAAGGAGCTTAATCCTTCAAAGGAAATGAGGACACGTGGTCACTGGCCGACATCCTTTCTTTCATCTACACAGCGGTCTAGATGAGGGTAAAGAGGCCAGGTGGGCCAGGTGAAGGCTGAGTGCGGGGCCTAAGGCTTCCTTCCCAATCACCATGGAGACAGCCACCGCAAGGCTGGCCGGAACTTCTGACGGGGACGGGTCACAAACTCTCAGCCAATAGGAGAGGTCCAGCCTAACCGGCCGGTTCCGCAGAGCCCTCCATTTTACCCATGGACACACAACGGCCCCTTCTGTCCTTGGCCACAAAATCGAGGGCACCCAGGGAATAATTTCACAGTAGGCAACCCCTGATGTGGACACGTTCGACATACTGGGACAGCAGGCAGGTACCTCTTTGCCACTTACGCTACGATATCAGTAGGCAAGGCGCCCTTCCTCAGCATCTATGGCCCCTCTTTGTATGTGTTCTTTTAAAGAAATCTCTTTTTGCTACCCCTGAGACACATCACAACTATGAGGGGCCTGAGAGGGAACCTGGACATGAAACAGGGGAGGCTTCTGGCTGTACCGCTTCCCCGTGGCTAGAGAATAGCAGTTAGTCTCTCTGGAAGCTCTTAGCTTCTGTTGATCGACATGGGCAATACGGTAGGGGCGGACCCTGGCCAGGTGGAGCTTGTGGGCACACGCAACCTCTGGGGGAAGAATAATTCCGCTGCTGCTTTGTATGGTGTAAACCTCCCCACGCCAATTGGGATGGGCACAGAACATTGACCCACACCTGCCAGGGGCCTTTCCTGGGACTAAAGATCCCAACCTGGTCTCAACCTTGTCACCTTCTCAGCACATACCTTTCCTGCACACATAATCCTGCCTTTCTCCGTCGGTGCCTCATCCTACTAGGAAAAAAGCATGCCGCTCAAAAAGGCCGATGCCAGAGAAATCGAGGAGACACTGCCATTTTCCACATTTTTGCTGTCTACATATCCCCGCCTCCGGCGGAAGGCTGCCTATGTGGCCGGGCTGCGAAGGCAAGGCCGAAATCCTGGCATCCCGGGCCCCAGCAATCCAGTGGTTTATGGACGTGGGGACCCGGATGACAAGTTTCCCACATCCAAGAGGAATCCTTGGGCCCTTCACTGGCTCGCCATTCAGCTCCGCGACGTCCACTGCTGGCCCTGGCCTTTGGCCGGTGCCCCATTGCGCGAGTGCTCCGGAGCGATGTTTCTCCACCCATCACTATCATTCTGCCACCAGGGGATATGTGAGTGTGGGAGTCACCATTTGTCTGTCACTGGCAGCAGTGTCACGAGTCACTAGACTTCCAGGTACCAGCTGACCTAGGCTGCCTTCTGCCCCAGGCAAGGTCCGGAATCCTTTATCCCAGATGCTGACACCTGGGCACTGGCCGACATTAATTGTTATCAACACAGAGGTCTGAGTGAGGGTCAGCAGGCCAGCTAGGTGAAGTCAAGGCCAGGTGGGCGGGACTAAGGCTCCTTTGCCATCACCATGGAGACAGTCCCACCACCGGAAGAGTAGGCGGAGCTTATGATGGGCCTGGTGACAAGACTGAGCCAATGGCAGAGATCTGGCCCGCCAGGCAGATGACACAGGGCCCTCCATTATGACCTATGACACCTAGTGGCCACAGGATTTGAGCACACCCTGGGAAAGCCTACACAGGCACAGGGGAGCCCCTGGTGCGGACTGGTTCAGGGCATTGGCAGAGCAGGCCAGGTACCTCTTTCCCACTTTCCTGAGGATATCGCTACGCAAGGCATCCCCACTCAGCATCTCTTGCCTCTCTCTGTCTCTCTCTGGATGTGTTCATTCTCTGAAATCTCTTCCTTCTCCCCCTGAGTCACTTCACAGCTTGGAGTGCCTGATAGAGTGCCTAGAGACCAAAGAGCAAAGGGGGAAGGCCTCTGGCTCTACTGGTTGCCCATGGGCAGACAAGATCTGGTAGTTTATCTGGAAGGTCTAGAGAGTAGTGACTGATGGGGTAGCTACATCACCGGCGGACCCTGGCCAGGTGAAGCTTGCTGACATGTGGCAGCCTCTCCGGAGACTACTAATTCCGCTGGTAACATTGTATGCAAATACCTGGCTGAGTGCGAAGGGCAGAAAACATTGACACATACCTGCCAGAGGCCTATCCTGGGTCTGAAGAGTCCACCCCGGTCTCCAGCGACTCATCATCTCAGCACACACTTTGCCTGCACACAGGGAATCCGCCTCTCTCCACGAATGCCTTCTCCTGCTAGGAAACACAGGATGGCACTCAGCCAAAGGAGAGCTCAGGCAAAGTCAACTGAAGCCCGCATTTTCAAGATTTTGCCCTCTGCTGGGCCACAGCCTCCGGTGGCACACTGCATGTGCGTCACTTCTCCGAAGACAAGGCCGAAATCCGGGCATCCAGGGCCCCAGCAGTCCAGAGGCTGCGCATGGCGGCATACGGATCACCTCTTTGCCACGTACAGGAGGGAGGCCTCGGCCCTAGACTGGCTCCGCTAGAGCTCCACGACCTCAGCTATTTTTCCCGACCTTTGGCCCGTGCCCTTGTGAGTGTGTGACCTCTAGTTACACTTCACCTCCGACCACTCTCGATCCGCCACCTGCAGATACCTGAGCGTGGACATCAACATCTATCACTGTCTGCAGTGTCACAGGTCACTAGGTGTCTAGGCTGAGGCTGACCTTGGCTGTCTTCTGCCCAGGCAAGGAGCTTAATCCTTCAAAGGAAATGAGGACACATGGTCACTGGCCGACATCCTTTCTTTCATCTACACAGCGGTCTAGATGAGGGTAAAGAGGCCAGGTGGGCCAGGTGAAGGCTGAGTGCGGGGCCTAAGGCTTCCTTCCCAATCACCATGGAGACAGCCACCGCAGAGCTGGCCGGTACTTCTGACGGGGACGGGTCACAAACTCTGAGTCAATAGGAGAGGTCCAGCCTAACCGGCCGGTTCCGCAGAGCCCTCCATTTTACCCATGGACACACAACGGCCCCTTCTGTCCTTGGCCACAAAATCGAGGGCACCCAGGGAATAACTTCGCAGTAGTTAACCCCTGATGTGGAGACGTTCGACATACTGGGACAGCAGGCAGGTACCTCTTTTCCACTCACGCTACGATATCAGTAGGCAAGGCGCCCTTCCTCAGCATCTATGGCCCCTCTTTGTATGTGTTCTTTTAAAGAAATCTCTTTTTGCTACCCCTGAGACACATCACAACTATGAGGGGCCTGAGAGGGAACCTGGACATGAAACAGGGGAGGCTTCTGGCTGTACCGCTTCCCCGTGGCTAGAGAATAGCAGTTAGTCTCTCTGGAAGCTCTTAGCTTCTGTTGATCGACATGGGCAATACTGTAGGGGCGGACCCTGGCCAGGTGGAGCTTGTGGGCACACGCAACCTCTGGGGGAAGAATAATTCCGCTGCTGCTTTGTATGGTGTAAACCTCCCCACGCCAAGTGGGATGGGCACAGAACATTGACCCACACCTGCCAGGGGCCTTTCCTGGGACTAAAGATCCCAACCTGGTCTCAACCTTGTCACCTTCTCAGCACATACCTTTCCTGCACACATAATCCTGCCTTTCTCCGTCGGTGCCTCATCCTACTAGGAAAAAAGCATGCCGCTCAAAAAGGCCGATGCCAGAGAAATCGAGGAGACACTGCCATTTTCCACATTTTTGCTGTCTACATATCCCCGCCTCCGGCGGAAGGCTGCCTATGTGGCCGGGCTGCGAAGGCAAGGCCGAAATCCTGGCATCCCGGGCCCCAGCAATCCAGTGGTTTATGGACGTGGGGACCCGGATGACATGTTTCCCACATCCAAGAGGAATCCTTGGGCCCTTCACTGGCTCCCCATTCAGCTCCGCGACGTCCACTACTGGCCCTGGCCTTTGGCCGGTGCCCCATTGCGCGAGTGCTCCGGAGCGATGTTTCTCCACCCATCACTATCATTCTGCCACCAGGGGATATGTGAGTGTGGGAGTCACCATTTGTCTGTCACTGGCAGCAGTCACGAGTCACTAGACTTCCAGGTACCAGCTGACCTAGGCTGCCTTCTGCCCCAGGCAAGGTCCGGAATCCTTTATCCCAGATGCTGACACCTGGGCACTGGCCGACATTAATTTTTATCAACACAGAGGTCTGAGTGAGGGTCAGCAGGCCAGCTAGGTGAAGTCAAGGCCAGGTGGGCGGGACTAAGGCTCCTTTGCCATCACCATGGAGACAGTCCCACCACCGGAAGAGTAGGCGGAGCTTATGATGGGCCTGGTGACAAGACTGAGCCAATGGCAGAGATCTGGCCCGCCAGGCAGATGACACAGGGCCCTCCATTATGACCTATGACACCTAGTGGCCACAGGATTTGAGCACACCCTGGGAAAGCCTACGCAGGCACAGGGGAGCCCCTGGTGCGGACTGGTTCAGGGCATTGGCAGAGCAGGCCAGGTACCTCTTTCCCACTTTCCTGAGGATATCACTACGCAAGGCATCCCCACTCAGCATCTCTTGCCTCTCTCTCTCTGTCTCTCTCTGGATGTGTTCATTCTCTGAAATCTCTTCCTTCTCCCCCTGAGTCACTTCACAGCTTGGAGTGCCTGATAGAGTGCCTAGAGACCAAAGAGCAAAGGGGGAAGGCCTCTGGCTCTACTGGTTGCCCGTGGGCAGACAAGATCTGGTAGTTTATCTGGAAGGTCTAGAGAGTAGTGACTGATGGGGTAGCTACATCACCGGCGGACCCTGGCCAGGTGAAGCTTGCTGACATGTGGCAGCCTCTCCGGAGACTACTAATTCCGCTGGTAACATTGTATGCAAATACCTGGCTGAGTGCGAAGGGCAGAAAACATTGACACATACCTGCCAGAGGCCTATCCTGGGTCTGAAGAGTCCACCCCGGTCTCCAGCGACTCATCATCTCAGCACACACTTTGCCTGCACACAGGGAATCCGCCTCTCTCCACGAATGCCTTCTCCTGCTAGGAAACACAGGATGGCACTCAGCCAAAGGAGAGCTCAGGCAAAGTCAACTGAAGCCCGCATTTTCAAGATTTTGCCCTCTGCTGGGCCACAGCCTCCGGTGGCACACTGCATGTGCGTCACTTCTCCGAAGACAAGGCCGAAATCCGGGCATCCAGGGCCCCAGCAGTCCAGAGGCTGCGCATGGCGGCATACGGATCACCTCTTTGCCACGTACAGGAGGGAGGCCTCGGCCCTAGACTGGCTCCGCTAGAGCTCCACGACCTCAGCTATTTTTCCCGACCTTTGGCCCGTGCCCTTGTGAGTGTGTGACCTCTAGTTACACTTCACCTCCGACCACTCTTGATCCGCCACCTGCGGATACCTGAGCGTGGACATCAACATCTATCACTGTCTGCAGTGTCACAGGTCACTAGGTGTCTAGGCTCAGGCTGACCTTGGCTGTCTTCTGCCCAGGCAAGGAGCTTAATCCTTCAAAGGAAATGAGGACACATGGTCACTGG
This sequence comes from Loxodonta africana, assembly GCF_030014295.1. Taxonomy (NCBI): domain Eukaryota; kingdom Metazoa; phylum Chordata; class Mammalia; order Proboscidea; family Elephantidae; genus Loxodonta; species Loxodonta africana. Next base: position 13,538 of record NW_026975124.1, read on the forward strand.
CCGATATCCTTTCTTTCACATAGAGAGATAGTATTATGAGGGTAAAGAGGCCAGGTGGGCCAGGTGAAGGCTGAGTGCGGGGCCTAAGGCTTCCTTCCCAATCACCATGGAGACAGCCACCGCAGGGCTGGCCGGAACTTCTGACGGGGACGGGTCACAAACTCTGAGTCAATAGGAGAGGTCCAGCCTAACCGGCCGGTTCCGCAGAGCCCTCCATTTTACCCATGGACACACAACGGCCCCTTCTGTCCTTGGCCACAAAATCGAGGGCACCCAGGGAATAACTTCGCAGTAGGGAACCCCTGATGTGGACACGTTCGACATACTGGGACAGCAGGCAGGTACCTCTTTTCCACTCACGCTACGATATCAGTAGGCAAGGCGCCCTTCCTCAGCATCTATGGCCCCTCTTTGTATGTGTTCTTTTAAAGAAATCTCTTTTTGCTACCCCTGAGACACATCACAACTATGAGGGGCCTGAGAGGGAACCTGGACATGAAACAGGGGAGGCTTCTGGCTGTACCGCTTCCCCGTGGCTAGAGAATAGCAGTTAGTCTCTCTGGAAGCTCTTAGCTTCCGTTGATCGACATGGGCAATACGGTAGGGGCGGACCCTGGCCAGGTGGAGCTTGTGGGCACACGCAACCTCTGGGGGAAGAATAATTCCGCTGCTGCTTTGTATGGTGTAAACCTCCCCACGCCAAGTGGGATGGGCACAGAACATTGACCCACACCTGCCAGGGGCCTTTCCTGGGACTAAAGATCCCAACCTGGTCTCAACCTTGTCACCTTCTCAGCACATACCTTTCCTGCACACATAATCCTGCCTTTCTCCGTCGGTGCCTCATCCTACTAGGAAAAAAGCATGCCGCTCAAAAAGGCCGATGCCAGAGAAATCGAGGAGACACTGCCATTTTCCACATTTTTGCTGTCTACATATCCCCGCCTCCGGCGGAAGGCTGCCTATGTGGCCGGGCTGCGAAGGCAAGGCCGAAATCCTGGCATCCCGGGCCCCAGCAATCCAGTGGTTTATGGACGTGGGGACCCGGATGACATGTTTCCCACATCCAAGAGGAATCCTTGGGCCCTTCACTGGCTCGCCATTCAGCTCCGCGACGTCCACTACTGGCCCTGGCCTTTGGCCGGTGCCCCATTGCGCGAGTGCTCCGGAGCGATGTTTCTCCACCCATCACTATCATTCTGCCACCAGGGGATATGTGAGTGTGGGAGTCACCATTTGTCTGTCACTGGCAGCAGTGTCACAAGTCACTAGACTTCCAGGTACCAGCTGACCTAGGCTGCCTTCTGCCCCAGGCAAGGTCTGGAATCCTTTATCCCAGATGCTGACACCTGGGCACTGGCCGACATTAATTTTTATCAACACAGAGGTCTGAGTGAGGGTCAGCAGGCCAGCTAGGTGAAGTCAAGGCCAGGTGGGCGGGACTAAGGCTCCTTTGCCATCACCATGGAGACAGTCCCACCACCGGAAGAGTAGGCGGAGCTTATGATGGGCCTGGTGACAAGACTGAGCCAATGGCAGAGATCTGGCCCGCCAGGCAGATGACACAGGGCCCTCCATTATGACCTATGACACCTAGTGGCCACAGGATTTGAGCACACCCTGGGAAAGCCTACGCAGGCACAGGGGAGCCCCTGGTGCGGACTGGTTCAGGGCATTGGCAGAGCAGGCCAGGTACCTCTTTCCCACTTTCCTGAGGATATCGCTACGCAAGGCATCCCCACTCAGCATCTCTTGCCTCTCTCTCTCTGTCTCTCTCTGGATGTGTTCATTCTCTGAAATCTCTTCCTTCTCCCCCTGAGTCACTTCACAGCTTGGAGTGCCTGATAGAGTGCCTAGAGACCAAAGAGCAAAGGGGGAAGGCCTCTGGCTCTACTGGTTGCCCGTGGGCAGACAAGATCTGGTAGTTTATCTGGAAGGTCTAGAGAGTAGTGACTGATGGGGTAGCTACATCACCGGCGGACCCTGGCCAGGTGAAGCTTGCTGACATGTGGCAGCCTCTCCGGAGACTACTAATTCCACTGGTAACATTGTATGCAAATACCTGGCTGAGTGCGAAGGGCAGAAAACATTGACACATACCTGCCAGAGGCCTATCCTGGGTCTGAAGAGTCCACCCCGGTCTCCAGCGACTCATCATCTCAGCACACACTTTGCCTGCACACAGGGAATCCGCCTCTCTCCACGAATGCCTTCTCCTGCTAGGAAACACAGGATGGCACTCAGCCAAAGGAGAGCTCAGGCAAAGTCAACTGAAGCCCGCATTTTCAAGATTTTGCCCTCTGCTGGGCCACAGCCTCCGGTGGCACACTGCATGTGCGTCACTTCTCCGAAGACAAGGCCGAAATCCGGGCATCCAGGGCCCCAGCAGTCCAGAGGCTGTGCATGGCGGCATACGGATCACCTCTTTGCCACGTACAGGAGGGAGGCCTCGGCCCTAGACTGGCTCCGCTAGAGCTCCACGACCTCAGCTATTTTTCCCGACCTTTGGCCCGTGCCCTTGTGAGTGTGTGACCTCTAGTTACACTTCACCTCCGACCACTCTCGATCCGCCACCTGCGGATACCTGAGCGTGGACATCAACATCTATCACTGTCTGCAGTGTCACAGGTCACTAGGTGTCTAGGCTGAGGCTGACCTTGGCTGTCTTCTGCCCAGGCAAGGAGCTTAATCCTTCAAAGGAAATGAGGACACATGGTCACTGGCCGACATTCTTTCTTTCATCTACACAGCAGTCTAGATGAGGGTAAAGAGGCCAGGTGGGCCAGGTGAAGGCTGAGTGCGGGGCCTAAGGCTTCCTTCCCAATCACCATGGAGACAGCCACCGCAGGGCTGGCCGGAACTTCTGACGGGGACGGGTCACAAACTCTGAGCCAATAGGAGAGGTCCAGCCTATCCGGCCGGTTCCGCAGAGCCCTCCATTTTACCCATGGACACACAACGGCCCCTTCTGTCCTTGGCCACAAAATCGAGGGCACCCAGGGAATAACTTCGCAGTAGGGAACCCCTGATGTGGACACGTTCGACATACTGGGACAGCAGGCAGGTACCTCTTTTCCACTCACGCTACGATATCAGTAGGCAAGGCGCCCTTCCTCAGCATCTATGGCCCCTCTTTGTATGTGTTCTTTTAAAGAAATCTCTTTTTGCTACCCCTGAGACACATCACAACTATGAGGGGCCTGAGAGGGAACCTGGACATGAAACAGGGGAGGCTTCTGGCTGTACCGCTTCCCCGTGGCTAGAGAATAGCAGTTAGTCTCTCTGGAAGCTCTTAGCTTCTGTTGATCGACATGGGCAATACGGTAGGGGCGGACCCTGGCCAGGTGGAGCTTGTGGGCACACGCAACCTCTGGGGGAAGAATAATTCCGCTGCTGCTTTGTATGGTGTAAACCTCCCCACGCCAAGTGGGATGGGCACAGAACATTGACCCACACCTGCCAGGGGCCTTTCCTGGGACTAAAGATCCCAACCTGGTCTCAACCTTGTCACCTTCTCAGCACATACCTTTCCTGCACACATAATCCTGCCTTTCTCCGTCGGTGCCTCATCCTACTAGGAAAAAAGCATGCCGCTCAAAAAGGCCGATGCCAGAGAAATCGAGGAGACACTGCCATTTTCCACATTTTTGCTGTCTACATATCCCCGCCTCCGGCGGAAGGCTGCCTATGTGGCCGGGCTGCGAAGGCAAGGCCGAAATCCTGGCATCCCGGGCCCCAGCAATCCAGTGGTTTATGGACGTGGGGACCCGGATGACATGTTTCCCACATCCAAGAGGAATCCTTGGGCCCTTCACTGGCTCGCCATTCAGCTCCGCGACGTCCACTACTGGCCCTGGCCTTTGGCCGGTGCCCCATTGCGCGAGTGCTCCGGAGCGATGTTTCTCCACCCATCACTATCATTCTGCCACCAGGGGATATGTGAGTGTGGGAGTCACCATTTGTCTGTCACTGGCAGCAGTGTCACGAGTCACTAGACTTCCAGGTACCAGCTGACCTAGGCTGCCTTCTGCCCCAGGCAAGGTCCGGAATCCTTTATCCCAGATGCTGACACCTGGGCACTGGCCGACATTAATTTTTATCAACACAGAGGTCTGAGTGAGGGTCAGCAGGCCAGCTAGCTGAAGTCAAGGCCAGGTGGGCGGGACTAAGGCTCCTTTGCCATCACCATGGAGACAGTCCCACCACCGGAAGAGTAGGCGGAGCTTATGATGGGCCTGGTGACAAGACTGAGCCAATGGCAGAGATCTGGCCCGCCAGGCAGATGACACAGGGCCCTCCATTATGACCTATGACACCTAGTGGCCACAGGATTTGAGCACACCCTGGGAAAGCCTACGCAGGCACAGGGGAGCCCCTGGTGCGGACTGGTTCAGGGCATTGGCAGAGCAGGCCAGGTACCTCTTTCCCACTTTCCTGAGGATATCACTACGCAAGGCATCCCCACTCAGCATCTCTTGCCTCTCTCTCTCTGTCTCTCTCTGGATGTGTTCATTCTCTGAAATCTCTTCCTTCTCCCCCTGAGTCACTTCACAGCTTGGAGTGCCTGATAGAGTGCCTAGAGACCAAAGAGCAAAGGGGGAAGGCCTCTGGCTCTACTGGTTGCCCGTGGGCAGACAAGATCTGGTAGTTTATCTGGAAGGTCTAGAGAGTAGTGACTGATGGGGTAGCTACATCACCGGCGGACCCTGGCCAGGTGAAGCTTGCTGACATGTGGCAGCCTCTCCGGAGACTACTAATTCCGCTGGTAACATTGTATGCAAATACCTGGCTGAGTGCGAAGGGCAGAAAACATTGACACATACCTGCCAGAGGCCTATCCTGGGTCTGAAGAGTCCACCCCGGTCTCCAGCGACTCATCATCTCAGCACACACTTTGCCTGCACACAGGGAATCCGCCTCTCTCCACGAATGCCTTCTCCTGCTAGGAAACACAGGATGGCACTCAGCCAAAGGAGAGCTCAGGCAAAGTCAACTGAAGCCCGCATTTTCAAGATTTTGCCCTCTGCTGGGCCACAGCCTCCGGTGGCACACTGCATGTGCGTCACTTCTCCGAAGACAAGGCCGAAATCCGGGCATCCAGGGCCCCAGCAGTCCAGAGGCTGTGCATGGCGGCATACGGATCACCTCTTTGCCACGTACAGGAGGGTGGCCTCGGCCCTAGACTGGCTCCGCTAGAGCTCCACGACCTCAGCTATTTTTCCCGACCTTTGGCCCGTGCCCTTGTGAGTGTGTGACCTCTAGTTACACTTCACCTCCGACCACTCTCGATCCGCCACCTGCGGCTACCTGAGCGTGGACATCAACATCTATCACTGTCTGCAGTGTCACAGGTCACTAGGTGTCTAGGCTCAGGCTGACCTTGGCTGTCTTCTGCCCAGGCAAGGAGCTTAATCCTTCAAAGGAAATGAGGACACGTGGTCACTGGACGACATCCTTTCTTTCATCTACACAGCGGTCTAGATGAGGGTAAAGAGGCCAGGTGGGCCAGGTGAAGGCTGAGTGCGGGGCCTAAGGCTTCCTTCCCAATCACCATGGAGACAGCCACCGCAAGGCTGGCCGGAACTTCTGACGGGGACGGGTCACAAACTCTCAGCCAATAGGAGAGGTCCAGCCTAACCGGCCGGTTCCGCAGAGCCCTCCATTTTACCCATGGACACACAACGGCCCCTTCTGTCCTTGGCCACAAAATCGAGGGCACCCAGGGAATAATTTCACAGTAGGCAACCCCTGATGTGGACACGTTCGACATACTGGGACAGCAGGCAGGTACCTCTTTGCCACTTACGCTACGATATCAGTAGGCAAGGCGCCCTTCCTCAGCATCTATGGCCCCTCTTTGTATGTGTTCTTTTAAAGAAATCTCTTTTTGCTACCCCTGAGACACATCACAACTATGAGGGGCCTGAGAGGGAACCTGGACATGAAACAGGGGAGGCTTCTGGCTGTACCGCTTCCCCGTGGCTAGAGAATAGCAGTTAGTCTCTCTGGAAGCTCTTAGCTTCTGTTGATCGACATGGGCAATACGGTAGGGGCGGACCCTGGCCAGGTGGAGCTTGTGGGCACACGCAACCTCTGGGGGAAGAATAATTCCGCTGCTGCTTTGTATGGTGTAAACCTCCCCACGCCAAGTGGGATGGGCACAGAACATTGACCCACACCTGCCAGGGGCCTTTCCTGGGACTAAAGATCCCAACCTGGTCTCAACCTTGTCACCTTCTCAGCACATACCTTTCCTGCACACATAATCCTGCCTTTCTCCGTCGGTGCCTCATCCTACTAGGAAAAAAGCATGCCGCTCAAAAAGGCCGATGCCAGAGAAATCGAGGAGACACTGCCATTTTCCACATTTTTGCTGTCTACATATCCCCGCCTCCGGCGGAAGGCTGCCTATGTGGCCGGGCTGCGAAGGCAAGGCCGAAATCCTGGCATCCCGGGCCCCAGCAATCCAGTGGTTTATGGACGTGGGGACCCGGATGACATGTTTCCCACATCCAAGAGGAATCCTTGGGCCCTTCACTGGCTCGCCATTCAGCTCCGCGACGTCCACTACTGGCCCTGGCCTTTGGCCGGTGCCCCATTGCGCGAGTGCTCCGGAGCGATGTTTCTCCACCCATCACTATCATTCTGCCACCAGGGGATATGTGAGTGTGGGAGTCACCATTTGTCTGTCACTGGCAGCAGTGTCACAAGTCACTAGACTTCCAGGTACCAGCTGACCTAGGCTGCCTTCTGCCCCAGGCAAGGTCCGGAATCCTTTATCCCAGATGCTGACACCTGGGCACTGGCCGACATTAATTGTTATCAACACAGAGGTCTGAGTGAGGGTCAGCAGGCCAGCTAGGTGAAGTCAAGGCCAGCTGGGCGGGACTAAGGCTCCTTTGCCATCACCATGGAGACAGTCCCACCACCGGAAGAGTAGGCGGAGCTTATGATGGGCCTGGTGACAAGACTGAGCCAATGGCAGAGATCTGGCCCGCCAGGCAGATGACACAGGGCCCTCCATTATGACCTATGACACCTAGTGGCCACAGGATTTGAGCACACCCTGGGAAAGCCTACGCAGACACAGGGGAGCCCCTGGTGCGGACTGGTTCAGGGCATTGGCAGAGCAGGCCAGGTACCTCTTTCCCACTTTCCTGAGGATATCGCTACGCAAGGCATCCCCACTCAGCATCTCTTGCCTCTCTCTCTCTGTCTCTCTCTGGATGTGTTCATTCTCTGAAATCTCTTCCTTCTCCCCCTGAGTCACTTCACAGCTTGGAGTGCCTGATAGAGTGCCTAGAGACCAAAGAGCAAAGGGGGAAGGCCTCTGGCTCTACTGGTTGCCCATGGGCAGACAAGATCTGGTAGTTTATCTGGAAGCTCTAGAGAGTAGTGACTGATGGGGTAGCTACATCACCGGCGGACCCTGGCCAGGTGAAGCTTGCTGACATGTGGCAGCCTCTCCGGAGACTACTAATTCCGCTGGTAACATTGTATGCAAATACCTGGCTGAGTGCGAAGGGCAGAAAACATTGACACATACCTGCCAGAGGCCTATCCTGGGTCTGAAGAGTCCACCCCGGTCTCCAGCGACTCATCATCTCAGCACACACTTTGCCTGCACACAGGGAATCCGCCTCTCTCCACGAATGCCTTCTCCTGCTAGGAAACACAGGATGGCACTCAGCCAAAGGAGAGCTCAGGCAAAGTCAACTGAAGCCCGCATTTTCAAGATTTTGCCCTCTGCTGGGCCACAGCCTCCGGTGGCACACTGCATGTGCGTCACTTCTCCGAAGACAAGGCCGAAATCCGGGCATCCAGGGCCCCAGCAGTCCAGAGGCTGTGCATGGCGGCATACGGATCACCTCTTTGCCACGTACAGGAGGGAGGCCTCGGCCCTAGACTGGCTCCGCTAGAGCTCCACGACCTCAGCTATTTTTCCCGACCTTTGGCCCGTGCCCTTGTGAGTGTGTGACCTCTAGTTACACTTCACCTCCGACCACTCTCGATCCGCCACCTGCGGCTACCTGAGCGTGGACATCAACATCTATCACTGTCTGCAGTGTCACAGGTCACTAGGTGTCTAGGCTCAGGCTGACCTTGGCTGTCTTGTGCCCAGGCAAGGAGCTTAATCCTTCAAAGGAAATGAGGACACGTGGTCACTGGTCGACATCCTTTCTTTCATCTACACAGCGGTCTAGATGAGGGTAAAGAGGCCAGGTGGGCCAGGTGAAGGCTGAGTGCGGGGCCTAAGGCTTCCTTCCTAATCACCATGGAGACAGCCACCGCAAGGCTGGCCGGAACTTCTGACGGGGACGGGTCACAACCTCTGAGCCAATAGGAGAGGTCCAGCCTAACTGGCCGGTTCCGCAGAGCCCTCCATTTTACCCATGGACACACAACGGCCCCTTCTGTCCTTGGCCACAAAATCGAGGGCACCCAGGGAATAATTTCACAGTAGGCAACCCCTGATGTGGACACGTTCGACATACTGGGACAGCAGGCAGGTACCTCTTTGCCACTTACGCTACGATATCAGTAGGCAAGGCGCCCTTCCTCAGCATCTATGGCCCCTCTTTGTATGTGTTCTTTTAAAGAAATCTCTTTTTGCTACCCCTGAGACACATCACAACTATGAGGGGCCTGAGAGGGAACCTGGACATGAAACAGGGGAGGCTTCTGGCTGTACCGCTTCCCCGTGGCTAGAGAATAGCAGTTAGTCTCTCTGGAAGCTCTTAGCTTCTGTTGATCGACATGGGCAATACGGTAGGGGCGGACCCTGGCCAGGTGGAGCTTGTGGGCACACGCAACCTCTGGGGGAAGAATAATTCCGCTGCTGCTTTGTATGGTGTAAACCTCCCCACGCCAAGTGGGATGGGCACAGAACATTGACCCACACCTGCCAGGGGCCTTTCCTGGGACTAAAGATCCCAACCTGGTCTCAACCTTGTCACCTTCTCAGCACATACCTTTCCTGCACACATAATCCTGCCTTTCTCCGTCGGTGCCTCATCCTACTAGGAAAAAAGCATGCCGCTCAAAAAGGCCGATGCCAGAGAAATCGAGGAGACACTGCCATTTTCCACATTTTTGCTGTCTACATATCCCCGCCTCCGGCGGAAGGCTGCCTATGTGGCCGGGCTGCGAAGGCAAGGCCGAAATCCTGGCATCCCGGGCCCCAGCAATCCAGTGGTTTATGGACGTGGGGACCCGGATGACAAGTTTCCCACATCCAAGAGGAATCCTTGGGCCCTTCACTGGCTCGCCATTCAGCTCCGCGACGTCCACTGCTGGCCCTGGCCTTTGGCCGGTGCCCCATTGCGCGAGTGCTCCGGAGCGATGTTTCTCCACCCATCACTATCATTCTGCCACCAGGGGATATGTGAGTGTGGGAGTCACCATTTGTCTGTCACTGGCAGCAGTGTCACGAGTCACTAGACTTCCAGGTACCAGCTGACCTAGGCTGCCTTCTGCCCCAGGCAAGGTCCGGAATCCTTTATCCCAGATGCTGACACCTGGGCACTGGCCGACATTAATTGTTATCAACACAGAGGTCTGAGTGAGGGTCAGCAGGCCAGCTAGGTGAAGTCAAGGCCAGGTGGGCGGGACTAAGGCTCCTTTGCCATCACCATGGAGACAGTCCCACCACCGGAAGAGTAGGCGGAGCTTATGATGGGCCTGGTGACAAGACTGAGCCAATGGCAGAGATCTGGCCCGCCAGGCAGATGACACAGGGCCCTCCATTATGACCTATGACACCTAGTGGCCACAGGATTTGAGCACACCCTGGGAAAGCCTACGCAGGCACAGGGGAGCCCCTGGTGCGGACTGGTTCAGGGCATTGGCAGAGGAGGCCAGGTACCTCTTTCCCACTTTCCTGAGGATATCACTACGCAAGGCATCCCCACTCAGCATCTCTTGCCTCTCTCTCTCTGTCTCTCTCTGGATGTGTTCATTCTCTGAAATCTCTTCCTTCTCCCCCTGAGTCACTTCACAGCTTGGAGTGCCTGATAGAGTGCCTAGAGACCAAAGAGCAAAGGGGGAAGGCCTCTGGCTCTACTGGTTGCCCATGGGCAGACAAGATCTGGTAGTTTATCTGGAAGCTCTAGAGAGTAGTGACTGATGGGGTAGCTACATCACCGGCGGACCCTGGCCAGGTGAAGCTTGCTGACATGTGGCAGCCTCTCCGGAGACTACTAATTCCGCTGGTAACATTGTATGCAAATACCTGGCTGAGTGCGAAGGGCAGAAAACATTGACACATACCTGCCAGAGGCCTATCCTGGGTCTGAAGAGTCCACCCCGGTCTCCAGCGACTCATCATCTCAGCACACACTTTGCCTGCACACAGGGAATCCGCCTCTCTCCACGAATGCCTTCTCCTGCTAGGAAACACAGGATGGCACTCAGCCAAAGGAGAGCTCAGGCAAAGTCAACTGAAGCCCGCATTTTCAAGATTTTGCCCTCTGCTGGGCCACAGCCTCCGGTGGCACACTGCATGTGCGTCACTTCTCCGAAGACAAGGCCGAAATCCGGGCATCCAGGGCCCCAGCAGTCCAGAGGCTGTGCATGGCGGCATACGGATCACCTCTTTGCCACGTACAGGAGGGAGGCCTCGGCCCTAGACTGGCTCCGCTAGAGCTCCACGACCTCAGCTATTTTTCCCGACCTTTGGCCCGTGCCCTTGTGAGTGTGTGACCTCTAGTTACACTTCACCTCCGACCACTCTCGATCCGCCACCTGCGGCTACCTGAGCGTGGACATCAACATCTATCACTGTCTGCAGTGTCACAGGTCACTAGGTGTCTAGGCTCAGGCTGACCTTGGCTGTCTTGTGCCCAGGCAAGGAGCTTAATCCTTCAAAGGAAATGAGGACACGTGGTCACTGGTCGACATCCTTTCTTTCATCTACACAGCGGTCTAGATGAGGGTAAAGAGGCCAGGTGGGCCAGGTGAAGGCTGAGTGCGGGGCCTAAGGCTTCCTTCCTAATCACCATGGAGACAGCCACCGCAAGGCTGGCCGGAACTTCTGACGGGGACGGGTCACAACCTCTGAGCCAATAGGAGAGGTCCAGCCTAACCGGCCGGTTCCGCAGAGCCCTCCATTTTACCCATGGACACACAACGGCCCCTTCTGTCCTTGGCCACAAAATCGAGGGCACCCAGGGAATAATTTCACAGTAGGCAACCCCTGATGTGGACACGTTCGACATACTGGGACAGCAGGCAGGTACCTCTTTGCCACTTACGCTACGATATCAGTAGGCAAGGCGCCCTTCCTCAGCATCTATGGCCCCTCTTTGTATGTGTTCTTTTAAAGAAATCTCTTTTTGCTACCCCTGAGACACATCACAACTATGAGGGGCCTGAGAGGGAACCTGGACATGAAACAGGGGAGGCTTCTGGCTGTACCGCTTCCCCGTGGCTAGAGAATAGCAGTTAGTCTCTCTGGAAGCTCTTAGCTTCTGTTGATCGACATGGGCAATACGGTAGGGGCGGACCCTGGCCAGGTGGAGCTTGTGGGCACACGCAACCTCTGGGGGAAGAATAATTCCGCTGCTGCTTTGTATGGTGTAAACCTCCCCACGCCAAGTGGGATGGGCACAGAACATTGACCCACACCTGCCAGGGGCCTTTCCTGGGACTAAAGATCCCAACCTGGTCTCAACCTTGTCACCTTCTCAGCACATACCTTTCCTGCACACATAATCCTGCCTTTCTCCGTCGGTGCCTCATCCTACTAGGAAAAAAGCATGCCGCTCAAAAAGGCCGATGCCAGAGAAATCGAGGAGACACTGCCATTTTCCACATTTTTGCTGTCTACATATCCCCGCCTCCGGCGGAAGGCTGCCTATGTGGCCGGGCTGCGAAGGCAAGGCCGAAATCCTGGCATCCCGGGCCCCAGCAATCCAGTGGTTTATGGACGTGGGGACCCGGATGACAAGTTTCCCACATCCAAGAGGAATCCTTGGGCCCTTCACTGGCTCGCCATTCAGCTCCGCGACGTCCACTACTGGCCCTGGCCTTTGGCCGGTGCCCCATTGCGCGAGTGCTCCGGAGCGATGTTTCTCCACCCATCACTATCATTCTGCCACCAGGGGATATGTGAGTGTGGGAGTCACCATTTGTCTGTCACTGGCAGCAGTGTCACAAGTCACTAGACTTCCAGGTACCAGCTGACCTAGGCTGCCTTCTGCCCCAGGCAAGGTCCGGAATCCTTTATCCCAGATGCTGACACCTGGGCACTGGCCGACATTAATTGTTATCAACACAGAGGTCTGAGTGAGGGTCAGCAGGCCAGCTAGGTGAAGTCAAGGCCAGGTGGGCGGGACTAAGGCTCCTTTGCCATCACCATGGAGACAGTCCCACCACCGGAAGAGTAGGCGGAGCTTATGATGGGCCTGGTGACAAGACTGAGCCAATGGCAGAGATCTGGCCCGCCAGGCAGATGACACAGGGCCCTCCATTATGACCTATGACACCTAGTGGCCACAGGATTTGAGCACACCCTGGGAAAGCCTACGCAGGCACAGGGGAGCCCCTGGTGCGGACTGGTTCAGGGCATTGGCAGAGCAGGCCAGGTACCTCTTTCCCACTTTCCTGAGGATATCACTACGCAAGGCATCCCCACTCAGCATCTCTTGCCTCTCTCTCTCTGTCTCTCTCTGGATGTGTTCATTCTCTGAAATCTCTTCCTTCTCCCCCTGAGTCACTTCACAGCTTGGAGTGCCTGATAGAGTGCCTAGAGACCAAAGAGCAAAGGGGGAAGGCCTCTGGCTCTACTGGTTGCCCATGGGCAGACAAGATCTGGTAGTTTATCTGGAAGCTCTAGAGAGTAGTGACTGATGGGGTAGCTACATCACCGGCGGACCCTGGCCAGGTGAAGCTTGCTGACATGTGGCAGCCTCTCCGGAGACTACTAATTCCGCTGGTAACATTGTATGCAAATACCTGGCTGAGTGCGAAGGGCAGAAAACATTGACACATACCTGCCAGAGGCCTATCCTGGGTCTGAAGAGTCCACCCCGGTCTCCAGCGACTCATCATCTCAGCACACACTTTGCCTGCACACAGGGAATCCGCCTCTCTCCACGAATGCCTTCTCCTGCTAGGAAACACAGGATGGCACTCAGCCAAAGGAGAGCTCAGGCAAAGTCAACTGAAGCCCGCATTTTCAAGATTTTGCCCTCTGCTGGGCCACAGCCTCCGGTGGCACACTGCATGTGCGTCACTTCTCCGAAGACAAGGCCGAAATCCGGGCATCCAGGGCCCCAGCAGTCCAGAGGCTGTGCATGGCGGCATACGGATCACCTCTTTGCCACGTACAGGAGGGAGGCCTCGGCCCTAGACTGGCTCCGCTAGAGCTCCACGACCTCAGCTATTTTTCCCGACCTTTGGCCCGTGCCCTTGTGAGTGTGTGACCTCTAGTTACACTTCACCTCCGACCACTCTCGATCCGCCACCTGCGGCTACCTGAGCGTGGACATCAACATTTATCACTGTCTGCAGTGTCACAGGTCACTAGGTGTCTAGGCTCAGGCTGACCTTGGCTGTCTTGTGCCCAGGCAAGGAGCTTAATCCTTCAAAGGAAATGAGGACACGTGGTCACTGGTCGACATCCTTTCTTTCATCTACACAGCGGTCTAGATGAGGGTAAAGAGGCCAGGTGGGCCAGGTGAAGGCTGAGTGCGGGGCCTAAGGCTTCCTTCCTAATCACCATGGAGACAGCCACCGCAAGGCTGGCCGGAACTTCTGACGGGGACGGGTCACAAACTCTGAGCCAATAGGAGAGGTCCAGCCTAACCGGCCGGTTCCGCAGAGCCCTCCATTTTACCCATGGACACACAACGGCCCCTTCTGTCCTTGGCCACAAAATCGAGGGCACCCAGGGAATAATTTCACAGTAGGCAACCCCTGATGTGGACACGTTCGACATACTGGGACAGCAGGCAGGTACCTCTTTGCCACTTACGCTACGATATCAGTAGGCAAGGCGCCCTTCCTCAGCATCTATGGCCCCTCTTTGTATGTGTTCTTTTAAAGAAATCTCTTTTTGCTACCCCTGAGACACATCACAACTATGAGGGGCCTGAGAGGGAACCTGGACATGAAACAGGGGAGGCTTCTGGCTGTACCGCTTCCCCGTGGCTAGAGAATAGCAGTTAGTCTCTCTGGAAGCTCTTAGCTTCTGTTGATCGACATGGGCAATACGGTAGGGGCGGACCCTGGCCAGGTGGAGCTTGTGGGCACACGCAACCTCTGGGGGAAGAATAATTCCGCTGCTGCTTTGTATGGTGTAAACCTCCCCACGCCAAGTGGGATGGGCACAGAACATTGACCCACACCTGCCAGGGGCCTTTCCTGGGACTAAAGATCCCAACCTGGTCTCAACCTTGTCACCTTCTCAGCACATACCTTTCCTGCACACATAATCCTGCCTTTCTCCGTCGGTGCCTCATCCTACTAGGAAAAAAGCATGCCGCTCAAAAAGGCCGATGCCAGAGAAATCGAGGAGACACTGCCATTTTCCACATTTTTGCTGTCTACATATCCCCGCCTCCGGCGGAAGGCTGCCTATGTGGCCGGGCTGCGAAGGCAAGGCCGAAATCCTGGCATCCCGGGCCCCAGCAATCCAGTGGTTTATGGACGTGGGGACCCGGATGACATGTTTCCCACATCCAAGAGGAATCCTTGGGCCCTTCACTGGCTCGCCATTCAGCTCCGCGACGTCCACTACTGGCCCTGGCCTTTGGCCGGTGCCCCATTGCGCGAGTGCTCCGGAGCGATGTTTCTCCACCCATCACTATCATTCTGCCACCAGGGGATATGTGAGTGTGGGAGTCACCATTTGTCTGTCACTGGCAGCAGTGTCACAAGTCACTAGACTTCCAGGTACCAGCTGACCTAGGCTGCCTTCTGCCCCAGGCAAGGTCTGGAATCCTTTATCCCAGATGCTGACACCTGGGCACTGGCCGACATTAATTGTTATCAACACAGAGGTCTGAGTGAGGGTCAGCAGGCCAGCTAGGTGAAGTCAAGGCCAGGTGGGCGGGACTAAGGCTCCTTTGCCATCACCATGGAGACAGTCCCACCACCGGAAGAGTAGGCGGAGCTTATGATGGGCCTGGTGACAAGACTGAGCCAATGGCAGAGATCTGGCCCGCCAGGCAGATGACACAGGGCCCTCCATTATGACCTATGACACCTAGTGGCCACAGGATTTGAGCACACCCTGGGAAAGCCTACGCAGGCACAGGGGAGCCCCTGGTGCGGACTGGTTCAGGGCATTGGCAGAGCAGGCCAGGTACCTCTTTCCCACTTTCCTGAGGATATCGCTACGCAAGGCATCCCCACTCAGCATCTCTTGCCTCTCTCTCTCTGTCTCTCTCTGGATGTGTTCATTCTCTGAAATCTCTTCCTTCTCCCCCTGAGTCACTTCACAGCTTGGAGTGCCTGATAGAGTGCCTAGAGACCAAAGAGCAAAGGGGGAAGGCCTCTGGCTCTACTGGTTGCCCATGGGCAGACAAGATCTGGTAGTTTATCTGGAAGGTCTAGAGAGTAGTGACTGATGGGGTAGCTACATCACCGGCGGACCCTGGCCAGGTGAAGCTTGCTGACATGTGGCAGCCTCTCCGGAGACTACTAATTCCGCTGGTAACATTGTATGCAAATACCTGGCTGAGTGCGAAGGGCAGAAAACATTGACACATACCTGCCAGAGGCCTATCCTGGGTCTGAAGAGTCCACCCCGGTCTCCAGCGACTCATCATCTCAGCACACACTTTGCCTGCACACAGGGAATCCGCCTCTCTCCACGAATGCCTTCTCCTGCTAGGAAACACAGGATGGCACTCAGCCAAAGGAGAGCTCAGGCAAAGTCAACTGAAGCCCGCATTTTCAAGATTTTGCCCTCTGCTGGGCCACAGCCTCCGGTGGCACACTGCATGTGCGTCACTTCTCCGAAGACAAGGCCGAAATCCGGGCATCCAGGGCCCCAGCAGTCCAGAGGCTGTGCATGGCGGCATACGGATCACCTCTTTGCCACGTACAGGAGGGAGGCCTCGGCCCTAGACTGGCTCCGCTAGAGCTCCACGACCTCAGCTATTTTTCCCGACCTTTGGCCCGTGCCCTTGTGAGTGTGTGACCTCTAGTTACACTTCACCTCCGACCACTCTCGATCCGCCACCTGCGGCTACCTGAGCGTGGACATCAACATCTATCACTGTCTGCAGTGTCACAGGTCACTAGGTGTCTAGGCTCAGGCTGACCTTGGCTGTCTTGTGCCCAGGCAAGGAGCTTAATCCTTCAAAGGAAATGAGGACACGTGGTCACTGGTCGACATCCTTTCTTTCATCTACACAGCGGTCTAGATGAGGGTAAAGAGGCCAGGTGGGCCAGGTGAAGGCTGAGTGCGGGGCCTAAGGCTTCCTTCCTAATCACCATGGAGACAGCCACCGCAAGGCTGGCCGGAACTTCTGACGGGGACGGGTCACAACCTCTGAGCCAATAGGAGAGGTCCAGCCTAACCGGCCGGTTCCGCAGAGCCCTCCATTTTACCCATGGACACACAACGGCCCCTTCTGTCCTTGGCCACAAAATCGAGGGCACCCAGGGAATAATTTCACAGTAGGCAACCCCTGATGTGGACACGTTCGACATACTGGGACAGCAGGCAGGTACCTCTTTGCCACTTACGCTACGATATCAGTAGGCAAGGCGCCCTTCCTCAGCATCTATGGCCCCTCTTTGTATGTGTTCTTTTAAAGAAATCTCTTTTTGCTACCCCTGAGACACATCACAACTATGAGGGGCCTGAGAGGGAACCTGGACATGAAACAGGGGAGGCTTCTGGCTGTACCGCTTCCCCGTGGCTAGAGAATAGCAGTTAGTCTCTCTGGAAGCTCTTAGCTTCTGTTGATCGACATGGGCAATACGGTAGGGGCGGACCCTGGCCAGGTGGAGCTTGTGGGCACACGCAACCTCTGGGGGAAGAATAATTCCGCTGCTGCTTTGTATGGTGTAAACCTCCCCACGCCAAGTGGGATGGGCACAGAACATTGACCCACACCTGCCAGGGGCCTTTCCTGGGACTAAAGATCCCAACCTGGTCTCAACCTTGTCACCTTCTCAGCACATACCTTTCCTGCACACATAATCCTGCCTTTCTCCGTCGGTGCCTCATCCTACTAGGAAAAAAGCATGCCGCTCAAAAAGGCCGATGCCAGAGAAATCGAGGAGACACTGCCATTTTCCACATTTTTGCTGTCTACATATCCCCGCCTCCGGCGGAAGGCTGCCTATGTGGCCGGGCTGCGAAGGCAAGGCCGAAATCCTGGCATCCCGGGCCCCAGCAATCCAGTGGTTTATGGACGTGGGGACCCGGATGACAAGTTTCCCACATCCAAGAGGAATCCTTGGGCCCTTCACTGGCTCGCCATTCAGCTCCGCGACGTCCACTACTGGCCCTGGCCTTTGGCCGGTGCCCCATTGCGCGAGTGCTCCGGAGCGATGTTTCTCCACCCATCACTATCATTCTGCCACCAGGGGATATGTGAGTGTGGGAGTCACCATTTGTCTGTCACTGGCAGCAGTGTCACGAGTCACTAGACTTCCAGGTACCAGCTGACCTAGGCTGCCTTCTGCCCCAGGCAAGGTCCGGAATCCTTTATCCCAGATGCTGACACCTGGGCACTGGCCGACATTAATTTTTATCAACACAGAGGTCTGAGTGAGGGTCAGCAGGCCAGCTAGGTGAAGTCAAGGCCAGGTGGGCGGGACTAAGGCTCCTTTGCCATCACCATGGAGACAGTCCCACCACCGGAAGAGTAGGCGGAGCTTATGATGGGCCTGGTGACAAGACTGAGCCAATGGCAGAGATCTGGCCCGCCAGGCAGATGACACAGGGCCCTCCATTATGACCTATGACACCTAGTGGCCACAGGATTTGAGCACACCCTGGGAAAGCCTACGCAGGCACAGGGGAGCCCCTGGTGCGGACTGGTTCAGGGCATTGGCAGAGGAGGCCAGGTACCTCTTTCCCACTTTCCTGAGGATATCGCTACGCAAGGCATCCCCACTCAGCATCTCTTGCCTCTCTCTCTCTGTCTCTCTCTGGATGTGTTCATTCTCTGAAATCTCTTCCTTCTCCCCCTGAGTCACTTCACAGCTTGGAGTGCCTGATAGAGTGCCTAGAGACCAAAGAGCAAAGGGGGAAGGCCTCTGGCTCTACTGGTTGCCCATGGGCAGACAAGATCTGGTAGTTTATCTGGAAGCTCTAGAGAGTAGTGACTGATGGGGTAGCTACATCACCGGCGGACCCTGGCCAGGTGAAGCTTGCTGACATGTGGCAGCCTCTCCGGAGACTACTAATTCCGCTGGTAACATTGTATGCAAATACCTGGCTGAGTGCGAAGGGCAGAAAACATTGACACATACCTGCCAGAGGCCTATCCTGGGTCTGAAGAGTCCACCCCGGTCTCCAGCGACTCATCATCTCAGCACACACTTTGCCTGCACACAGGGAATCCGCCTCTCTCCACGAATGCCTTCTCCTGCTAGGAAACACAGGATGGCACTCAGCCAAAGGAGAGCTCAGGCAAAGTCAACTGAAGCCCGCATTTTCAAGATTTTGCCCTCTGCTGGGCCACAGCCTCCGGTGGCACACTGCATGTGCGTCACTTCTCCGAAGACAAGGCCGAAATCCGGGCATCCAGGGCCCCAGCAGTCCAGAGGCTGTGCATGGCGGCATACGGATCACCTCTTTGCCACGTACAGGAGGGAGGCCTCGGCCCTAGACTGGCTCCGCTAGAGCTCCACGACCTCAGCTATTTTTCCCGACCTTTGGCCCGTGCCCTTGTGAGTGTGTGACCTCTAGTTACACTTCACCTCCGACCACTCTCGATCCGCCACCTGCGGCTACCTGAGCGTGGACATCAACATCTATCACTGTCTGCAGTGTCACAGGTCACTAGGTGTCTAGGCTCAGGCTGACCTTGGCTGTCTTGTGCCCAGGCAAGGAGCTTAATCCTTCAAAGGAAATGAGGACACGTGGTCACTGGTCGACATCCTTTCTTTCATCTACACAGCGGTCTAGATGAGGGTAAAGAGGCCAGGTGGGCCAGGTGAAGGCTGAGTGCGGGGCCTAAGGCTTCCTTCCTAATCACCATGGAGACAGCCACCGCAAGGCTGGCGGGAACTTCTGACGGGGACGGGTCACAAACTCTGAGCCAATAGGAGAGGTCCAGCCTAACCGGCCGGTTCCGCAGAGCCCTCCATTTTACCCATGGACACACAACGGCCCCTTCTGTCCTTGGCCACAAAATCGAGGGCACCCAGGGAATAATTTCACAGTAGGCAACCCCTGATGTGGACACGTTCGACATACTGGGACAGCAGGCAGGTACCTCTTTGCCACTTACGCTACGATATCAGTAGGCAAGGCGCCCTTCCTCAGCATCTATGGCCCCTCTTTGTATGTGTTCTTTTAAAGAAATCTCTTTTTGCTACCCCTGAGACACATCACAACTATGAGGGTCCTGAGAGGGAACCTGGACATGAAACAGGGGAGGCTTCTGGCTGTACCGCTTCCCCGTGGCTAGAGAATAGCAGTTAGTCTCTCTGGAAGCTCTTAGCTTCTGTTGATCGACATGGGCAATACGGTAGGGGCGGACCCTGGCCAGGTGGAGCTTGTGGGCACACGCAACCTCTGGGGGAAGAATAATTCCGCTGCTGCTTTGTATGGTGTAAACCTCCCCACGCCAAGTGGGATGGGCACAGAACATTGACCCACACCTGCCAGGGGCCTTTCCTGGGACTAAAGATCCCAACCTGGTCTCAACCTTGTCACCTTCTCAGCACATACCTTTCCTGCACACATAATCCTGCCTTTCTCCGTCGGTGCCTCATCCTACTAGGAAAAAAGCATGCCGCTCAAAAAGGCCGATGCCAGAGAAATCGAGGAGACACTGCCATTTTCCACATTTTTGCTGTCTACATATCCCCGCCTCCGGCGGAAGGCTGCCTATGTGGCCGGGCTGCGAAGGCAAGGCCGAAATCCTGGCATCCCGGGCCCCAGCAATCCAGTGGTTTATGGACGTGGGGACCCGGATGACAAGTTTCCCACATCCAAGAGGAATCCTTGGGCCCTTCACTGGCTCGCCATTCAGCTCCGCGACGTCCACTACTGGCCCTGGCCTTTGGCCGGTGCCCCATTGCGCGAGTGCTCCGGAGCGATGTTTCTCCACCCATCACTATCATTCTGCCACCAGGGGATATGTGAGTGTGGGAGTCACCATTTGTCTGTCACTGGCAGCAGTGTCACGAGTCACTAGACTTCCAGGTACCAGCTGACCTAGGCTGCCTTCTGCCCCAGGCAAGGTCCGGAATCCTTTATCCCAGATGCTGACACCTGGGCACTGGCCGACATTAATTTTTATCAACACAGAGGTCTGAGTGAGGGTCAGCAGGCCAGCTAGGTGAAGTCAAGGCCAGGTGGGCGGGACTAAGGCTCCTTTGCCATCACCATGGAGACAGTCCCACCACCGGAAGAGTAGGCGGAGCTTATGATGGGCCTGGTGACAAGACTGAGCCAATGGCAGAGATCTGGCCCGCCAGGCAGATGACACAGGGCCCTCCATTATGACCTATGACACCTAGTGGCCACAGGATTTGAGCACACCCTGGGAAAGCCTACGCAGGCACAGGGGAGCCCCTGGTGCGGACTGGTTCAGGGCATTGGCAGAGGAGGCCAGGTACCTCTTTCCCACTTTCCTGAGGATATCGCTACGCAAGGCATCCCCACTCAGCATCTCTTGCCTCTCTCTCTCTGTCTCTCTCTGGATGTGTTCATTCTCTGAAATCTCTTCCTTCTCCCCCTGAGTCACTTCACAGCTTGGAGTGCCTGATAGAGTGCCTAGAGACCAAAGAGCAAAGGGGGAAGGCCTCTGGCTCTACTGGTTGCCCATGGGCAGACAAGATCTGGTAGTTTATCTGGAAGGTCTAGAGAGTAGTGACTGATGGGGTAGCTACATCACCGGCGGACCCTGGCCAGGTGAAGCTTGCTGACATGTGGCAGCCTCTCCGGAGACTACTAATTCCGCTGGTAACATTGTATGCAAATACCTGGCTGAGTGCGAAGGGCAGAAAACATTGACACATACCTGCCAGAGGCCTATCCTGGGTCTGAAGAGTCCACCCCGGTCTCCAGCGACTCATCATCTCAGCACACACTTTGCCTGCACACAGGGAATCCGCCTCTCTCCACGAATGCCTTCTCCTGCTAGGAAACACAGGATGGCACTCAGCCAAAGGAGAGCTCAGGCAAAGTCAACTGAAGCCCGCATTTTCAAGATTTTGCCCTCTGCTGGGCCACAGCCTCCGGTGGCACACTGCATGTGCGTCACTTCTCCGAAGACAAGGCCGAAATCCGGGCATCCAGGGCCCCAGCAGTCCAGAGGCTGTGCATGGCGGCATACGGATCACCTCTTTGCCACGTACAGGAGGGAGGCCTCGGCCCTAGACTGGCTCCGCTAGAGCTCCACGACCTCAGCTATTTTTCCCGACCTTTGGCCCGTGCCCTTGTGAGTGTGTGACCTCTAGTTACACTTCACCTCCGACCACTCTCGATCCGCCACCTGCGGCTACCTGAGCGTGGACATCAACATCTATCACTGTCTGCAGTGTCACAGGTCACTAGGTGTCTAGGCTCAGGCTGACCTTGGCTGTCTTGTGCCCAGGCAAGGAGCTTAATCCTTCAAAGGAAATGAGGACACGTGGTCACTGGCCGACATCCTTTCTTTCATCTACACAGCGGTCTAGATGAGGGTAAAGAGGCCAGGTGGGCCAGGTGAAGGCTGAGTGCGGGGCCTAAGGCTTCCTTCCCAATCACCATGGAGACAGCCACCGCAAGGCTGGCCGGAACTTCTGACGGGGACGGGTCACAAACTCTCAGCCAATAGGAGAGGTCCAGCCTAACCGGCCGGTTCCGCAGAGCCCTCCATTTTACCCATGGACACACAACGGCCCCTTCTGTCCTTGGCCACAAAATCGAGGGCACCCAGGGAATAACTTCACAGTAGGAACCCCTGATGTGGACACGTTCGACATACTGGAACAGCAGGCAGGTACCTCTTTGCCACTTACGCTACGATATCAGTAGGCAAGGCGCCCTTCCTCAGCATCTATGGCCCCTCTTTGTATGTGTTCTTTTAAAGAAATCTCTTTTTGCTACCCCTGAGACACATCACAACTATGAGGGGCCTGAGAGGGAACCTGGACATGAAACAGGGGAGGCTTCTGGCTGTACCGCTTCCCCGTGGCTAGAGAATAGCAGTTAGTCTCTCTGGAAGCTCTTAGCTTCTGTTGATCGACATGGGCAATACGGTAGGGGCGGACCCTGGCCAGGTGGAGCTTGTGGGCACACGCAACCTCTGGGGGAAGAATAATTCCGCTGCTGCTTTGTATGGTGTAAACCTCCCCACGCCAAGTGGGATGGGCACAGAACATTGACCCACACCTGCCAGGGGCCTTTCCTGGGACTAAAGATCCCAACCTGGTCTCAACCTTGTCACCTTCTCAGCACATACCTTTCCTGCACACATAATCCTGCCTTTCTCCGTCGGTGCCTCATCCTACTAGGAAAAAAGCATGCCGCTCAAAAAGGCCGATGCCAGAGAAATCGAGGAGACACTGCCATTTTCCACATTTTTGCTGTCTACATATCCCCGCCTCCGGCGGAAGGCTGCCTATGTGGCCGGGCTGCGAAGGCAAGGCCGAAATCCTGGCATCCCGGGCCCCAGCAATCCAGTGGTTTATGGACGTGGGGACCCGGATGACAAGTTTCCCACATCCAAGAGGAATCCTTGGGCCCTTCACTGGCTCGCCATTCAGCTCCGCGACGTCCACTACTGGCCCTGGCCTTTGGCCGGTGCCCCATTGCGCGAGTGCTCCGGAGCGATGTTTCTCCACCCATCACTATCATTCTGCCACCAGGGGATATGTGAGTGTGGGAGTCACCATTTGTCTGTCACTGGCAGCAGTGTCACGAGTCACTAGACTTCCAGGTACCAGCTGACCTAGGCTGCCTTCTGCCCCAGGCAAGGTCCGGAATCCTTTATCCCAGATGCTGACACCTGGGCACTGGCCGACATTAATTTTTATCAACACAGAGGTCTGAGTGAGGGTCAGCAGGCCAGCTAGGTGAAGTCAAGGCCAGGTGGGCGGGACTAAGGCTCCTTTGCCATCACCATGGAGACAGTCCCACCACCGGAAGAGTAGGCGGAGCTTATGATGGGCCTGGTGACAAGACTGAGCCAATGGCAGAGATCTGGCCCGCCAGGCAGATGACACAGGGCCCTCCATTATGACCTATGACACCTAGTGGCCACAGGATTTGAGCACACCCTGGGAAAGCCTACGCAGGCACAGGGGAGCCCCTGGTGCGGACTGGTTCAGGGCATTGGCAGAGGAGGCCAGGTACCTCTTTCCCACTTTCCTGAGGATATCGCTACGCAAGGCATCCCCACTCAGCATCTCTTGCCTCTCTCTCTCTGTCTCTCTCTGGATGTGTTCATTCTCTGAAATCTCTTCCTTCTCCCCCTGAGTCACTTCACAGCTTGGAGTGCCTGATAGAGTGCCTAGAGACCAAAGAGCAAAGGGGGAAGGCCTCTGGCTCTACTGGTTGCCCATGGGCAGACAAGATCTGGTAGTTTATCTGGAAGGTCTAGAGAGTAGTGACTGATGGGGTAGCTACATCACCGGCGGACCCTGGCCAGGTGAAGCTTGCTGACATGTGGCAGCCTCTCCGGAGACTACTAATTCCGCTGGTAACATTGTATGCAAATACCTGGCTGAGTGCGAAGGGCAGAAAACATTGACACATACCTGCCAGAGGCCTATCCTGGGTCTGAAGAGTCCACCCCGGTCTCCAGCGACTCATCATCTCAGCACACACTTTGCCTGCACACAGGGAATCCGCCTCTCTCCACGAATGCCTTCTCCTGCTAGGAAACACAGGATGGCACTCAGCCAAAGGAGAGCTCAGGCAAAGTCAACTGAAGCCCGCATTTTCAAGATTTTGCCCTCTGCTGGGCCACAGCCTCCGGTGGCACACTGCATGTGCGTCACTTCTCCGAAGACAAGGCCGAAATCCGGGCATCCAGGGCCCCAGCAGTCCAGAGGCTGTGCATGGCGGCATACGGATCACCTCTTTGCCACGTACAGGAGGGAGGCCTCGGCCCTAGACTGGCTCCGCTAGAGCTCCACGACCTCAGCTATTTTTCCCGACCTTTGGCCCGTGCCCTTGTGAGTGTGTGACCTCTAGTTACACTTCACCTCCGACCACTCTCGATCCGCCACCTGCGGCTACCTGAGCGTGGACATCAACATCTATCACTGTCTGCAGTGTCACAGGTCACTAGGTGTCTAGGCTCAGGCTGACCTTGGCTGTCTTGTGCCCAGGCAAGGAGCTTAATCCTTCAAAGGAAATGAGGACACGTGGTCACTGGTCGACATCCTTTCTTTCATCTACACAGCGGTCTAGATGAGGGTAAAGAGGCCAGGTGGGCCAGGTGAAGGCTGAGTGCGGGGCCTAAGGCTTCCTTCCTAATCACCATGGAGACAGCCACCGCAAGGCTGGCCGGAACTTCTGACGGGGACGGGTCACAAACTCTGAGCCAATAGGAGAGGTCCAGCCTAACCGGCCGGTTCCGCAGAGCCCTCCATTTTACCCATGGACACACAACGGCCCCTTCTGTCCTTGGCCACAAAATCGAGGGCACCCAGGGAATAATTTCACAGTAGGCAACCCCTGATGTGGACACGTTCGACATACTGGGACAGCAGGCAGGTACCTCTTTGCCACTTACGCTACGATATCAGTAGGCAAGGCGCCCTTCCTCAGCATCTATGGCCCCTCTTTGTATGTGTTCTTTTAAAGAAATCTCTTTTTGCTACCCCTGAGACACATCACAACTATGAGGGGCCTGAGAGGGAACCTGGACATGAAACAGGGGAGGCTTCTGGCTGTACCGCTTCCCCGTGGCTAGAGAATAGCAGTTAGTCTCTCTGGAAGCTCTTAGCTTCTGTTGATCGACATGGGCAATACGGTAGGGGCGGACCCTGGCCAGGTGGAGCTTGTGGGCACACGCAACCTCTGGGGGAAGAATAATTCCGCTGCTGCTTTGTATGGTGTAAACCTCCCCACGCCAAGTGGGATGGGCACAGAACATTGACCCACACCTGCCAGGGGCCTTTCCTGGGACTAAAGATCCCAACCTGGTCTCAACCTTGTCACCTTCTCAGCACATACCTTTCCTGCACACATAATCCTGCCTTTCTCCGTCGGTGCCTCATCCTACTAGGAAAAAAGCATGCCGCTCAAAAAGGCCGATGCCAGAGAAATCGAGGAGACACTGCCATTTTCCACATTTTTGCTGTCTACATATCCCCGCCTCCGGCGGAAGGCTGCCTATGTGGCCGGGCTGCGAAGGCAAGGCCGAAATCCTGGCATCCCGGGCCCCAGCAATCCAGTGGTTTATGGACGTGGGGACCCGGATGACATGTTTCCCACATCCAAGAGGAATCCTTGGGCCCTTCACTGGCTCGCCATTCAGCTCCGCGACGTCCACTACTGGCCCTGGCCTTTGGCCGGTGCCCCATTGCGCGAGTGCTCCGGAGCGATGTTTCTCCACCCATCACTATCATTCTGCCACCAGGGGATATGTGAGTGTGGGAGTCACCATTTGTCTGTCACTGGCAGCAGTGTCACGAGTCACTAGACTTCCAGGTACCAGCTGACCTAGGCTGCCTTCTGCCCCAGGCAAGGTCCGGAATCCTTTATCCCAGATGCTGACACCTGGGCACTGGCCGACATTAATTTTTATCAACACAGAGGTCTGAGTGAGGGTCAGCAGGCCAGCTAGGTGAAGTCAAGGCCAGGTGGGCGGGACTAAGGCTCCTTTGCCATCACCATGGAGACAGTCCCACCACCGGAAGAGTAGGCGGAGCTTATGATGGGCCTGGTGACAAGACTGAGCCAATGGCAGAGATCTGGCCCGCCAGGCAGATGACACAGGGCCCTCCATTATGACCTATGACACCTAGTGGCCACAGGATTTGAGCACACCCTGGGAAAGCCTACGCAGGCACAGGGGAGCCCCTGGTGCGGACTGGTTCAGGGCATTGGCAGAGGAGGCCAGGTACCTCTTTCCCACTTTCCTGAGGATATCACTACGCAAGGCATCCCCACTCAGCATCTCTTGCCTCTCTCTCTCTGTCTCTCTCTGGATGTGTTCATTCTCTGAAATCTCTTCCTTCTCCCCCTGAGTCACTTCACAGCTTGGAGTGCCTGATAGAGTGCCTAGAGACCAAAGAGCAAAGGGGGAAGGCCTCTGGCTCTACTGGTTGCCCATGGGCAGACAAGATCTGGTAGTTTATCTGGAAGCTCTAGAGAGTAGTGACTGATGGGGTAGCTACATCACCGGCGGACCCTGGCCAGGTGAAGCTTGCTGACATGTGGCAGCCTCTCCGGAGACTACTAATTCCGCTGGTAACATTGTATGCAAATACCTGGCTGAGTGCGAAGGGCAGAAAACATTGACACATACCTGCCAGAGGCCTATCCTGGGTCTGAAGAGTCCACTCCGGTCTCCAGCGACTCATCATCTCAGCACACACTTTGCCTGCACACAGGGAATCCGCCTCTCTCCACGAATGCCTTCTCCTGCTAGGAAACACAGGATGGCACTCAGCCAAAGGAGAGCTCAGGCAAAGTCAACTGAAGCCCGCATTTTCAAGATTTTGCCCTCTGCTGGGCCACAGCCTCCGGTGGCACACTGCATGTGCGTCACTTCTCCGAAGACAAGGCCGAAATCCGGGCATCCAGGGCCCCAGCAGTCCAGAGGCTGCGCATGGCGGCATACGGATCACCTCTTTGCCACGTACAGGAGGGAGGCCTCGGCCCTAGACTGGCTCCGCTAGAGCTCCACGACCTCAGCTATTTTTCCCGACCTTTGGCCCGTGCCCTTGTGAGTGTGTGACCTCTAGTTACACTTCACCTCCGACCACTCTCGATCCGCCACCTGCGGCTACCTGAGCGTGGACATCAACATCTGTCACTGTCTGCAGTGTCACAGGTCACTAGGTGTCTAGGCTCAGGCTGACCTTGGCTGTCTTCTGCCCAGGCAAGGAGCTTAATCCTTCAAAGGAAATGAGGACACGTGGTCACTGGCCGACATCCTTTCTTTCATCTACACAGCGGTCTAGATGAGGGTAAAGAGGCCAGGTGGGCCAGGTGAAGGCTGAGTGCGGGGCCTAAGGCTTCCTTCCCAATCACCATGGAGACAGCCACCGCAAGGCTGGCCGGAACTTCTGACGGGGACGGGTCACAAACTCTCAGCCAATAGGAGAGGTCCAGCCTAACCGGCCGGTTCCGCAGAGCCCTCCATTTTACCCATGGACACACAACGGCCCCTTCTGTCCTTGGCCACAAAATCGAGGGCACCCAGGGAATAACTTCACAGTAGGCAACCCCTGATGTGGACACGTTCGACATACTGGGACAGCAGGCAGGTACCTCTTTGCCACTTACGCTACGATATCAGTAGGCAAGGCGCCCTTCCTCAGCATCTATGGCCCCTCTTTGTATGTGTTCTTTTAAAGAAATCTCTTTTTGCTACCCCTGAGACACATCACAACTATGAGGGGCCTGAGAGGGAACCTGGACATGAAACAGGGGAGGCTTCTGGCTGTACCGCTTCCCCGTGGCTAGAGAATAGCAGTTAGTCTCTCTGGAAGCTCTTAGCTTCTGTTGATCGACATGGGCAATACGGTAGGGGCGGACCCTGGCCAGGTGGAGCTTGTGGGCACACGCAACCTCTGGGGGAAGAATAATTCCGCTGCTGCTTTGTATGGTGTAAACCTCCCCACGCCAAGTGGGATGGGCACAGAACATTGACCCACACCTGCCAGGGGCCTTTCCTGGGACTAAAGATCCCAACCTGGTCTCAACCTTGTCACCTTCTCAGCACATACCTTTCCTGCACACATAATCCTGCCTTTCTCCGTCGGTGCCTCATCCTACTAGGAAAAAAGCATGCCGCTCAAAAAGGCCGATGCCAGAGAAATCGAGGAGACACTGCCATTTTCCACATTTTTGCTGTCTACATATCCCCGCCTCCGGCGGAAGGCTGCCTATGTGGCCGGGCTGTGAAGGCAAGGCCGAAATCCTGGCATCCCGGGCCCCAGCAATCCAGTGGTTTATGGACGTGGGGACCCGGATGACATGTTTCCCACATCCAAGAGGAATCCTTGGGCCCTTCACTGGCTCGCCATTCAGCTCCGCGACGTCCACTACTGGCCCTGGCCTTTGGCCGGTGCCCCATTGCGCGAGTGCTCCGGAGCCATGTTTCTCCACCCATCACTATCATTCTGCCACCAGGGGATATGTGAGTGTGGGAGTCACCATTTGTCTGTCACTGGCAGCAGTGTCACGAGTCACTAGACTTCCAGGTACCAGCTGACCTAGGCTGCCTTCTGCCCCAGGCAAGGTCCGGAATCCTTTATCCCAGACGCTGACACCTGGGCACTGGCCGACATTAATTTTTATCAACACAGAGGTCTGAGTGAGGGTCAGCAGGCCAGCTAGGTGAAGTCAAGGCCAGGTGGGCGGGACTAAGGCTCCTTTGCCATCACCATGGAGACAGTCCCACCACCGGAAGAGTAGGCGGAGCTTATGATGGGCCTGGTGACAAGACTGAGCCAATGGCAGAGATCTGGCCCGCCAGGCAGATGACACAGGGCCCTCCATTATGACCTATGACACCTAGTGGCCACAGGATTTGAGCACACCCTGGGAAAGCCTACGCAGTCACAGGGGAGCCCCTGGTGCGGACTGGTTCAGGGCATTGGCAGAGCAGGCCAGGTACCTCTTTCCCACTTTCCTGAGGATATCGCTACGCAAGGCATCCCCACTCAGCATCTCTTGCCTCTCTCTCTCTGTCTCTCTCTGGATGTGTTCATTCTCTGAAATCTCTTCCTTCTCCCCCTGAGTCACTTCACAGCTTGGAGTGCCTGATAGAGTGCCTAGAGACCAAAGAGCAAAGGGGGAAGGCCTCTGGCTCCACTGGTTGCCCGTGGGCAGACAAGATCTGGTAGTTTATCTGGAAGGTCTAGAGAGTAGTGACTGATGGGGTAGCTACATCACCGGCGGACCCTGGCCAGGTGAAGCTTGCTGACATGTGGCAGCCTCTCCGGAGACTACTAATTCCGCTGGTAACATTGTATGCAAATACCTGGCTGAGTGCGAAGGGCAGAAAACATTGACACATACCTGCCAGAGGCCTATCCTGGGTCTGAAGAGTCCACCCCGGTCTCCAGCGACTCATCATCTCAGCACACACTTTGCCTGCACACAGGGAATCCGCCTCTCTCCACGAATGCCTTCTCCTGCTAGGAAACACAGGATGGCACTCAGCCAAAGGAGAGCTCAGGCAAAGTCAACTGAAGCCCGCATTTTCAAGATTTTGCCCTCTGCTGGGCCACAGCCTCCGGTGGCACACTGCATGTGCGTCACTTCTCCGAAGACAAGGCCGAAATCCGGGCATCCAGAGCCCCAGCAGTCCAGAGGCTGTGCCTGGCGGCATACGGATCACCTCTTTGCCACGTACAGGAGGGAGGCCTCGGCCCTAGACTGGCTCCGCTAGAGCTCCACGACCTCAGCTATTTTTCCCGACCTTTGGCCCGTGCCCTTGTGAGTGTGTGACCTCTAGTTACACTTCACCTCCGACCACTCTCGATCCGCCACCTGCGGCTACCTGAGCGTGGACATCAACATCTATCACTGTCTGCAGTGTCACAGGTCACTAGGTGTCTAGGCTCAGGCTGACCTTGGCTGTCTTGTGCCCAGGCAAGGAGCTTAATCCTTCAAAGGAAATGAGGACACGTGGTCACTGGCCGACATCCTTTCTTTCATCTACACAGCGGTCTAGATGAGGGTAAAGAGGCCAGGTGGGCCAGGTGAAGGCTGAGTGCGGGGCCTAAGGCTTCCTTCCCAATCACCATGGAGACAGCCACCGCAAGGCTGGCCGGAACTTCTGACGGGGACGGGTCACAAACTCTCAGCCAATAGGAGAGGTCCAGCCTAACCGGCCGGTTCCGCAGAGCCCTCCATTTTACCCATGGACACACAACGGCCCCTTCTGTCCTTGGCCACAAAATCGAGGGCACCCAGGGAATAACTTCACAGTAGGAACCCCTGATGTGGACACGTTCGACATACTGGAACAGCAGGCAGGTACCTCTTTGCCACTTACGCTACGATATCAGTAGGCAAGGCGCCCTTCCTCAGCATCTATGGCCCCTCTTTGTATGTGTTCTTTTAAAGAAATCTCTTTTTGCTACCCCTGAGACACATCACAACTATGAGGGGCCTGAGAGGGAACCTGGACATGAAACAGGGGAGGCTTCTGGCTGTACCGCTTCCCCGTGGCTAGAGAATAGCAGTTAGTCTCTCTGGAAGCTCTTAGCTTCTGTTGATCGACATGGGCAATACGGTAGGGGCGGACCCTGGCCAGGTGGAGCTTGTGGGCACACGCAACCTCTGGGGGAAGAATAATTCCGCTGCTGCTTTGTATGGTGTAAACCTCCCCACGCCAAGTGGGATGGGCACAGAACATTGACCCACACCTGCCAGGGGCCTTTCCTGGGACTAAAGATCCCAACCTGGTCTCAACCTTGTCACCTTCTCAGCACATACCTTTCCTGCACACATAATCCTGCCTTTCTCCGTCGGTGCCTCATCCTAGTAGGAAAAAAGCATGCCGCTCAAAAAGGCCGATGCCAGAGAAATCGAGGAGACACTGCCATTTTCCACATTTTTGCTGTCTACATATCCCCGCCTCCGGCGGAAGGCTGCCTATGTGGCCGGGCTGCGAAGGCAAGGCCGAAATCCTGGCATCCCGGGCCCCAGCAATCCAGTGGTTTATGGACGTGGGGACCCGGATGACATGTTTCCCACATCCAAGAGGAATCCTTGGGCCCTTCACTGGCTCGCCATTCAGCTCCGCGACGTCCACTACTGGCCCTGGCCTTTGGCCGGTGCCCCATTGCGCGAGTGCTCCGGAGCGATGTTTCTCCACCCATCACTATCATTCTGCCACCAGGGGATATGTGAGTGTGGGAGTCACCATTTGTCTGTCACTGGCAGCAGTGTCACAAGTCACTAGACTTCCAGGTACCAGCTGACCTAGGCTGCCTTCTGCCCCAGGCAAGGTCTGGAATCCTTTATCCCAGATGCTGACACCTGGGCACTGGCCGACATTAATTGTTATCAACACAGAGGTCTGAGTGAGGGTCAGCAGGCCAGCTAGGTGAAGTCAAGGCCAGGTGGGCGGGACTAAGGCTCCTTTGCCATCACCATGGAGACAGTCCCACCACCGGAAGAGTAGGCGGAGCTTATGATGGGCCTGGTGACAAGACTGAGCCAATGGCAGAGATCTGGCCCGCCAGGCAGATGACACAGGGCCCTCCATTATGACCTATGACACCTAGTGGCCACAGGATTTGAGCACACCCTGGGAAAGCCTACGCAGACACAGGGGAGCCCCTGGTGCGGACTGGTTCAGGGCATTGGCAGAGCAGGCCAGGTACCTCTTTCCCACTTTCCTGAGGATATCGCTACGCAAGGCATCCCCACTCAGCATCTCTTGCCTCTCTCTCTCTGTCTCTCTCTGGATGTGTTCATTCTCTGAAATCTCTTCCTTCTCCCCCTGAGTCACTTCACAGCTTGGAGTGCCTGATAGAGTGCCTAGAGACCAAAGAGCAAAGGGGGAAGGCCTCTGGCTCTACTGGTTGCCCATGGGCAGACAAGATCTGGTAGTTTATCTGGAAGGTCTAGAGAGTAGTGACTGATGGGGTAGCTACATCACCGGCGGACCCTGGCCAGGTGAAGCTTGCTGACATGTGGCAGCCTCTCCGGAGACTACTAATTCCGCTGGTAACATTGTATGCAAATACCTGGCTGAGTGCGAAGGGCAGAAAACATTGACACATACCTGCCAGAGGCCTATCCTGGGTCTGAAGAGTCCACCCCGGTCTCCAGCGACTCATCATCTCAGCACACACTTTGCCTGCACACAGGGAATCCGCCTCTCTCCACGAATGCCTTCTCCTGCTAGGAAACACAGGATGGCACTCAGCCAAAGGAGAGCTCAGGCAAAGTCAACTGAAGCCCGCATTTTCAAGATTTTGCCCTCTGCTGGGCCACAGCCTCCGGTGGCACACTGCATGTGCGTCACTTCTCCGAAGACAAGGCCGAAATCCGGGCATCCAGGGCCCCAGCAGTCCAGAGGCTGTGCATGGCGGCATACGGATCACCTCTTTGCCACGTACAGGAGGGAGGCCTCGGCCCTAGACTGGCTCCGCTAGAGCTCCACGACCTCAGCTATTTTTCCCGACCTTTGGCCCGTGCCCTTGTGAGTGTGTGACCTCTAGTTACACTTCACCTCCGACCACTCTCGATCCGCCACCTGCGGCTACCTGAGCGTGGACATCAACATCTATCACTGTCTGCAGTGTCACAGGTCACTAGGTGTCTAGGCTCAGGCTGACCTTGGCTGTCTTGTGCCCAGGCAAGGAGCTTAATCCTTCAAAGGAAATGAGGACACGTGGTCACTGGTCGACATCCTTTCTTTCATCTACACAGCGGTCTAGATGAGGGTAAAGAGGCCAGGTGGGCCAGGTGAAGGCTGAGTGCGGGGCCTAAGGCTTCCTTCCTAATCACCATGGAGACAGCCACCGCAAGGCTGGCCGGAACTTCTGACGGGGACGGGTCACAACCTCTGAGCCAATAGGAGAGGTCCAGCCTAACTGGCCGGTTCCGCAGAGCCCTCCATTTTACCCATGGACACACAACGGCCCCTTCTGTCCTTGGCCACAAAATCGAGGGCACCCAGGGAATAATTTCACAGTAGGCAACCCCTGATGTGGACACGTTCGACATACTGGGACAGCAGGCAGGTACCTCTTTGCCACTTACGCTACGATATCAGTAGGCAAGGCGCCCTTCCTCAGCATCTATGGCCCCTCTTTGTATGTGTTCTTTTAAAGAAATCTCTTTTTGCTACCCCTGAGACACATCACAACTATGAGGGGCCTGAGAGGGAACCTGGACATGAAACAGGGGAGGCTTCTGGCTGTACCGCTTCCCCGTGGCTAGAGAATAGCAGTTAGTCTCTCTGGAAGCTCTTAGCTTCTGTTGATCGACATGGGCAATACGGTAGGGGCGGACCCTGGCCAGGTGGAGCTTGTGGGCACACGCAACCTCTGGGGGAAGAATAATTCCGCTGCTGCTTTGTATGGTGTAAACCTCCCCACGCCAAGTGGGATGGGCACAGAACATTGACCCACACCTGCCAGGGGCCTTTCCTGGGACTAAAGATCCCAACCTGGTCTCAACCTTGTCACCTTCTCAGCACATACCTTTCCTGCACACATAATCCTGCCTTTCTCCGTCGGTGCCTCATCCTACTAGGAAAAAAGCATGCCGCTCAAAAAGGCCGATGCCAGAGAAATCGAGGAGACACTGCCATTTTCCACATTTTTGCTGTCTACATATCCCCGCCTCCGGCGGAAGGCTGCCTATGTGGCCGGGCTGCGAAGGCAAGGCCGAAATCCTGGCATCCCGGGCCCCAGCAATCCAGTGGTTTATGGACGTGGGGACCCGGATGACAAGTTTCCCACATCCAAGAGGAATCCTTGGGCCCTTCACTGGCTCGCCATTCAGCTCCGCGACGTCCACTACTGGCCCTGGCCTTTGGCCGGTGCCCCATTGCGCGAGTGCTCCGGAGCGATGTTTCTCCACCCATCACTATCATTCTGCCACCAGGGGATATGTGAGTGTGGGAGTCACCATTTGTCTGTCACTGGCAGCAGTGTCACGAGTCACTAGACTTCCAGGTACCAGCTGACCTAGGCTGCCTTCTGCCCCAGGCAAGGTCCGGAATCCTTTATCCCAGATGCTGACACCTGGGCACTGGCCGACATTAATTTTTATCAACACAGAGGTCTGAGTGAGGGTCAGCAGGCCAGCTAGGTGAAGTCAAGGCCAGGTGGGCGGGACTAAGGCTCCTTTGCCATCACCATGGAGACAGTCCCACCACCGGAAGAGTAGGCGGAGCTTATGATGGGCCTGGTGACAAGACTGAGCCAATGGCAGAGATCTGGCCCGCCAGGCAGATGACACAGGGCCCTCCATTATGACCTATGACACCTAGTGGCCACAGGATTTGAGCACACCCTGGGAAAGCCTACGCAGGCACAGGGGAGCCCCTGGTGCGGACTGGTTCAGGGCATTGGCAGAGGAGGCCAGGTACCTCTTTCCCACTTTCCTGAGGATATCACTACGCAAGGCATCCCCACTCAGCATCTCTTGCCTCTCTCTCTCTGTCTCTCTCTGGATGTGTTCATTCTCTGAAATCTCTTCCTTCTCCCCCTGAGTCACTTCACAGCTTGGAGTGCCTGATAGAGTGCCTAGAGACCAAAGAGCAAAGGGGGAAGGCCTCTGGCTCTACTGGTTGCCCATGGGCAGACAAGATCTGGTAGTTTATCTGGAAGCTCTAGAGAATAGTGACTGATGGGGTAGCTACATCACCGGCGGACCCTGGCCAGGTGAAGCTTGCTGACATGTGGCAGCCTCTCCGGAGACTACTAATTCCGCTGGTAACATTGTATGCAAATACCTGGCTGAGTGCGAAGGGCAGAAAACATTGACACATACCTGCCAGAGGCCTATCCTGGGTCTGAAGAGTCCACCCCGGTCTCCAGCGACTCATCATCTCAGCACACACTTTGCCTGCACACAGGGAATCCGCCTCTCTCCACGAATGCCTTCTCCTGCTAGGAAACACAGGATGGCACTCAGCCAAAGGAGAGCTCAGGCAAAGTCAACTGAAGCCCGCATTTTCAAGATTTTGCCCTCTGCTGGGCCACAGCCTCCGGTGGCACACTGCATGTGCGTCACTTCTCCGAAGACAAGGCCGAAATCCGGGCATCCAGGGCCCCAGCAGTCCAGAGGCTGTGCATGGCGGCATACGGATCACCTCTTTGCCACGTACAGGAGGGAGGCCTCGGCCCTAGACTGGCTCCGCTAGAGCTCCACGACCTCAGCTATTTTTCCCGACCTTTGGCCCGTGCCCTTGTGAGTGTGTGACCTCTAGTTACACTTCACCTCCGACCACTCTCGATCCGCCACCTGCGGCTACCTGAGCGTGGACATCAACATCTATCACTGTCTGCAGTGTCACAGGTCACTAGGTGTCTAGGCTCAGGCTGACCTTGGCTGTCTTGTGCCCAGGCAAGGAGCTTAATCCTTCAAAGGAAATGAGGACACGTGGTCACTGGTCGACATCCTTTCTTTCATCTACACAGCGGTCTAGATGAGGGTAAAGAGGCCAGGTGGGCCAGGTGAAGGCTGAGTGCGGGGCCTAAGGCTTCCTTCCTAATCACCATGGAGACAGCCACCGCAAGGCTGGCCGGAACTTCTGACGGGGACGGGTCACAACCTCTGAGCCAATAGGAGAGGTCCAGCCTAACCGGCCGGTTCCGCAGAGCCCTCCATTTTACCCATGGACACACAACGGCCCCTTCTGTCCTTGGCCACAAAATCGAGGGCACCCAGGGAATAATTTCACAGTAGGCAACCCCTGATGTGGACACGTTCGACATACTGGGACAGCAGGCAGGTACCTCTTTGCCACTTACGCTACGATATCAGTAGGCAAGGCGCCCTTCCTCAGCATCTATGGCCCCTCTTTGTATGTGTTCTTTTAAAGAAATCTCTTTTTGCTACCCCTGAGACACATCACAACTATGAGGGGCCTGAGAGGGAACCTGGACATGA
The DNA here is from genome assembly GCF_030014295.1 of Loxodonta africana. NCBI lineage: Eukaryota > Metazoa > Chordata > Mammalia > Proboscidea > Elephantidae > Loxodonta > Loxodonta africana. The sequence goes on from NW_026975124.1 coordinate 49,434, forward strand.
AACAGGGGAGGCTTCTGGCTGTACCGCTTCCCCGTGGCTAGAGAATAGCAGTTAGTCTCTCTGGAAGCTCTTAGCTTCTGTTGATCGACATGGGCAATACGGTAGGGGCGGACCCTGGCCAGGTGGAGCTTGTGGGCACACGCAACCTCTGGGGGAAGAATAATTCCGCTGCTGCTTTGTATGGTGTAAACCTCCCCACGCCAAGTGGGATGGGCACAGAACATTGACCCACACCTGCCAGGGGCCTTTCCTGGGACTAAAGATCCCAACCTGGTCTCAACCTTGTCACCTTCTCAGCACATACCTTTCCTGCACACATAATCCTGCCTTTCTCCGTCGGTGCCTCATCCTACTAGGAAAAAAGCATGCCGCTCAAAAAGGCCGATGCCAGAGAAATCGAGGAGACACTGCCATTTTCCACATTTTTGCTGTCTACATATCCCCGCCTCCGGCGGAAGGCTGCCTATGTGGCCGGGCTGCGAAGGCAAGGCCGAAATCCTGGCATCCCGGGCCCCAGCAATCCAGTGGTTTATGGACGTGGGGACCCGGATGACAAGTTTCCCACATCCAAGAGGAATCCTTGGGCCCTTCACTGGCTCGCCATTCAGCTCCGCGACGTCCACTACTGGCCCTGGCCTTTGGCCGGTGCCCCATTGCGCGAGTGCTCCGGAGCGATGTTTCTCCACCCATCACTATCATTCTGCCACCAGGGGATATGTGAGTGTGGGAGTCACCATTTGTCTGTCACTGGCAGCAGTGTCACAAGTCACTAGACTTCCAGGTACCAGCTGACCTAGGCTGCCTTCTGCCCCAGGCAAGGTCCGGAATCCTTTATCCCAGATGCTGACACCTGGGCACTGGCCGACATTAATTGTTATCAACACAGAGGTCTGAGTGAGGGTCAGCAGGCCAGCTAGGTGAAGTCAAGGCCAGGTGGGCGGGACTAAGGCTCCTTTGCCATCACCATGGAGACAGTCCCACCACCGGAAGAGTAGGCGGAGCTTATGATGGGCCTGGTGACAAGACTGAGCCAATGGCAGAGATCTGGCCCGCCAGGCAGATGACACAGGGCCCTCCATTATGACCTATGACACCTAGTGGCCACAGGATTTGAGCACACCCTGGGAAAGCCTACGCAGGCACAGGGGAGCCCCTGGTGCGGACTGGTTCAGGGCATTGGCAGAGCAGGCCAGGTACCTCTTTCCCACTTTCCTGAGGATATCACTACGCAAGGCATCCCCACTCAGCATCTCTTGCCTCTCTCTCTCTGTCTCTCTCTGGATGTGTTCATTCTCTGAAATCTCTTCCTTCTCCCCCTGAGTCACTTCACAGCTTGGAGTGCCTGATAGAGTGCCTAGAGACCAAAGAGCAAAGGGGGAAGGCCTCTGGCTCTACTGGTTGCCCATGGGCAGACAAGATCTGGTAGTTTATCTGGAAGGTCTAGAGAGTAGTGACTGATGGGGTAGCTACATCACCGGCGGACCCTGGCCAGGTGAAGCTTGCTGACATGTGGCAGCCTCTCCGGAGACTACTAATTCCGCTGGTAACATTGTATGCAAATACCTGGCTGAGTGCGAAGGGCAGAAAACATTGACACATACCTGCCAGAGGCCTATCCTGGGTCTGAAGAGTCCACCCCGGTCTCCAGCGACTCATCATCTCAGCACACACTTTGCCTGCACACAGGGAATCCGCCTCTCTCCACGAATGCCTTCTCCTGCTAGGAAACACAGGATGGCACTCAGCCAAAGGAGAGCTCAGGCAAAGTCAACTGAAGCCCGCATTTTCAAGATTTTGCCCTCTGCTGGGCCACAGCCTCCGGTGGCACACTGCATGTGCGTCACTTCTCCGAAGACAAGGCCGAAATCCGGGCATCCAGGGCCCCAGCAGTCCAGAGGCTGTGCATGGCGGCATACGGATCACCTCTTTGCCACGTACAGGAGGGAGGCCTCGGCCCTAGACTGGCTCCGCTAGAGCTCCACGACCTCAGCTATTTTTCCCGACCTTTGGCCCGTGCCCTTGTGAGTGTGTGACCTCTAGTTACACTTCACCTCCGACCACTCTCGATCCGCCACCTGCGGATACCTGAGCGTGGACATCAACATCTATCACTGTCTGCAGTGTCACAGGTCACTAGGTGTCTAGGCTCAGGCTGACCTTGGCTGTCTTGTGCCCAGGCAAGGAGCTTAATCCTTCAAAGGAAATGAGGACACGTGGTCACTGGTCGACATCCTTTCTTTCATCTACACAGCGGTCTAGATGAGGGTAAAGAGGCCAGGTGGGCCAGGTGAAGGCTGAGTGCGGGGCCTAAGGCTTCCTTCCTAATCACCATGGAGACAGCCACCGCAAGGCTGGCCGGAACTTCTGACGGGGACGGGTCACAAACTCTGAGCCAATAGGAGAGGTCCAGCCTAACCGGCCGGTTCCGCAGAGCCCTCCATTTTACCCATGGACACACAACGGCCCCTTCTGTCCTTGGCCACAAAATCGAGGGCACCCAGGGAATAATTTCACAGTAGGCAACCCCTGATGTGGACACGTTCGACATACTGGGACAGCAGGCAGGTACCTCTTTGCCACTTACGCTACGATATCAGTAGGCAAGGCGCCCTTCCTCAGCATCTATGGCCCCTCTTTGTATGTGTTCTTTTAAAGAAATCTCTTTTTGCTACCCCTGAGACACATCACAACTATGAGGGGCCTGAGAGGGAACCTGGAGATGAAACAGGGGAGGCTTCTGGCTGTACCGCTTCCCCGTGGCTAGAGAATAGCAGTTAGTCTCTCTGGAAGCTCTTAGCTTCTGTTGATCGACATGGGCAATACGGTAGGGGCGGACCCTGGCCAGGTGGAGCTTGTGGGCACACGCAACCTCTGGGGGAAGAATAATTCCGCTGCTGCTTTGTATGGTGTAAACCTCCCCACGCCAAGTGGGATGGGCACAGAACATTGACCCACACCTGCCAGGGGCCTTTCCTGGGACTAAAGATCCCAACCTGGTCTCAACCTTGTCACCTTCTCAGCACATACCTTTCCTGCACACATAATCCTGCCTTTCTCCGTCGGTGCCTCATCCTACTAGGAAAAAAGCATGCCGCTCAAAAAGGCCGATGCCAGAGAAATCGAGGAGACACTGCCATTTTCCACATTTTTGCTGTCTACATATCCCCGCCTCCGGCGGAAGGCTGCCTATGTGGCCGGGCTGCGAAGGCAAGGCCGAAATCCTGGCATCCCGGGCCCCAGCAATCCAGTGGTTTATGGACGTGGGGACCCGGATGACATGTTTCCCACATCCAAGAGGAATCCTTGGGCCCTTCACTGGCTCGCCATTCAGCTCCGCGACGTCCACTACTGGCCCTGGCCTTTGGCCGGTGCCCCATTGCGCGAGTGCTCCGGAGCGATGTTTCTCCACCCATCACTATCATTCTGCCACCAGGGGATATGTGAGTGTGGGAGTCACCATTTGTCTGTCACTGGCAGCAGTGTCACAAGTCACTAGACTTCCAGGTACCAGCTGACCTAGGCTGCCTTCTGCCCCAGGCAAGGTCTGGAATCCTTTATCCCAGATGCTGACACCTGGGCACTGGCCGACATTAATTGTTATCAACACAGAGGTCTGAGTGAGGGTCAGCAGGCCAGCTAGGTGAAGTCAAGGCCAGGTGGGCGGGACTAAGGCTCCTTTGCCATCACCATGGAGACAGTCCCACCACCGGAAGAGTAGGCGGAGCTTATGATGGGCCTGGTGACAAGACTGAGCCAATGGCAGAGATCTGGCCCGCCAGGCAGATGACACAGGGCCCTCCATTATGACCTATGACACCTAGTGGCCACAGGATTTGAGCACACCCTGGGAAAGCCTACGCAGGCACAGGGGAGCCCCTGGTGCGGACTGGTTCAGGGCATTGGCAGAGCAGGCCAGGTACCTCTTTCCCACTTTCCTGAGGATATCGCTACGCAAGGCATCCCCACTCAGCATCTCTTGCCTCTCTCTCTCTGTCTCTCTCTGGATGTGTTCATTCTCTGAAATCTCTTCCTTCTCCCCCTGAGTCACTTCACAGCTTGGAGTGCCTGATAGAGTGCCTAGAGACCAAAGAGCAAAGGGGGAAGGCCTCTGGCTCTACTGGTTGCCCATGGGCAGACAAGATCTGGTAGTTTATCTGGAAGGTCTAGAGAGTAGTGACTGATGGGGTAGCTACATCACCGGCGGACCCTGGCCAGGTGAAGCTTGCTGACATGTGGCAGCCTCTCCGGAGACTACTAATTCCGCTGGTAACATTGTATGCAAATACCTGGCTGAGTGCGAAGGGCAGAAAACATTGACACATACCTGCCAGAGGCCTATCCTGGGTCTGAAGAGTCCACCCCGGTCTCCAGCGACTCATCATCTCAGCACACACTTTGCCTGCACACAGGGAATCCGCCTCTCTCCACGAATGCCTTCTCCTGCTAGGAAACACAGGATGGCACTCAGCCAAAGGAGAGCTCAGGCAAAGTCAACTGAAGCCCGCATTTTCAAGATTTTGCCCTCTGCTGGGCCACAGCCTCCGGTGGCACACTGCATGTGCGTCACTTCTCCGAAGACAAGGCCGAAATCCGGACATCCAGGGCCCCAGCAGTCCAGAGGCTGTGCATGGCGGCATACGGATCACCTCTTTGCCACGTACAGGAGGGAGGCCTCGGCCCTAGACTGGCTCCGCTAGAGCTCCACGACCTCAGCTATTTTTCCCGACCTTTGGCCCGTGCCCTTGTGAGTGTGTGACCTCTAGTTACACTTCACCTCCGACCACTCTCGATCCGCCACCTGCGGCTACCTGAGCGTGGACATCAACATCTATCACTGTCTGCAGTGTCACAGGTCACTAGGTGTCTAGGCTCAGGCTGACCTTGGCTGTCTTGTGCCCAGGCAAGGAGCTTAATCCTTCAAAGGAAATGAGGACACGTGGTCACTGGTCGACATCCTTTCTTTCATCTACACAGCGGTCTAGATGAGGGTAAAGAGGCCAGGTGGGCCAGGTGAAGGCTGAGTGCGGGGCCTAAGGCTTCCTTCCTAATCACCATGGAGACAGCCACCGCAAGGCTGGCCGGAACTTCTGACGGGGACGGGTCACAACCTCTGAGCCAATAGGAGAGGTCCAGCCTAACCGGCCGGTTCCGCAGAGCCCTCCATTTTACCCATGGACACACAACGGCCCCTTCTGTCCTTGGCCACAAAATCGAGGGCACCCAGGGAATAATTTCACAGTAGGCAACCCCTGATGTGGACACGTTCGACATACTGGGACAGCAGGCAGGTACCTCTTTGCCACTTACGCTACGATATCAGTAGGCAAGGCGCCCTTCCTCAGCATCTATGGCCCCTCTTTGTATGTGTTCTTTTAAAGAAATCTCTTTTTGCTACCCCTGAGACACATCACAACTATGAGGGGCCTGAGAGGGAACCTGGAGATGAAACAGGGGAGGCTTCTGGCTGTACCGCTTCCCCGTGGCTAGAGAATAGCAGTTAGTCTCTCTGGAAGCTCTTAGCTTCTGTTGATCGACATGGGCAATACGGTAGGGGCGGACCCTGGCCAGGTGGAGCTTGTGGGCACACGCAACCTCTGGGGGAAGAATAATTCCGCTGCTGCTTTGTATGGTGTAAACCTCCCCACGCCAAGTGGGATGGGCACAGAACATTGACCCACACCTGCCAGGGGCCTTTCCTGGGACTAAAGATCCCAACCTGGTCTCAACCTTGTCACCTTCTCAGCACATACCTTTCCTGCACACATAATCCTGCCTTTCTCCGTCGGTGCCTCATCCTACTAGGAAAAAAGCATGCCGCTCAAAAAGGCCGATGCCAGAGAAATCGAGGAGACACTGCCATTTTCCACATTTTTGCTGTCTACATATCCCCGCCTCCGGCGGAAGGCTGCCTATGTGGCCGGGCTGCGAAGGCAAGGCCGAAATCCTGGCATCCCGGGCCCCAGCAATCCAGTGGTTTATGGACGTGGGGACCCGGATGACATGTTTCCCACATCCAAGAGGAATCCTTGGGCCCTTCACTGGCTCGCCATTCAGCTCCGCGACGTCCACTACTGGCCCTGGCCTTTGGCCGGTGCCCCATTGCGCGAGTGCTCCGGAGCGATGTTTCTCCACCCATCACTATCATTCTGCCACCAGGGGATATGTGAGTGTGGGAGTCACCATTTGTCTGTCACTGGCAGCAGTGTCACAAGTCACTAGACTTCCAGGTACCAGCTGACCTAGGCTGCCTTCTGCCCCAGGCAAGGTCTGGAATCCTTTATCCCAGATGCTGACACCTGGGCACTGGCCGACATTAATTGTTATCAACACAGAGGTCTGAGTGAGGGTCAGCAGGCCAGCTAGGTGAAGTCAAGGCCAGGTGGGCGGGACTAAGGCTCCTTTGCCATCACCATGGAGACAGTCCCACCACCGGAAGAGTAGGCGGAGCTTATGATGGGCCTGGTGACAAGACTGAGCCAATGGCAGAGATCTGGCCCGCCAGGCAGATGACACAGGGCCCTCCATTATGACTTATGACACCTAGTGGCCACAGGATTTGAGCACACCCTGGGAAAGCCTACGCAGGCACAGGGGAGCCCCTGGTGCGGACTGGTTCAGGGCATTGGCAGAGCAGGCCAGGTACCTCTTTCCCACTTTCCTGAGGATATCGCTACGCAAGGCATCCCCACTCAGCATCTCTTGCCTCTCTCTCTCTGTCTCTCTCTGGATGTGTTCATTCTCTGAAATCTCTTCCTTCTCCCCCTGAGTCACTTCACAGCTTGGAGTGCCTGATAGAGTGCCTAGAGACCAAAGAGCAAAGGGGGAAGGCCTCTGGCTCTACTGGTTGCCCATGGGCAGACAAGATCTGGTAGTTTATCTGGAAGCTCTAGAGAGTAGTGACTGATGGGGTAGCTACATCACCGGCGGACCCTGGCCAGGTGAAGCTTGCTGACATGTGGCAGCCTCTCCGGAGACTACTAATTCCGCTGGTAACATTGTATGCAAATACCTGGCTGAGTGCGAAGGGCAGAAAACATTGACACATACCTGCCAGAGGCCTATCCTGGGTCTGAAGAGTCCACCCCGGTCTCCAGCGACTCATCATCTCAGCACACACTTTGCCTGCACACAGGGAATCCGCCTCTCTCCACGAATGCCTTCTCCTGCTAGGAAACACAGGATGGCACTCAGCCAAAGGAGAGCTCAGGCAAAGTCAACTGAAGCCCGCATTTTCAAGATTTTGCCCTCTGCTGGGCCACAGCCTCCGGTGGCACACTGCATGTGCGTCACTTCTCCGAAGACAAGGCCGAAATCCGGGCATCCAGGGCCCCAGCAGTCCAGAGGCTGTGCATGGCGGCATACGGATCACCTCTTTGCCACGTACAGGAGGGAGGCCTCGGCCCTAGACTGGCTCCGCTAGAGCTCCACGACCTCAGCTATTTTTCCCGACCTTTGGCCCGTGCCCTTGTGAGTGTGTGACCTCTAGTTACACTTCACCTCCGACCACTCTCGATCCGCCACCTGCGGCTACCTGAGCGTGGACATCAACATCTATCACTGTCTGCAGTGTCACAGGTCACTAGGTGTCTAGGCTCAGGCTGACCTTGGCTGTCTTGTGCCCAGGCAAGGAGCTTAATCCTTCAAAGGAAATGAGGACACGTGGTCACTGGTCGACATCCTTTCTTTCATCTACACAGCGGTCTAGATGAGGGTAAAGAGGCCAGGTGGGCCAGGTGAAGGCTGAGTGCGGGGCCTAAGGCTTCCTTCCTAATCACCATGGAGACAGCCACCGCAAGGCTGGCCGGAACTTCTGACGGGGACGGGTCACAACCTCTGAGCCAATAGGAGAGGTCCAGCCTAACCGGCCGGTTCCGCAGAGCCCTCCATTTTACCCATGGACACACAACGGCCCCTTCTGTCCTTGGCCACAAAATCGAGGGCACCCAGGGAATAATTTCACAGTAGGCAACCCCTGATGTGGACACGTTCGACATACTGGGACAGCAGGCAGGTACCTCTTTGCCACTTACGCTACGATATCAGTAGGCAAGGCGCCCTTCCTCAGCATCTATGGCCCCTCTTTGTATGTGTTCTTTTAAAGAAATCTCTTTTTGCTACCCCTGAGACACATCACAACTATGAGGGGCCTGAGAGGGAACCTGGACATGAAACAGGGGAGGCTTCTGGCTGTACCGCTTCCCCGTGGCTAGAGAATAGCAGTTAGTCTCTCTGGAAGCTCTTAGCTTCTGTTGATCGACATGGGCAATACGGTAGGGGCGGACCCTGGCCAGGTGGAGCTTGTGGGCACACGCAACCTCTGGGGGAAGAATAATTCCGCTGCTGCTTTGTATGGTGTAAACCTCCCCACGCCAAGTGGGATGGGCACAGAACATTGACCCACACCTGCCAGGGGCCTTTCCTGGGACTAAAGATCCCAACCTGGTCTCAACCTTGTCACCTTCTCAGCACATACCTTTCCTGCACACATAATCCTGCCTTTCTCCGTCGGTGCCTCATCCTACTAGGAAAAAAGCATGCCGCTCAAAAAGGCCGATGCCAGAGAAATCGAGGAGACACTGCCATTTTCCACATTTTTGCTGTCTACATATCCCCGCCTCCGGCGGAAGGCTGCCTATGTGGCCGGGCTGCGAAGGCAAGGCCGAAATCCTGGCATCCCGGGCCCCAGCAATCCAGTGGTTTATGGACGTGGGGACCCGGATGACATGTTTCCCACATCCAAGAGGAATCCTTGGGCCCTTCACTGGCTCGCCATTCAGCTCCGCGACGTCCACTACTGGCCCTGGCCTTTGGCCGGTGCCCCATTGCGCGAGTGCTCCGGAGCGATGTTTCTCCACCCATCACTATCATTCTGCCACCAGGGGATATGTGAGTGTGGGAGTCACCATTTGTCTGTCACTGGCAGCAGTGTCACGAGTCACTAGACTTCCAGGTACCAGCTGACCTAGGCTGCCTTCTGCCCCAGGCAAGGTCCGGAATCCTTTATCCCAGATGCTGACACCTGGGCACTGGCCGACATTAATTGTTATCAACACAGAGGTCTGAGTGAGGGTCAGCAGGCCAGCTAGGTGAAGTCAAGGCCAGGTGGGCGGGACTAAGGCTCCTTTGCCATCACCATGGAGACAGTCCCACCACCGGAAGAGTAGGCGGAGCTTATGATGGGCCTGGTGACAAGACTGAGCCAATGGCAGAGATCTGGCCCGCCAGGCAGATGACACAGGGCCCTCCATTATGACCTATGACACCTAGTGGCCACAGGATTTGAGCACACCCTGGGAAAGCCTACGCAGGCACAGGGGAGCCCCTGGTGCGGACTGGTTCAGGGCATTGGCAGAGCAGGCCAGGTACCTCTTTCCCACTTTCCTGAGGATATCGCTACGCAAGGCATCCCCACTCAGCATCTCTTGCCTCTCTCTCTCTGTCTCTCTCTGGATGTGTTCATTCTCTGAAATCTCTTCCTTCTCCCCCTGAGTCACTTCACAGCTTGGAGTGCCTGATAGAGTGCCTAGAGACCAAAGAGCAAAGGGGGAAGGCCTCTGGCTCTACTGGTTGCCCATGGGCAGACAAGATCTGGTAGTTTATCTGGAAGGTCTAGAGAGTAGTGACTGATGGGGTAGCTACATCACCGGCGGACCCTGGCCAGGTGAAGCTTGCTGACATGTGGCAGCCTCTCCGGAGACTACTAATTCCGCTGGTAACATTGTATGCAAATACCTGGCTGAGTGCGAAGGGCAGAAAACATTGACACATACCTGCCAGAGGCCTATCCTGGGTCTGAAGAGTCCACCCCGGTCTCCAGCGACTCATCATCTCAGCACACACTTTGCCTGCACACAGGGAATCCGCCTCTCTCCACGAATGCCTTCTCCTGCTAGGAAACACAGGATGGCACTCAGCCAAAGGAGAGCTCAGGCAAAGTCAACTGAAGCCCGCATTTTCAAGATTTTGCCCTCTGCTGGGCCACAGCCTCCGGTGGCACACTGCATGTGCGTCACTTCTCCGAAGACAAGGCCGAAATCCGGGCATCCAGGGCCCCAGCAGTCCAGAGGCTGTGCATGGCGGCATACGGATCACCTCTTTGCCACGTACAGGAGGGAGGCCTCGGCCCTAGACTGGCTCCGCTAGAGCTCCACGACCTCAGCTATTTTTCCCGACCTTTGGCCCGTGCCCTTGTGAGTGTGTGACCTCTAGTTACACTTCACCTCCGACCACTCTCGATCCGCCACCTGCGGCTACCTGAGCGTGGACATCAACATCTATCACTGTCTGCAGTGTCACAGGTCACTAGGTGTCTAGGCTCAGGCTGACCTTGGCTGTCTTGTGCCCAGGCAAGGAGCTTAATCCTTCAAAGGAAATGAGGACACGTGGTCACTGGTCGACATCCTTTCTTTCATCTACACAGCGGTCTAGATGAGGGTAAAGAGGCCAGGTGGGCCAGGTGAAGGCTGAGTGCGGGGCCTAAGGCTTCCTTCCTAATCACCATGGAGACAGCCACCGCAAGGCTGGCCGGAACTTCTGACGGGGACGGGTCACAAACTCTCAGCCAATAGGAGAGGTCCAGCCTAACCGGCCGGTTCCGCAGAGCCCTCCATTTTACCCATGGACACACAACGGCCCCTTCTGTCCTTGGCCACAAAATCGAGGGCACCCAGGGAATAATTTCACAGTAGGCAACCCCTGATGTGGACACGTTCGACATACTGGGACAGCAGGCAGGTACCTCTTTGCCACTTACGCTACGATATCAGTAGGCAAGGCGCCCTTCCTCAGCATCTATGGCCCCTCTTTGTATGTGTTCTTTTAAAGAAATCTCTTTTTGCTACCCCTGAGACACATCACAACTATGAGGGGCCTGAGAGGGAACCTGGACATGAAACAGGGGAGGCTTCTGGCTGTACCGCTTCCCCGTGGCTAGAGAATAGCAGTTAGTCTCTCTGGAAGCTCTTAGCTTCTGTTGATCGACATGGGCAATACGGTAGGGGCGGACCCTGGCCAGGTGGAGCTTGTGGGCACACGCAACCTCTGGGGGAAGAATAATTCCGCTGCTGCTTTGTATGGTGTAAACCTCCCCACGCCAAGTGGGATGGGCACAGAACATTGACCCACACCTGCCAGGGGCCTTTCCTGGGACTAAAGATCCCAACCTGGTCTCAACCTTGTCACCTTCTCAGCACATACCTTTCCTGCACACATAATCCTGCCTTTCTCCGTCGGTGCCTCATCCTACTAGGAAAAAAGCATGCCGCTCAAAAAGGCCGATGCCAGAGAAATCGAGGAGACACTGCCATTTTCCACATTTTTGCTGTCTACATATCCCCGCCTCCGGCGGAAGGCTGCCTATGTGGCCGGGCTGCGAAGGCAAGGCCGAAATCCTGGCATCCCGGGCCCCAGCAATCCAGTGGTTTATGGACGTGGGGACCCGGATGACATGTTTCCCACATCCAAGAGGAATCCTTGGGCCCTTCACTGGCTCGCCATTCAGCTCCGCGACGTCCACTACTGGCCCTGGCCTTTGGCCGGTGCCCCATTGCGCGAGTGCTCCGGAGCGATGTTTCTCCACCCATCACTATCATTCTGCCACCAGGGGATATGTGAGTGTGGGAGTCACCATTTCTCTGTCACTGGTAGCAGTGTCACGAGTCACTAGACTTCCAGGTACCAGCTGACCTAGGCTGCCTTCTGCCCCAGGCAAGGTCCGGAATCCTTTATCCCAGATGCTGACACCTGGGCACTGGCCGACATTAATTGTTATCAACACAGAGGTCTGAGTGAGGGTCAGCAGGCCAGCTAGGTGAAGTCAAGGCCAGGTGGGCGGGACTAAGGCTCCTTTGCCATCACCATGGAGACAGTCCCACCACCGGAAGAGTAGGCGGAGCTTATGATGGGCCTGGTGACAAGACTGAGCCAATGGCAGAGATCTGGCCCGCCAGGCAGATGACACAGGGCCCTCCATTATGACCTATGACACCTAGTGGCCACAGGATTTGAGCACACCCTGGGAAAGCCTACGCAGGCACAGGGGAGCCCCTGGTGCGGACTGGTTCAGGGCATTGGCAGAGCAGGCCAGGTACCTCTTTCCCACTTTCCTGAGGATATCGCTACGCAAGGCATCCCCACTCAGCATCTCTTGCCTCTCTCTCTCTGTCTCTCTCTGGATGTGTTCATTCTCTGAAATCTCTTCCTTCTCCCCCTGAGTCACTTCACAGCTTGGAGTGCCTGATAGAGTGCCTAGAGACCAAAGAGCAAAGGGGGAAGGCCTCTGGCTCTACTGGTTGCCCGTGGGCAGACAAGATCTGGTAGTTTATCTGGAAGGTCTAGAGAGTAGTGACTGATGGGGTAGCTACATCACCGGCGGACCCTGGCCAGGTGAAGCTTGCTGACATGTGGCAGCCTCTCCGGAGACTACTAATTCCGCTGGTAACATTGTATGCAAATACCTGGCTGAGTGCGAAGGGCAGAAAACATTGACACATACCTGCCAGAGGCCTATCCTGGGTCTGAAGAGTCCACCCCGGTCTCCAGCGACTCATCATCTCAGCACACACTTTGCCTGCACACAGGGAATCCGCCTCTCTCCACGAATGCCTTCTCCTGCTAGGAAACACAGGATGGCACTCAGCCAAAGGAGAGCTCAGGCAAAGTCAACTGAAGCCCGCATTTTCAAGATTTTGCCCTCTGCTGGGCCACAGCCTCCGGTGGCACACTGCATGTGCGTCACTTCTCCGAAGACAAGGCCGAAATCCGGGCATCCAGAGCCCCAGCAGTCCAGAGGCTGTGCATGGCGGCATACGGATCACCTCTTTGCCACGTACAGGAGGGAGGCCTCGGCCCTAGACTGGCTCCGCTAGAGCTCCACGACCTCAGCTATTTTTCCCGACCTTTGGCCCGTGCCCTTGTGAGTGTGTGACCTCTAGTTACACTTCACCTCCGACCACTCTCGATCCGCCACCTGCGGCTACCTGAGCGTGGACATCAACATCTATCACTGTCTGCAGTGTCACAGGTCACTAGGTGTCTAGGCTCAGGCTGACCTTGGCTGTCTTGTGCCCAGGCAAGGAGCTTAATCCTTCAAAGGAAATGAGGACACGTGGTCACTGGCCGACATCCTTTCTTTCATCTACACAGCGGTCTAGATGAGGGTAAAGAGGCCAGGTGGGCCAGGTGAAGGCTGAGTGCGGGGCCTAAGGCTTCCTTCCCAATCACCATGGAGACAGCCACCGCAAGGCTGGCCGGAACTTCTGACGGGGACGGGTCACAAACTCTCAGCCAATAGGAGAGGTCCAGCCTAACCGGCCGGTTCCGCAGAGCCCTCCATTTTACCCATGGACACACAACGGCCCCTTCTGTCCTTGGCCACAAAATCGAGGGCACCCAGGGAATAACTTCACAGTAGGAACCCCTGATGTGGACACGTTCGACATACTGGAACAGCAGGCAGGTACCTCTTTGCCACTTACGCTACGATATCAGTAGGCAAGGCGCCCTTCCTCAGCATCTATGGCCCCTCTTTGTATGTGTTCTTTTAAAGAAATCTCTTTTTGCTACCCCTGAGACACATCACAACTATGAGGGGCCTGAGAGGGAACCTGGACATGAAACAGGGGAGGCTTCTGGCTGTACCGCTTCCCCGTGGCTAGAGAATAGCAGTTAGTCTCTCTGGAAGCTCTTAGCTTCTGTTGATCGACATGGGCAATACGGTAGGGGCGGACCCTGGCCAGGTGGAGCTTGTGGGCACACGCAACCTCTGGGGGAAGAATAATTCCGCTGCTGCTTTGTATGGTGTAAACCTCCCCACGCCAAGTGGGATGGGCACAGAACATTGACCCACACCTGCCAGGGGCCTTTCCTGGGACTAAAGATCCCAACCTGGTCTCAACCTTGTCACCTTCTCAGCACATACCTTTCCTGCACACATAATCCTGCCTTTCTCCGTCGGTGCCTCATCCTACTAGGAAAAAAGCATGCCGCTCAAAAAGGCCGATGCCAGAGAAATCGAGGAGACACTGCCATTTTCCACATTTTTGCTGTCTACATATCCCCGCCTCCGGCGGAAGGCTGCCTATGTGGCCGGGCTGCGAAGGCAAGGCCGAAATCCTGGCATCCCGGGCCCCAGCAATCCAGTGGTTTATGGACGTGGGGACCCGGATGACATGTTTCCCACATCCAAGAGGAATCCTTGGGCCCTTCACTGGCTCGCCATTCAGCTCCGCGACGTCCACTACTGGCCCTGGCCTTTGGCCGGTGCCCCATTGCGCGAGTGCTCCGGAGCGATGTTTCTCCACCCATCACTATCATTCTGCCACCAGGGGATATGTGAGTGTGGGAGTCACCATTTGTCTGTCACTGGCAGCAGTGTCACGAGTCACTAGACTTCCAGGTACCAGCTGACCTAGGCTGCCTTCTGCCCCAGGCAAGGTCCGGAATCCTTTATCCCAGATGCTGACACCTGGGCACTGGCCGACATTAATTTTTATCAACACAGAGGTCTGAGTGAGGGTCAGCAGGCCAGCTAGGTGAAGTCAAGGCCAGGTGGGCGGGACTAAGGCTCCTTTGCCATCACCATGGAGACAGTCCCACCACCGGAAGAGTAGGCGGAGCTTATGATGGGCCTGGTGACAAGACTGAGCCAATGGCAGAGATCTGGCCCGCCAGGCAGATGACACAGGGCCCTCCATTATGACCTATGACACCTAGTGGCCACAGGATTTGAGCACACCCTGGGAAAGCCTACGCAGGCACAGGGGAGCCCCTGGTGCGGACTGGTTCAGGGCATTGGCAGAGCAGGCCAGGTACCTCTTTCCCACTTTCCTGAGGATATCGCTACGCAAGGCATCCCCACTCAGCATCTCTTGCCTCTCTCTCTCTGTCTCTCTCTGGATGTGTTCATTCTCTGAAATCTCTTCCTTCTCCCCCTGAGTCACTTCACAGCTTGGAGTGCCTGATAGAGTGCCTAGAGACCAAAGAGCAAAGGGGGAAGGCCTCTGGCTCCACTGGTTGCCCGTGGGCAGACAAGATCTGGTAGTTTATCTGGAAGGTCTAGAGAGTAGTGACTGATGGGGTAGCTACATCACCGGCGGACCCTGGCCAGGTGAAGCTTGCTGACATGTGGCAGCCTCTCCGGAGACTACTAATTCCGCTGGTAACATTGTATGCAAATACCTGGCTGAGTGCGAAGGGCAGAAAACATTGACACATACCTGCCAGAGGCCTATCCTGGGTCTGAAGAGTCCACCCCGGTCTCCAGCGACTCATCATCTCAGCACACACTTTGCCTGCACACAGGGAATCCGCCTCTCTCCACGAATGCCTTCTCCTGCTAGGAAACACAGGATGGCACTCAGCCAAAGGAGAGCTCAGGCAAAGTCAACTGAAGCCCGCATTTTCAAGATTTTGCCCTCTGCTGGGCCACAGCCTCCGGTGGCACACTGCATGTGCCTCACTTCTCCGAAGACAAGGCCGAAATCCGGGCATCCAGAGCCCCAGCAGTCCAGAGGCTGTGCATGGCGGCATACGGATCACCTCTTTGCCACGTACAGGAGGGAGGCCTCGGCCCTAGACTGGCTCCGCTAGAGCTCCACGACCTCAGCTATTTTTCCCGACCTTTGGCCCGTGCCCTTGTGAGTGTGTGACCTCTAGTTACACTTCACCTCCGACCACTCTCGATCCGCCACCTGCGGCTACCTGAGCGTGGACATCAACATCTATCACTGTCTGCAGTGTCACAGGTCACTAGGTGTCTAGGCTCAGGCTGACCTTGGCTGTCTTGTGCCCAGGCAAGGAGCTTAATCCTTCAAAGGAAATGAGGACACGTGGTCACTGGCCGACATCCTTTCTTTCATCTACACAGCGGTCTAGATGAGGGTAAAGAGGCCAGGTGGGCCAGGTGAAGGCTGAGTGCGGGGCCTAAGGCTTCCTTCCCAATCACCATGGAGACAGCCACCGCAAGGCTGGCCGGAACTTCTGACGGGGACGGGTCACAAACTCTCAGCCAATAGGAGAGGTCCAGCCTAACCGGCCGGTTCCGCAGAGCCCTCCATTTTACCCATGGACACACAACGGCCCCTTCTGTCCTTGGCCACAAAATCGAGGGCACCCAGGGAATAACTTCACAGTAGGAACCCCTGATGTGGACACGTTCGACATACTGGAACAGCAGGCAGGTACCTCTTTGCCACTTACGCTACGATATCAGTAGGCAAGGCGCCCTTCCTCAGCATCTATGGCCCCTCTTTGTATGTGTTCTTTTAAAGAAATCTCTTTTTGCTACCCCTGAGACACATCACAACTATGAGGGGCCTGAGAGGGAACCTGGAGATGAAACAGGGGAGGCTTCTGGCTGTACCGCTTCCCCGTGGCTAGAGAATAGCAGTTAGTCTCTCTGGAAGCTCTTAGCTTCTGTTGATCGACATGGGCAATACAGTAGGGGCGGACCCTGGCCAGGTGGAGCTTGTGGGCACACGCAACCTCTGGGGGAAGAATAATTCCGCTGCTGCTTTGTATGGTATAAACCTCCCCACGCCAAGTGGGATGGGCACAGAACATTGACCCACACCTGCCAGGGGCCTTTCCTGGGACTAAAGATCCCAACCTGGTCTCAACCTTGTCACCTTCTCAGCACATACCTTTCCTGCACACATAATCCTGCCTTTCTCCGTCGGTGCCTCATCCTACTAGGAAAAAAGCATGCCGCTCAAAAAGGCCGATGCCAGAGAAATCGAGGAGACACTGCCATTTTCCACATTTTTGCTGTCTACATATCCCCGCCTCCGGCGGAAGGCTGCCTATGTGGCCGGGCTGCGAAGGCAAGGCCGAAATCCTGGCATCCCGGGCCCCAGCAATCCAGTGGTTTATGGACGTGGGGACCCGGATGACATGTTTCCCACATCCAAGAGGAATCCTTGGGCCCTTCACTGGCTCGCCATTCAGCTCCGCGACGTCCACTACTGGCCCTGGCCTTTGGCCGGTGCCCCATTGCGCGAGTGCTCCGGAGCGATGTTTCTCCACCCATCACTATCATTCTGCCACCAGGGGATATGTGAGTGTGGGAGTCACCATTTGTCTGTCACTGGCAGCAGTGTCACGAGTCACTAGACTTCCAGGTACCAGCTGACCTAGGCTGCCTTCTGCCCCAGGCAAGGTCCGGAATCCTTTATCCCAGATGCTGACACCTGGGCACTGGCCGACATTAATTTTTATCAACACAGAGGTCTGAGTGAGGGTCAGCAGGCCAGCTAGGTGAAGTCAAGGCCAGGTGGGCGGGACTAAGGCTCCTTTGCCATCACCATGGAGACAGTCCCACCACCGGAAGAGTAGGCGGAGCTTATGATGGGCCTGGTGACAAGACTGAGCCAATGGCAGAGATCTGGCCCGCCAGGCAGATGACACAGGGCCCTCCATTATGACCTATGACACCTAGTGGCCACAGGATTTGAGCACACCCTGGGAAAGCCTACGCAGTCACAGGGGAGCCCCTGGTGCGGACTGGTTCAGGGCATTGGCAGAGCAGGCCAGGTACCTCTTTCCCACTTTCCTGAGGATATCGCTACGCAAGGCATCCCCACTCAGCATCTCTTGCCTCTCTCTCTCTGTCTCTCTCTGGATGTGTTCATTCTCTGAAATCTCTTCCTTCTCCCCCTGAGTCACTTCACAGCTTGGAGTGCCTGATAGAGTGCCTAGAGACCAAAGAGCAAAGGGGGAAGGCCTCTGGCTCTACTGGTTGCCCGTGGGCAGACAAGATCTGGTAGTTTATCTGGAAGGTCTAGAGAGTAGTGACTGATGGGGTAGCTACATCACCGGCGGACCCTGGCCAGGTGAAGCTTGCTGACATGTGGCAGCCTCTCCGGAGACTACTAATTCCGCTGGTAACATTGTATGCAAATACCTGGCTGAGTGCGAAGGGCAGAAAACATTGACACATACCTGCCAGAGGCCTATCCTGGGTCTGAAGAGTCCACCCCGGTCTCCAGCGACTCATCATCTCAGCACACACTTTGCCTGCACACAGGGAATCCGCCTCTCTCCACGAATGCCTTCTCCTGCTAGGAAACACAGGATGGCACTCAGCCAAAGGAGAGCTCAGGCAAAGTCAACTGAAGCCCGCATTTTCAAGATTTTGCCCTCTGCTGGGCCACAGCCTCCGGTGGCACACTGCATGTGCGTCACTTCTCCGAAGACAAGGCCGAAATCCGGGCATCCAGGGCCCCAGCAGTCCAGAGGCTGTGCATGGCGGCATACGGATCACCTCTTTGCCACGTACAGGAGGGAGGCCTCGGCCCTAGACTGGCTCCGCTAGAGCTCCACGACCTCAGCTATTTTTCCCGACCTTTGGCCCGTGCCCTTGTGAGTGTGTGACCTCTAGTTACACTTCACCTCCGACCACTCTCGATCCGCCACCTGCGGCTACCTGAGCGTGGACATCAACATCTATCACTGTCTGCAGTGTCACAGGTCACTAGGTGTCTAGGCTCAGGCTGACCTTGGCTGTCTTGTGCCCAGGCAAAGAGCTTAATCCTTCAAAGGAAATGAGGACACGTGGTCACTGGCCGACATCCTTTCTTTCATCTACACAGCGGTCTAGATGAGGGTAAAGAGGCCAGGTGGGCCAGGTGAAGGCTGAGTGCGGGGCCTAAGGCTTCCTTCCCAATCACCATGGAGACAGCCACCGCAAGGCTGGCCGGAACTTCTGACGGGGACGGGTCACAAACTCTCAGCCAATAGGAGAGGTCCAGCCTAACCAGCCGGTTCCGCAGAGCCCTCCATTTTACCCATGGACACACAACGGCCCCTTCTGTCCTTGGCCACAAAATCGAGGGCACCCAGGGAATAATTTCACAGTAGGCAACCCCTGATGTGGACACGTTCGACATACTGGGACAGCAGGCAGGTACCTCTTTGCCACTTACGCTACGATATCAGTAGGCAAGGCGCCCTTCCTCAGCATCTATGGCCCCTCTTTGTATGTGTTCTTTTAAAGAAATCTCTTTTTGCTACCCCTGAGACACATCACAACTATGAGGGGCCTGAGAGGGAACCTGGACATGAAACAGGGGAGGCTTCTGGCTGTACCGCTTCCCCGTGGCTAGAGAATAGCAGTTAGTCTCTCTGGAAGCTCTTAGCTTCTGTTGATCGACATGGGCAATACGGTAGGGGCGGACCCTGGCCAGGTGGAGCTTGTGGGTACACGCAACCTCTGGGGGAAGAGTAATTCCGCTGCTGCTTTGTATGGTGTAAACCTCCCCACGCCAAGTGGGATGGGCACAGAACATTGACCCACACCTGCCAGGGGCCTTTCCTGGGACTAAAGATCCCAACCTGGTCTCAACCTTGTCACCTTCTCAGCACATACCTTTCCTGCACACATAATCCTGCCTTTCTCCGTCGGTGCCTCATCCTACTAGGAAAAAAGCATGCCGCTCAAAAAGGCCGATGCCAGAGAAATCGAGGAGACACTGCCATTTTCCACATTTTTGCTGTCTACATATCCCCGCCTCCGGCGGAAGGCTGCCTATGTGGCCGGGCTGCGAAGGCAAGGCCGAAATCCTGGCATCCCGGGCCCCAGCAATCCAGTGGTTTATGGACGTGGGGACCCGGATGACATGTTTCCCACATCCAAGAGGAATCCTTGGGCCCTTCACTGGCTCGCCATTCAGCTCCGCGACATCCACTACTGGCCCTGGCCTTTGGCCGGTGCCCCATTGCGCGAGTGCTCCGGAGCGATGTTTCTCCACCCATCACTATCATTCTGCCACCAGGGGATATGTGAGTGTGGGAGTCACCATTTGTCTGTCACTGGCAGCAGTGTCACGAGTCACTAGACTTCCAGGTACCAGCTGACCTAGGCTGCCTTCTGCCCCAGGCAAGGTCCGGAATCCTTTATCCCAGATGCTGACACCTGGGCACTGGCCGACATTAATTTTTATCAACACAGAGGTCTGAGTGAGGGTCAGCAGGCCAGCTAGGTGAAGTCAAGGCCAGGTGGGCGGGACTAAGGCTCCTTTGCCATCACCATGGAGACAGTCCCACCACCGGAAGAGTAGGCGGAGCTTATGATGGGCCTGGTGACAAGACTGAGCCAATGGCAGAGATCTGGCCCGCCAGGCAGATGACACAGGGCCCTCCATTATGACCTATGACACCTAGTGGCCACAGGATTTGAGCACACCCTGGGAAAGCCTACGCAGGCACAGGGGAGCCCCTGGTGCGGACTGGTTCAGGGCATTGGCAGAGCAGGCCAGGTACCTCTTTCCCACTTTCCTGAGGATATCGCTACGCAAGGCATCCCCACTCAGCATCTCTTGCCTCTCTCTCTCTGTCTCTCTCTGGATGTGTTCATTCTCTGAAATCTCTTCCTTCTCCCCCTGAGTCACTTCACAGCTTGGAGTGCCTGATAGAGTGCCTAGAGACCAAAGAGCAAAGGGGGAAGGCCTCTGGCTCTACTGGTTGCCCGTGGGCAGACAAGATCTGGTAGTTTATCTGGAAGGTCTAGAGAGTAGTGACTGATGGGGTAGCTACATCACCGGCGGACCCTGGCCAGGTGAAGCTTGCTGACATGTGGCAGCCTCTCCGGAGACTACTAATTCCGCTGGTAACATTGTATGCAAATACCTGGCTGAGTGCGAAGGGCAGAAAACATTGACACATACCTGCCAGAGGCCTATCCTGGGTCTGAAGAGTCCACCCCGGTCTCCAGCGACTCATCATCTCAGCACACACTTTGCCTGCACACAGGGAATCCGCCTCTCTCCACGAATGCCTTCTCCTGCTAGGAAACACAGGATGGCACTCAGCCAAAGGAGAGCTCAGGCAAAGTCAACTGAAGCCCGCATTTTCAAGATTTTGCCCTCTGCTGGGCCACAGCCTCCGGTGGCACACTGCATGTGCGTCACTTCTCCGAAGACAAGGCCGAAATCCGGGCATCCAGGGCCCCAGCAGTCCAGAGGCTGTGCATGGCGGCATACGGATCACCTCTTTGCCACGTACAGGAGGGAGGCCTCGGCCCTAGACTGGCTCCGCTAGAGCTCCACGACCTCAGCTATTTTTCCCGACCTTTGGCCCGTGCCCTTGTGAGTGTGTGACCTCTAGTTACACTTCACCTCCGACCACTCTCGATCCGCCACCTGCGGCTACCTGAGCGTGGACATCAACATCTATCACTGTCTGCAGTGTCACAGGTCACTAGGTGTCTAGGCTCAGGCTGACCTTGGCTGTCTTGTGCCCAGGCAAAGAGCTTAATCCTTCAAAGGAAATGAGGACACGTGGTCACTGGCCGACATCCTTTCTTTCATCTACACAGCGGTCTAGATGAGGGTAAAGAGGCCAGGTGGGCCAGGTGAAGGCTGAGTGCGGGGCCTAAGGCTTCCTTCCCAATCACCATGGAGACAGCCACCGCAAGGCTGGCCGGAACTTCTGACGGGGACGGGTCACAAACTCTCAGCCAATAGGAGAGGTCCAGCCTAACCGGCCGGTTCCGCAGAGCCCTCCATTTTACCCATGGACACACAACGGCCCCTTCTGTCCTTGGCCACAAAATCGAGGGCACCCAGGGAATAATTTCACAGTAGGCAACCCCTGATGTGGACACGTTCGACATACTGGGACAGCAGGCAGGTACCTCTTTGCCACTTACGCTACGATATCAGTAGGCAAGGCGCCCTTCCTCAGCATCTATGGCCCCTCTTTGTATGTGTTCTTTTAAAGAAATCTCTTTTTGCTACCCCTGAGACACATCACAACTATGAGGGGCCTGAGAGGGAACCTGGACATGAAACAGGGGAGGCTTCTGGCTGTACCGCTTCCCCGTGGCTAGAGAATAGCAGTTAGTCTCTCTGGAAGCTCTTAGCTTCTGTTGATCGACATGGGCAATACGGTAGGGGCGGACCCTGGCCAGGTGGAGCTTGTGGGCACACGCAACCTCTGGGGGAAGAGTAATTCCGCTGCTGCTTTGTATGGTGTAAACCTCCCCACGCCAAGTGGGATGGGCACAGAACATTGACCCACACCTGCCAGGGGCCTTTCCTGGGACTAAAGATCCCAACCTGGTCTCAACCTTGTCACCTTCTCAGCACATACCTTTCCTGCACACATAATCCTGCCTTTCTCCGTCGGTGCCTCATCCTACTAGGAAAAAAGCATGCCGCTCAAAAAGGCCGATGCCAGAGAAATCGAGGAGACACTGCCATTTTCCACATTTTTGCTGTCTACATATCCCCGCCTCCGGCGGAAGGCTGCCTATGTGGCCGGGCTGCGAAGGCAAGGCCGAAATCCTGGCATCCCGGGCCCCAGCAATCCAGTGGTTTATGGACGTGGGGACCCGGATGACATGTTTCCCACATACAAGAGGAATCCTTGGGCCCTTCACTGGCTCGCCATTCAGCTCCGCGACGTCCACTACTGGCCCTGGCCTTTGGCCGGTGCCCCATTGCGCGAGTGCTCCGGAGCGATGTTTCTCCACCCATCACTATCATTCTGCCACCAGGGGATATGTGAGTGTGGGAGTCACCATTTGTCTGTCACTGGCAGCAGTGTCACGAGTCACTAGACTTCCAGGTACCAGCTGACCTAGGCTGCCTTCTGCCCCAGGCAAGGTCCGGAATCCTTTATCCCAGATGCTGACACCTGGGCACTGGCCGACATTAATTTTTATCAACACAGAGGTCTGAGTGAGGGTCAGCAGGCCAGCTAGGTGAAGTCAAGGCCAGGTGGGCGGGACTAAGGCTCCTTTGCCATCACCATGGAGACAGTCCCACCACCGGAAGAGTAGGCGGAGCTTATGATGGGCCTGGTGACAAGACTGAGCCAATGGCAGAGATCTGGCCCGCCAGGCAGATGACACAGGGCCCTCCATTATGACCTATGACACCTAGTGGCCACAGGATTTGAGCACACCCTGGGAAAGCCTACGCAGGCACAGGGGAGCCCCTGGTGCGGACTGGTTCAGGGCATTGGCAGAGCAGGCCAGGTACCTCTTTCCCACTTTCCTGAGGATATCACTACGCAAGGCATCCCCACTCAGCATCTCTTGCCTCTCTCTCTCTGTCTCTCTCTGGATGTGTTCATTCTCTGAAATCTCTTCCTTCTCCCCCTGAGTCACTTCACAGCTTGGAGTGCCTGATAGAGTGCCTAGAGACCAAAGAGCAGAGGGGGAAGGCCTCTGGCTCTACTGGTTGCCCGTGGGCAGACAAGATCTGGTAGTTTATCTGGAAGGTCTAGAGAGTAGTGACTGATGGGGTAGCTACATCACCGGCGGACCCTGGCCAGGTGAAGCTTGCTGACATGTGGCAGCCTCTCCGGAGACTACTAATTCCGCTGGTAACATTGTATGCAAATACCTGGCTGAGTGCGAAGGGCAGAAAACATTGACACATACCTGCCAGAGGCCTATCCTGGGTCTGAAGAGTTCATTCCGGTCTCCAGCGACTCATCATCTCAGCACACACTTTGCCTGCACACAGGGAATCCGCCTCTCTCCACGAATGCCTTCTCCTGCTAGGAAACACAGGATGGCACTCAGCCAAAGGAGAGCTCAGGCAAAGTCAACTGAAGCCCGCATTTTCAAGATTTTGCCCTCTGCTGGGCCACAGCCTCCGGTGGCACACTGCATGTGCGTCACTTCTCCGAAGACAAGGCCGAAATCCGGGCATCCAGGGCCCCAGCAGTCCAGAGGCTGTGCATGGCGGCATACGGATCACCTCTTTGCCACGTACAGGAGGGAGGCCTCGGCCCTAGACTGGCTCCGCTAGAGCTCCACGACCTCAGCTATTTTTCCCGACCTTTGGCCCGTGCCCTTGTGAGTGTGTGACCTCTAGTTACACTTCACCTCCGACCACTCTCGATCCGCCACCTGCGGCTACCTGAGCGTGGACATCAACATCTATCACTGTCTGCAGTGTCACAGGTCACTAGGTGTCTAGGCTCAGGCTGACCTTGGCTGTCTTCTGCCCAGGCAAGGAGCTTAATCCTTCAAAGGAAATGAGGACACGTGGTCACTGGCCGACATCCTTTCTTTCATCTACACAGCGGTCTAGATGAGGGTAAAGAGGCCAGGTGGGCCAGGTGAAGGCTGAGTGCGGGGCCTAAGGCTTCCTTCCCAATCACCATGGAGACAGCCACCGCAAGGCTGGCCGGAACTTCTGACGGGGACGGGTCACAAACTCTCAGCCAATAGGAGAGGTCCAGCCTAACCGGCCGGTTCCGCAGAGCCCTCCATTTTACCCATGGACACACAACGGCCCCTTCTGTCCTTGGCCACAAAATCGAGGGCACCCAGGGAATAACTTCACAGTAGGCAACCCCTGATGTGGACACGTTCGACATACTGGGACAGCAGGCAGGTACCTCTTTGCCACTTACGCTACGATATCAGTAGGCAAGGCGCCCTTCCTCAGCATCTATGGCCCCTCTTTGTATGTGTTCTTTTAAAGAAATCTCTTTTTGCTACCCCTGAGACACATCACAACTATGAGGGGCCTGAGAGGGAACCTGGACATGAAACAGGGGAGGCTTCTGGCTGTACCGCTTCCCCGTGGCTAGAGAATAGCAGTTAGTCTCTCTGGAAGCTCTTAGCTTCTGTTGATCGACATGGGCAATACGGTAGGGGCGGACCCTGGCCAGGTGGAGCTTGTGGGCACACGCAACCTCTGGGGGAAGAATAATTCCGCTGCTGCTTTGTATGGTGTAAACCTCCCCACGCCAAGTGGGATGGGCACAGAACATTGACCCACCCCTGCCAGGGGCCTTTCCTGGGACTAAAGATCCCAACCTGGTCTCAACCTTGTCACCTTCTCAGCACATACCTTTCCTGCACACATAATCCTGCCTTTCTCCGTCGGTGCCTCATCCTACTAGGAAAAAAGCATGCCGCTCAAAAAGGCCGATGCCAGAGAAATCGAGGAGACACTGCCATTTTCCACATTTTTGCTGTCTACATATCCCCGCCTCCGGCGGAAGGCTGCCTATGTGGCCGGGCTGCGAAGGCAAGGCCGAAATCCTGGCATCCCGGGCCCCAGCAATCCAGTGGTTTATGGACGTGGGGACCCGGATGACATGTTTCCCACATCCAAGAGGAATCCTTGGGCCCTTCACTGGCTCGCCATTCAGCTCCGCGACGTCCACTACTGGCCCTGGCCTTTGGCCGGTGCCCCATTGCGCGAGTGCTCCGGAGCCATGTTTCTCCACCCATCACTATCATTCTGCCACCAGGGGATATGTGAGTGTGGGAGTCACCATTTGTCTGTCACTGGCAGCAGTGTCACGAGTCACTAGACTTCCAGGTACCAGCTGACCTAGGCTGCCTTCTGCCCCAGGCAAGGTCCGGAATCCTTTATCCCAGATGCTGACACCTGGGCACTGGCCGACATTAATTTTTATCAACACAGAGGTCTGAGTGAGGGTCAGCAGGCCAGCTAGGTGAAGTCAAGGCCAGGTGGGCGGGACTAAGGCTCCTTTGCCATCACCATGGAGACAGTCCCACCACCGGAAGAGTAGGCGGAGCTTATGATGGGCCTGGTGACAAGACTGAGCCAATGGCAGAGATCTGGCCCGCCAGGCAGATGACACAGGGCCCTCCATTATGACCTACGACACCTAGTGGCCACAGGATTTGAGCACACCCTGGGAAAGCCTACGCAGGCACAGGGGAGCCCCTGGTGCGGACTGGTTCAGGGCATTGGCAGAGCAGGCCAGGTACCTCTTTCCCACTTTCCTGAGGATATCGCTACGCAAGGCATCCCCACTCAGCATCTCTTGCCTCTCTCTCTCTGTCTCTCTCTGGATGTGTTCATTCTCTGAAATCTCTTCCTTCTCCCCCTGAGTCACTTCACAGCTTGGAGTGCCTGATAGAGTGCCTAGAGACCAAAGAGCAAAGGGGGAAGGCCTCTGGCTCTACTGCTTGCCCATGGGCAGACAAGATCTGGTAGTTTATCTGGAAGGTCTAGAGAGTAGTGACTGATGGGGTAGCTACATCACCGGCGGACCCTGGCCAGGTGAAGCTTGCTGACATGTGGCAGCCTCTCCGGAGACTACTAATTCCGCTGGTAACATTGTATGCAAATACCTGGCTGAGTGCGAAGGGCAGAAAACATTGACACATACCTGCCAGAGGCCTATCCTGGGTCTGAAGAGTCCACCCCGGTCTCCAGCGACTCATCATCTCAGCACACACTTTGCCTGCACACAGGGAATCCGCCTCTCTCCACGAATGCCTTCTCCTGCTAGGAAACACAGGATGGCACTCAGCCAAAGGAGAGCTCAGGCAAAGTCAACTGAAGCCCGCATTTTCAAGATTTTGCCCTCTGCTGGGCCACAGCCTCCGGTGGCACACTGCATGTGCGTCACTTCTCCGAAGACAAGGCCGAAATCCGGGCATCCAGGGCCCCAGCAGTCCAGAGGCTGCGCATGGCGGCATACGGATCACCTCTTTGCCACGTACAGGAGGGAGGCCTCGGCCCTAGACTGGCTCCGCTAGAGCTCCACGACCTCAGCTATTTTTCCCGACCTTTGGCGCGTGCCCTTGTGAGTGTGTGACCTCTAGTTACACTTCACCTCCGACCACTCTCGATCCGCCACCTGCGGCTACCTGAGCGTGGACATCAACATCTATCACTGTCTGCAGTGTCACAGGTCACTAGGTGTCTAGGCTCAGGCTGACCTTGGCTGTCTTCTGCCCAGGCAAGGAGCTTAATCCTTCAAAGGAAATGAGGACACGTGGTCACTGGCCGACATCCTTTCTTTCATCTACACAGCGGTCTAGATGAGGGTAAAGAGGCCAGGTGGGCCAGGTGAAGGCTGAGTGCGGGGCCTAAGGCTTCCTTCCCAATCACCATGGAGACAGCCACCGCAAGGCTGGCCGGAACTTCTGACGGGGACGGGTCACAAACTCTCAGCCAATAGGAGAGGTCCAGCCTAACCGGCCGGTTCCGCAGAGCCCTCCATTTTACCCATGGACACACAACGGCCCCTTCTGTCCTTGGCCACAAAATCGAGGGCACCCAGGGAATAATTTCACAGTAGGAACCCCTGATGTGGACACGTTCGACATACTGGAACAGCAGGCAGGTACCTCTTTGCCACTTACGCTACGATATCAGTAGGCAAGGCGCCCTTCCTCAGCATCTATGGCCCCTCTTTGTATGTGTTCTTTTAAAGAAATCTCTTTTTGCTACCCCTGAGACACATCACAACTATGAGGGGCCTGAGAGGGAACCTGGACATGAAACAGGGGAGGCTTCTGGCTGTACCGCTTCCCCGTGGCTAGAGAATAGCAGTTAGTCTCTCTGGAAGCTCTTAGCTTCTGTTGATCGACATGGGCAATACGGTAGGGGCGGACCCTGGCCAGGTGGAGCTTGTGGGCACACGCAACCTCTGGGGGAAGAATAATTCCGCTGCTGCTTTGTATGGTGTAAACCTCCCCACGCCAAGTGGGATGGGCACAGAACATTGACCCACACCTGCCAGGGGCCTTTCCTGGGACTAAAGATCCCAACCTGGTCTCAACCTTGTCACCTTCTCAGCACATACCTTTCCTGCACACATAATCCTGCCTTTCTCCGTCGGTGCCTCATCCTACTAGGAAAAAAGCATGCCGCTCAAAAAGGCCGATGCCAGAGAAATCGAGGAGACACTGCCATTTTCCACATTTTTGCTGTCTACATATCCCCGCCTCCGGCGGAAGGCTGCCTATGTGGCCGGGCTGCGAAGGCAAGGCCGAAATCCTGGCATCCCGGGCCCCAGCAATCCAGTGGTTTATGGACGTGGGGACCCGGATGACATGTTTCCCACATCCAAGAGGAATCCTTGGGCCCTTCACTGGCTCGCCATTCAGCTCCGCGACGTCCACTACTGGCCCTGGCCTTTGGCCGGTGCCCCATTGCGCGAGTGCTCCGGAGCGATGTTTCTCCACCCATCACTATCATTCTGCCACCAGGGGATATGTGAGTGTGGGAGTCACCATTTGTCTGTCACTGGCAGCAGTGTCACGAGTCACTAGACTTCCAGGTACCAGCTGACCTAGGCTGCCTTCTGCCCCAGGCAAGGTCCGGAATCCTTTATCCCAGATGCTGACACCTGGGCACTGGCCGACATTAATTTTTATCAACACAGAGGTCTGAGTGAGGGTCAGCAGGCCAGCTAGGTGAAGTCAAGGCCAGGTGGGCGGGACTAAGGCTCCTTTGCCATCACCATGGAGACAGTCCCACCACCGGAAGAGTAGGCGGAGCTTATGATGGGCCTGGTGACAAGACTGAGCCAATGGCAGAGATCTGGCCCGCCAGGCAGATGACACAGGGCCCTCCATTATGACCTATGACACCTAGTGGCCACAGGATTTGAGCACACCCTGGGAAAGCCTACGCAGGCACAGGGGAGCCCCTGGTGCGGACTGGTTCAGGGCATTGGCAGAGCAGGCCAGGTACCTCTTTCCCACTTTCCTGAGGATATCGCTACGCAAGGCATCCCCACTCAGCATCTCTTGCCTCTCTCTCTCTGTCTCTCTCTGGATGTGTTCATTCTCTGAAATCTCTTCCTTCTCCCCCTGAGTCACTTCACAGCTTGGAGTGCCTGATAGAGTGCCTAGAGACCAAAGAGCAAAGGGGGAAGGCCTCTGGCTCTACTGGTTGCCCGTGGGCAGACAAGATCTGGTAGTTTATCTGGAAGCTCTAGAGAATAGTGACTGATGGGGTAGCTACATCACCGGCGGACCCTGGCCAGGTGAAGCTTGACATCACCGTGGGACCTGGCCAGGTGAAGCTCGCTGACAAGCGGCAGCCTCTCCGGAGACTACTAATTCCGCTCCTAACATTCCATGCAAATAACCGGCTGAGTGCCATGGGCAGAAAACACTGACACATACCTGCCAGAGGCCTATTCTGGGTCTGGAGAGTCCACCCTGGTCTCCCCTGCAACTCATCATCTCAGCACACACTTTGCCTGCACGCATGGAAACCGCCTCTCTCCACGAATGTCTTCACCTGCTAGGAAACACACGATGTCACTCAGCCAAAGGAGAGCACAGGCCAAGTCAACTGAAGCCCCCATTTTCAAGATTTTGCCCTCTGCTGCTCCACAGCCTCCGGTGGCACACTGCATGTGCGTCACTTCTCGGTAGACGAGGCCGAAATCCGGGCATCCAGGGCCCCAGCCGTCCAGAATCTACGGATGGCGGCATATGGATCACCTCTTTGCCTCGTACAGCAGGGAGGCCTGGGCCCTAGACTGGCTCCGCTAGAGCTCCACGACCTCAGCTATTTTCCCTGACCTTTGGCCCGTGCCCTCGTGAGTGTGTCATCTCTACCTCCACTTCTCTTCCCACCACACTGAATCCGCCACCTGCGGATACCTGAGCGTGGACATCAACATCTATCACTGGCTGCAGTGTCACAGGTCACTAGGTGTCTAGGCTCAGGCTGACCTTGGCTGTCTTCTGCCCAGGCAAGGAACCTAATCCTTCCAAGGAAATCAGGACACGTGCTCACTGGCCGACATCCTTTCTTTCATCCACACAGCGGTCTAGATGAGGGGAAAGAGGCCAGGTAGGCCAGGTGAGGGCTGAGTGTGGGGCCTAAGGCTTCTTTCCCAATCACCATGGTGACAGCCACCGGAAGGCTGGGCGGAACTTCGGACGGGGACGAGTCACAAACACTCAGCCAATAGGAGAGGTCCAGCCTAACCGGCCAGTTCCGCAGAGCCCTCCATTTTACCCATGGACAGACAACGGCCCCTTGCGTCTTTGGCCACAAAATCCAGGGCACCCAGGGAATAACTTCACAGTAGGCAACCCCTGATGTGAACACGTTCGACACACTGGGACAGCAGGCAGGTACCTCTTTTCCACTTACGCTAGGATATCACTAGGCAAGGCGCCCTTCCTCAGCATCTGTGGCCTCTCACGTATGTGTTCACTCAGAGGAATCTCTTCATTCTACCCCTGAGACACATCACAAGTATGAGGGGCCTGAGAGAGAGCCTAGAGATGGAACGGGGGAGGCTTCTGGCTGTACTGCTTCCCCGTGGGGACAGAATAGCAGGTAGTCTCTCTGGAAGGTCTTAGCTTCTGTTGACTGACACGCGCAATACAGTAGGGGCGGACCCTGGCCAGGGGGAGCTTGTGGGCAGATGCAACCTCTCCGGCGACGAATAATTGCGCTGCTGCTTTGTATGGTGAAAACCTCCCCCCGCCAAGGGGGATGGGTAGAGAACATTGACCCACACCCGCCAGGGGCCTTTCCTGGGACTAAAGATCCCAACGTGGTCTCAACGTCGTCACCCTCTCAACACACACCTTTCCTGCACACGTAATCCTGCCTTTCTCCGTCAGGGCCCTATGCTACCAGGAAAAAAAGGAAGCCGCTCAAAGAGGCCGATGCCAGGGAAATCGAGGAAACACTGCCAGTTTCCAAATTTTTGCTGTCTACACGTCCCCGCCTCCGGTGCAAGGCTGCCTATGTGGCCGGGCTCCGAAGGCAAGGCCGAAATCCTGGCAGCCTGGGCCCCAGCAGTGCAATGGTTGATGGACGTGGGGACACGGATGACCTGTTCGCCACATACAGGAGGGATCCTTGGGCCCTTCACTGGCTCGCCATTCAGCTCCACGACGTCCACTACTGGCCCTGGCCTTTGCTTTGGCTGGTGCCCCATTAAACGTGTGCTCCGGAGCGATCTTTCTCCACCCATCACTAGCATTCTGCCACCAGGGGATATGTGAGTGTGGGAGTCACCATTTGTCACTGGCAGCAGTGTCACAAGTCACTAGACTTCCAGCTACCCGCTGACCTAGGCTGCCTTCTGCCCCAGGCAAGGTCCCGAATCCTTTATCCCAGATGCTGACACCTGGGCACTGGCGGACATTGATTTTTATCAACACAGAGGTCTGAGTGAGGGTCAGAGGGCCAGGTAGGTGAAGTGAAGGCCAGGTGGGCGGGGCTGAGGCTTCTTTGCCATCACCATAGAGACAGTCCCCCCACCGCAAGAGTGGGCGGAGCTTGGGATGGGCCTGCTGACAAGACTGAGCCAATGGCAGAGATCCGGCCCGCCAGGCAGATGACACAGGGCCCTCCATTGGGACCTATGACCCCTAGTGGCCACAGGATTTGAGCACGCCCCGGGAAAGGCTACGCAGGCACAAGGGAGCCCCTGGTGCGGACTGCTTCAGGGCATTGGCAGAGCACACCAGGTACCTCTTTCCCACTTTCCTGAGGATATCAGTAGGCAAGGCATCCCCACTCAGCATCTCTTGCCTCTCTCTGTCTCTCTCTGCTTGTCTTCGTTCTCTGAAATCTCTTCCTTCTCCCCCTTGTCACTTCACACCTTGGAGTGCCTGACAGAGGGCCTAGAGACCAAAGAGCAAAGGGGGAAGGCCTCTGGCTCTACTGCTTGCCCATGGGGAGAGAAGTTCTGGGAGTCTATCTGGAAGGTCTAGAGAGCAGTGATTGATTGGCGAGCTACATCACGGGCGGACCTGGCCAGGTGAAGCTTGACATCACCGTGGGACCTGGCCAGGTGAAGCTCGCTGACAAGCGGCAGCCTCTCCGGAGACTACTAATTCCGCTCCTAACATTCCATGCAAATAACCGGCTGAGTGCCATGGGCAGAAAACACTGACACATACCTGCCAGAGGCCTATTCTGGGTCTGGAGAGTCCACCCTGGTCTCCCCTGCAACTCATCATCTCAGCACACACTTTGCCTGCACGCATGGAAACCGCCTCTCTCCACGAATGTCTTCACCTGCTAGGAAACACACGATGTCACTCAGCCAAAGGAGAGCACAGGCCAAGTCAACTGAAGCCCCCATTTTCAAGATTTTGCCCTCTGCTGCTCCACAGCCTCCGGTGGCACACTGCATGTGCGTCACTTCTCGGTAGACGAGGCCGAAATCCGGGCATCCAGGGCCCCAGCCGTCCAGAATCTACGGATGGCGGCATATGGATCACCTCTTTGCCTCGTACAGCAGGGAGGCCTGGGCCCTAGACTGGCTCCGCTAGAGCTCCACGACCTCAGCTATTTTCCCTGACGTTTGGCCTGTGCCCTCGTGAGTGTGTCATCTCTACTTCCACTTCTCTTCCCACCACACTGAATCCGCCACCTGCGGATACCTGAGCGTGAGCATCAACATCTATCACTGGCTGCAGTGTCACAGGTCACTAGGTGTCTAGGCTCAGGCTGACCTTGGCTGTCTTCTGCCCAGGCAAGGAACCTAATCCTTCCAAGGAAATCAGGACACGTGCTCACTGGCCGACATCCTTTCTTTCATCCACGCAGCGGTCTAGATGAGGGGAAAGAGGCCAGGTAGGCCAGGTGAGGGCTGAGTGTGGGGCCTAAGGCTTCTTTCCCAATCACCATGGTGACAGCCACCGGAAGGCTGGGCGGAACTTCGGACGGGGACGAGTCACAAACACTCAGCCAATAGGAGAGGTCCAGCCTAACCGGCCAGTTCCGCAGAGCCCTCCATTTTACCCATGGACAGACAACGGCCCCTTGCGTCTTTGGCCACAAAATCCAGGGCACCCAGGGAATAACTTCACAGTAGGCAACCCCTGATGTGAACACGTTCGACACACTGGGACAGCAGGCAGGTACCTCTTTTCCACTTACGCTAGGATATCACTAGGCAAGGCGCCCTTCCTCAGCATCTGTGGCCTCTCACGTATGTGTTCACTCAGAGGAATCTCTTCATTCTACCCCTGAGACACATCACAAGTATGAGGGGCCTGAGAGAGAGCCTAGAGATGGAACGGGGGAGGCTTCTGGCTGTACTGCTTCCCCGTGGGGACAGAATAGCAGGTAGTCTCTCTGGAAGGTCTTAGCTTCTGTTGACTGACACGCGCAATACAGTAGGGGCGGACCCTGGCCAGGTGGAGCTTGTGGGCAGATGCAACCTCTCCGGCGACGAATAATTGCGCTGCTGCTTTGTATGGTGAAAACCTCCCCCCGCCAAGGGGGATGGGTAGAGTACATTGACCCACACCCGCCAGGGGCCTTTCCTGGGACTAAAGATCCCAACGTGGTCTCAACGTCGTCACCCTCTCAACACACACCTTTCCTGCACACGTAATCCTGCCTTTCTCCGTCAGGGCCCTATGCTACCAGGAAAAAAAGGAAGCCGCTCAAAGAGGCCGATGCCAGGGAAATCGAGGAAACACTGCCAGTTTCCAAATTTTTGCTGTCTACACGTCCCCGCCTCCGGTGCAAGGCTGCCTATGTGGCCGGGCTCCGAAGGCAAGGCCGAAATCCTGGCAGCCTGGGCCCCAGCAGTGCAATGGTTGATGGACGTGGGGACACGGATGACCTGTTCGCCACATACAGGAGGGATCCTTGGGCCCTTCACTGGCTCGCCATTCAGCTCCACGACGTCCACTACTGGCCCTGGCCTTTGCTTTGGCTGGTGCCCCATTAAACGTGTGCTCCGGAGCGATCTTTCTCCACCCATCACTAGCATTCTGCCACCAGGGGATATGTGAGTGTGGGAGTCACCATTTGTCACTGGCAGCAGTGTCACAAGTCACTAGACTTCCAGCTACCCGCTGACCTAGGCTGCCTTCTGCCCCAGGCAAGGTCCCGAATCCTTTATCCCAGATGCTGACACCTGGGCACTGGCGGACATTGATTTTTATCAACAGAGAGGTCTGAGTGAGGGTCAGAGGGCCAGGTAGGTGAAGTGAAGGCCAGGTGGGCGGGGCTGAGGCTTCTTTGCCATCACCATAGAGACAGTCCCCCCACCGCAAGAGTGGGCGGAGCTTGGGATGGGCCTGCTGACAAGACTGAGCCAATGGCAGAGATCCGGCCCGCCAGGCAGATGACACAGGGCCCTCCATTGGGACCTATGACCCCTAGTGGCCACAGGATTTGAGCACGCCCCGGGAAAGGCTACGCAGGCACAAGGGAGCCCCTGGTGCGGACTGCTTCAGGGCATTGGCAGAGCACACCAGGTACCTCTTTCCCACTTTCCTGAGGATATCAGTAGGCAAGGCATCCCCACTCAGCATCTCTTGCCTCTCTCTGTCTCTCTCTGCTTGTCTTCGTTCTCTGAAATCTCTTCCTTCTCCCCCTTGTCACTTCACACCTTGGAGTGCCTGACAGAGGGCCTAGAGACCAAAGAGCAAAGGGGGAAGGCCTCTGGCTCTACTGCTTGCCCATGGGGAGAGAAGTTCTGGGAGTCTATCTGGAAGGTCTAGAGAGCAGTGATTGATTGGCGAGCTACATCACGGGCGGACCTGGCCAGGTGAAGCTTGACATCAC
Source organism: Loxodonta africana (assembly GCF_030014295.1). Taxonomy (NCBI): domain Eukaryota; kingdom Metazoa; phylum Chordata; class Mammalia; order Proboscidea; family Elephantidae; genus Loxodonta; species Loxodonta africana. Next base: position 83,678 of record NW_026975124.1, read on the forward strand.
CGTGGGACCTGGCCAGGTGAAGCTCGCTGACAAGCGGCAGCCTCTCCGGAGACTACTAATTCCGCTCCTAACATTCCATGCAAATAACCGGCTGAGTGCCATGGGCAGAAAACACTGACACATACCTGCCAGAGGCCTATTCTGGGTCTGGAGAGTCCACCCTGGTCTCCCCTGCAACTCATCATCTCAGCACACACTTTGCCTGCACGCATGGAAACCGCCTCTCTCCACGAATGTCTTCACCTGCTAGGAAACACACGATGTCACTCAGCCAAAGGAGAGCACAGGCCAAGTCAACTGAAGCCCCCATTTTCAAGATTTTGCCCTCTGCTGCTCCACAGCCTCCGGTGGCACACTGCATGTGCGTCACTTCTCGGTAGACGAGGCCGAAATCCGGGCATCCAGGGCCCCAGCCGTCCAGAATCTACGGATGGCGGCATATGGATCACCTCTTTGCCTCGTACAGCAGGGAGGCCTGGGCCCTAGACTGGCTCCGCTAGAGCTCCACGACCTCAGCTATTTTCCCTGACCTTTGGCCCGTGCCCTCGTGAGTGTGTCATCTCTACCTCCACTTCTCTTCCCACCACACTGAATCCGCCACCTGCGGATACCTGAGCGTGGACATCAACATCTATCACTGGCTGCAGTGTCACAGGTCACTAGGTGTCTAGGCTCAGGCTGACCTTGGCTGTCTTCTGCCCAGGCAAGGAACCTAATCCTTCCAAGGAAATCAGGACACGTGCTCACTGGCCGACATCCTTTCTTTCATCCACACAGCGGTCTAGATGAGGGGAAAGAGGCCAGGTAGGCCAGGTGAGGGCTGAGTGTGGGGCCTAAGGCTTCTTTCCCAATCACCATGGTGACAGCCACCGGAAGGCTGGGCGGAACTTCGGACGGGGACGAGTCACAAACACTCAGCCAATAGGAGAGGTCCAGCCTAACCGGCCAGTTCCGCAGAGCCCTCCATTTTACCCATGGACAGACAACGGCCCCTTGCGTCTTTGGCCACAAAATCCAGGGCACCCAGGGAATAACTTCACAGTAGGCAACCCCTGATGTGAACACGTTCGACACACTGGGACAGCAGGCAGGTACCTCTTTTCCACTTACGCTAGGATATCACTAGGCAAGGCGCCCTTCCTCAGCATCTGTGGCCTCTCACGTATGTGTTCACTCAGAGGAATCTCTTCATTCTACCCCTGAGACACATCACAAGTATGAGGGGCCTGAGAGAGAGCCTAGAGATGGAACGGGGGAGGCTTCTGGCTGTACTGCTTCCCCGTGGGGACAGAATAGCAGGTAGTCTCTCTGGAAGGTCTTAGCTTCTGTTGACTGACACGCGCAATACAGTAGGGGCGGACCCTGGCCAGGGGGAGCTTGTGGGCAGATGCAACCTCTCCGGCGACGAATAATTGCGCTGCTGCTTTGTATGGTGAAAACCTCCCCCCGCCAAGGGGGATGGGTAGAGAACATTGACCCACACCCGCCAGGGGCCTTTCCTGGGACTAAAGATCCCAACGTGGTCTCAACGTCGTCACCCTCTCAACACACACCTTTCCTGCACACGTAATCCTGCCTTTCTCCGTCAGGGCCCTATGCTACCAGGAAAAAAAGGAAGCCGCTCAAAGAGGCCGATGCCAGGGAAATCGAGGAAACACTGCCAGTTTCCAAATTTTTGCTGTCTACACGTCCCCGCCTCCGGTGCAAGGCTGCCTATGTGGCCGGGCTCCGAAGGCAAGGCCGAAATCCTGGCAGCCTGGGCCCCAGCAGTGCAATGGTTGATGGACGTGGGGACACGGATGACCTGTTCGCCACATACAGGAGGGATCCTTGGGCCCTTCACTGGCTCGCCATTCAGCTCCACGACGTCCACTACTGGCCCTGGCCTTTGCTTTGGCTGGTGCCCCATTAAACGTGTGCTCCGGAGCGATGTTTCTCCACCCATCACTAGCATTCTGCCACCAGGGGATATGTGAGTGTGGGAGTCACCATTTGTCACTGGCAGCAGTGTCACAAGTCACTAGACTTCCAGCTATCCCCTGACCTAGGCTGCCTTCTGCCCCAGGCAAGGTCCCGAATCCTTTATCCCAGATGCTGACACCTGGGCACTGGTGGACATTGATTTTTATCAACACAGAGGTCTGAGTGAGGGTCAGAGGGCCAGGTAGGTGAAGTGAAGGCCAGGTGGGCGGGGCTGAGGCTTCTTTGCCATCACCATAGAGACAGTCCCCCCACCGCAAGAGTGGGCGGAGCTTGGGATGGGCCTGGTGACAAGACTGAGCCAATGGCAGAGATCCGGCCCGCCAGGCAGATGACACAGGGCCCTCCATTGTGACCTATGACCCCTAGTGGCCACAGGATTTGAGCACGCCCCGGGAAAGGCTACGCAGGCACAAGGGAGCCCCTGGTGCGGACTGCTTCAGGGCATTGGCAGAGCACGCCAGGTACCTCTTTCCCACTTTCCTGAGGATATCAGTAGGCAAGGCATCCCCACTCAGCATCTCTTGCCTCTCTCTGTCTCTCTCTGCTTGTCTTCGTTCTCTGAAATCTCTTCCTTCTCCCCCTTGTCACTTCACACCTTGGAGTGCCTGACAGAGGGCCTAGAGACCAAAGAGCAAAGGGGGAAGGCCTCTGGCTCTACTGCTTGCCCATGGGGAGAGAAGTTCTGGGAGTCTATCTGGAAGGTCTAGAGAGTAGTGATTGATTGGGGAGCTACATCACGGGCGGACCTGGCCAGGTGAAGCTTGACATCACCGTGGGACCTGGCCAGGTGAAGCTCGCTGACAAGTGGCAGCCTCTCCGGAGACTACTAATTCTGCTCCTAACATTCTATGCAAATAACCGGCTGAGTGCCATGGGCAGAAAACATTGACACATACCTGCCAGAGGCCTATTCTGGGTCTGGAGAGTCCACCCTGGTCTCCCCTGCAACTCATCATCTCAGCACACACTTTGCCTGCACGCATGGAAACCGCCTCTCTCCACGAATGTCTTCACCTGCTAGGAAACACACGATGTCACTCAGCCAAAGGAGAGCACAGGCCAAGTCAACTGAAGCCCCCATTTTCAAGATTTTGCCCTCTGCTGCTCCACAGCCTCCGGTGGCACACTGCATGTGCGTCACTTCTCGGTAGACGAGGCCGAAATCCGGGCATCCAGGGCCCCAGCCATCCAGAATCTACGGATGGCGGCATATGGATCACCTCTTTGCCTCGTACAGCAGGGAGGCCTGGGCCCTAGACTGGCTCCGCTAGAGCTCCACGACCTCAGCTATTTTCCCTGACCTTTGGCCCGTGCCCTCGTGAGTGTGTCATCTCTACCTCCACTTCTCTTCCCACCACACTGAATCCGCCACCTGCGGATACCTGAGCGTGGACATCAACATCTATCACTGGCTGCAGTGTCACAGGTCACTAGGTGTCTAGGCTCAGGCTGACCTTGGCTGTCTTCTGCCCAGGCAAGGAACCTAATCCTTCCAAGGAAATCAGGACACGTGCTCACTGGCCGACATCCTTTCTTTCATCCACACAGCGGTCTAGATGAGGGGAAAGAGGCCAGGTAGGCCAGGTGAGGGCTGAGTGTGGGGCCTAAGGCTTCTTTCCCAATCACCATGGTGACAGCCACCGGAAGGCTGGGCGGAACTTCGGACGGGGACGAGTCACAAACACTCAGCCAATAGGAGAGGTCCAGCCTAACCGGCCAGTTCCGCAGAGCCCTCCATTTTACCCACGGACAGACAACGGCCCCTTGCGTCTTTGGCCACAAAATCCAGGGCACCCAGGGAATAACTTCACAGTAGGCAACCCCTGATGTGAACACGTTCGACACACTGGGACAGCAGGCAGGTACCTCTTTTCCACTTACGCTAGGATATCACTAGGCAAGGCGCCCTTCCTCAGCATCTGTGGCCTCTCAGGTATGTGTTCACTCAGAGGAATCTCTTCATTCTACCCCTGAGACACATCACAAGTATGAGGGGCCTGAGAGAGAGCCTAGAGATGGAACGGGGGAGGCTTCTGGCTGTACTGCTTCCCCGTGGGGACAGAATAGCAGGTAGTCTCTCTGGAAGGTCTTAGCTTCTGTTGACTGACACGTGCAATACAGTAGGGGCGGACCCTGGCCAGGGGGAGCTTGTGGGCAGATGCAACCTCTCCGGCGACGAATAATTGCGCTGCTGCTTTGTATGGTGAAAACCTCCCCCCGCCAAGGAGGATGGGTAGAGAACATTGACCCACACCCGCCAGGGGCCTTTCCTGGGACTAAAGATCCCAACGTGGTCTCAACGTCGTCACCCTCTCAACACACACCTTTCCTGCACACGTAATCCTGCCTTTCTCCGTCAGGGCCCTATGCTACCAGGAAAAAAAGCAAGCCGCTCAAAGAGGCCGATGCCAGGGAAATCGAGGAAACACTGCCAGTTTCCAAATTTTTGCTGTCTACACGTCCCCGCCTCCGGTGCAAGGCTGCCTATGTGGCCGGGCTCCGAAGGCAAGGCCGAAATCCTGGCAGCCTGGGCCCCAGCAGTGCAATGGTTGACGGACGTGGGGACACGGATGACCTGTTCGCCACATACAGGAGGGATCCTTGGGCCCTTCACTGGCTCGCCACTCAGCTCCACGACGTCCACTACTGGCCCTGGCCTTTGCTTTGGCTGGTGCCCCATTAAACGTGTGCTCCGGAGCGATCTTTCTCCACCCATCACTAGCATTCTGCCACCAGGGGATATGTGAGTGTGGGAGTCACCATTTGTCACTGGCAGCAGTGTCACAAGTCACTAGACTTCCAGCTACCCGCTGACCTAGGCTGCCTTCTGCCCCAGGCAAGGTCCCGAATCCTTTATCCCAGATGCTGACACCTGGGCACTGGCGGACATTGATTTTTATCAACACAGAGGTCTGAGTGAGGGTCAGAGGGCCAGGTAGGTGAAGTGAAGGCCAGGTGGGCGGGGCTGAGGCTTCTTTGCCATCACCATAGAGACAGTCCCCCCACCGCAAGAGTGGGCGGAGCTTGGGATGGGCCTGGTGACAAGACTGAGCCAATGGCAGAGATCCGGCCCGCCAGGCAGATGACGCAGTGCCCTCCATTGGGACCTATGACCCCTAGTGGCCACAGGATTTGAGCACGCCCCGGGAAAGGCTACGCAGGCACAAGGGAGCCCCTGGTGCGGACTGCTTCAGGGCATTGGCAGAGCACGCCAGGTACCTCTTTCCCACTTTCCTGAGGATATCAGTAGGCAAGGCATCCCCACTCAGCATCTCTTGCCTCTCTCTTTCTCTCTCTGCTTGTCTTCGTTCTCTGAAATCTCTTCCTTCTCCCCCTTGTCACTTCACACCTTGGAGTGCCTGACAGAGGGCCTAGAGACCAAAGAGCAAAGGGGGAAGGCCTCTGGCTCTACTGCTTGCCCATGGGGAGAGAAGTTCTGGGAGTCTATCTGGAAGGTCTAGAGAGCAGTGATTGATTGGGGAGCTACATCACGGGCGGACCTGGCCAGGTGAAGCTTGACATCACCGTGGGACCTGGCCAGGTGAAGCTCGCTGACAAGCGGCAGCCTCTCCGGAGACTACTAATATCGCTCCTAACATTCCATGCAAATAACCGGCTGAGTGCCATGGGCAGAAAACATTGACACATACCTGCCAGAGGCCTATTCTGGGTCTGGAGAGTCCACCCTGGTCTCCCCTGCAACTCATCATCTCAGCACACACTTTGCCTGCACGCATGGAAACCGCCTCTCTCCACGAATGTCTTCACCTGCTAGGAAACACACGATGTCACTCAGCCAAAGGAGAGCACAGGCCAAGTCAACTGAAGCCCCCATTTTCAAGATTTTGCCCTCTGCTGCTCCACAGCCTCCGGTGGCACACTGCATGTGCGTCACTTCTCGGTAGACGAGGCCGAAATCCGGGCATCCAGGGCCCCAGCCGTCCAGAATCTACGGATGGCGGCATATGGATCACCTCTTTGCCTCGTACAGCAGGGAGGCCTGGGCCCTAGACTGGCTCCGCTAGAGCTCCACGACCTCAGCTATTTTCCCTGACCTTTGGCCCGTGCCCTCGTGAGTGTGTCATCTCTACCTCCACTTCTCTTCCCACCACACTGAATCCGCCACCTGCGGATACCTGAGCGTGGACATCAACATCTATCACTGGCTGCAGTGTCACAGGTCACTAGGTGTCTAGGCTCAGGCTGACCTTGGCTGTCTTCTGCCCAGGCAAGGAACCTAATCCTTCCAAGGAAATCAGGACACGTGCTCACTGGCCGACATCCTTTCTTTCATCCACACAGCGGTCTAGATGAGGGGAAAGAGGCCAGGTAGGCCAGGTGAGGGCTGAGTGTGGGGCCTAAGGCTTCTTTCCCAATCACCATGGTGACAGCCACCGGAAGGCTGGGCGGAACTTCGGACGGGGACGAGTCACAAACACTCAGCCAATAGGAGAGGTCCAGCCTAACCGGCCAGTTCCGCAGAGCCCTCCATTTTACCCATGGACAGACAACGGCCCCTTGCGTCTTTGGCCACAAAATCCAGGGCACCCAGGGAATAACTTCACAGTAGGCAACCCCTGATGTGAACACGTTCGACACACTGGGACAGCAGGCAGGTACCTCTTTTCCACTTACGCTAGGATATCACTAGGCAAGGCGCCCTTCCTCAGCATCTGTGGCCTCTCACGTATGTGTTCACTCAGAGGAATCTCTTCATTCTACCCCTGAGACACATCACAAGTATGAGGGGCCTGAGAGAGAGCCTAGAGATGGAACGGGGGAGGCTTCTGGCTGTACTGCTTCCCCGTGGGGACAGAATAGCAGGTAGTCTCTCTGGAAGGTCTTAGCTTCTGTTGACTGACACGCGCAATACAGTAGGGGCGGACCCTGGCCAGGGGGAGCTTGTGGGCAGATGCAACCTCTCCGGCGACGAATAATTGCGCTGCTGCTTTGTATGGTGAAAACCTCCCCCCGCCAAGGGGGATGGGTAGAGAACATTGACCCACACCCGCCAGGGGCCTTTCCTGGGACTAAAGATCCCAACGTGGTCTCAACGTCGTCACCCTCTCAACACACACCTTTCCTGCACACGTAATCCTGCCTTTCTCCGTCAGGGCCCTATCCTACCAGGAAAAAAAGCAAGCCGCTCAAAGAGGCCGATGCCAGGGAAATCGAGGAAACACTGCCAGTTTCCAAATTTTTGCTGTCTACACGTCCCCGCCTCCGGTGCAAGGCTGCCTATGTGGCCGGGCTCCGAAGGCAAGGCCGAAATCCTGGCAGCCTGGGCCCCAGCAGTGCAATGGTTGATGGACGTGGGGACACGGATGACCTGTTCGCCACATACAGGAGGGATCCTTGGGCCCTTCACTGGCTCGCCACTCAGCTCCACGACGTCCACTACTGGCCCTGGCCTTTGCTTTGGCTGGTGCCCCATTAAACGTGTGCTCCGGAGCGATCTTTCTCCACCCATCACTAGCATTCTGCCACCAGGGGATATGTGAGTGTGGGAGTCACCATTTGTCACTGGCAGCAGTGTCCCAAGTCACTAGACTTCCAGCTACCCGCTGACCTAGGCTGCCTTCTGCCCCAGGCAAGGTCCCGAATCCTTTATCCCAGATGCTGACACCTGGGCACTGGCGGACATTGATTTTTATCAACACAGAGGTCTGAGTGAGGGTCAGAGGGCCAGGTAGGTGAAGTGAAGGCCAGGTGGGCGGGGCTGAGGCTTCTTTGCCATCACCATAGAGACAGTCCCCCCACCGCAAGAGTGGGCGGAGCTTGGGATGGGCCTGGTGACAAGACTGAGCCAATGGCAGAGATCCGGCCCGCCAGGCAGATGACACAGGGCCCTCCATTGGGACCTATGACCCCTAGTGGCCACAGGATTTGAGCACGCCCCGGGAAAGGCTACGCAGGCACAAGGGAGCCCCTGGTGCGGACTGCTTCAGGGCATTGGCAGAGCACGCCAGGTACCTCTTTCCCACTTTCCTGAGGATATCAGTAGGCAAGGCATCCCCACTCAGCATCTCTTGCCTCTCTCTTTCTCTCTCTGCTTGTCTTCGTTCTCTGAAATCTCTTCCTTCTCCCCCTTGTCACTTCACACCTTGGAGTGCCTGACAGAGGGCCTAGAGACCAAAGAGCAAAGGGGGAAGGCCTCTGGCTCTACTGCTTGCCCATGGGGAGAGAAGTTCTGGGAGTCTATCTGGAAGGTCTAGAGAGCAGTGATTGATTGGCGAGCTACATCACGGGCGGACCTGGCCAGGTGAAGCTTGACATCACCGTGGGACCTGGCCAGGTGAAGCTCGCTGACAAGGGGCAGCCTCTCCGGAGACTACTAATTCCGCTCCTAACATTCCATGCAAATAACCGGCTGAGTGCCATGGGCAGAAAACATTGACACATACCTGCCAGAGGCCTATTCTGGGTCTGGAGAGTCCACCCTGGTCTCCCCTGCAACTCATCATCTCAGCACACACTTTGCCTGCACGCATGGAAACCGCCTCTCTCCACGAATGTCTTCACCTGCTAGGAAACACACGATGTCACTCAGCCAAAGGAGAGCACAGGCCAAGTCAACTGAAGCCCCCATTTTCAAGATTTTGCCCTCTGCTGCTCCACAGCCTCCGGTGGCACACTGCATGTGCGTCACTTCTCGGTAGACGAGGCCGAAATCCGGGCATCCAGGGCCCCAGCCGTCCAGAATCTACGGATGGCGGCATATGGATCACCTCTTTGCCTCGTACAGCAGGGAGGCCTGGGCCCTAGACTGGCTCCGCTAGAGCTCCACGACCTCAGCTATTTTCCCTGACCTTTGGCCCGTGCCCTCGTGAGTGTGTCATCTCTACCTCCACTTCTCTTCCCACCACACTGAATCCGCCACCTGCGGATACCTGAGCGTGGACATCAACATCTATCACTGGCTGCAGTGTCACAGGTCACTAGGTGTCTAGGCTCAGGCTGACCTTGGCTGTCTTCTGCCCAGGCAAGGAACCTAATCCTTCCAAGGAAATCAGGACACGTGCTCACTGGCCGACATCCTTTCTTTCATCCACACAGCGGTCTAGATGAGGGGAAAGAGGCCAGGTAGGCCAGGTGAGGGCTGAGTGTGGGGCCTAAGGCTTCTTTCCCAATCACCATGGTGACAGCCACCGGAAGGCTGGGCGGAACTTCGGACGGGGACGAGTCACAAACACTCAGCCAATAGGAGAGGTCCAGCCTAACCGGCCAGTTCCGCAGAGCCCTCCATTTTACCCATGGACAGACAACGGCCCCTTGCGTCTTTGGCCACAAAATCCAGGGCACCCAGGGAATAACTTCACAGTAGGCAACCCCTGATGTGAACACGTTCGACACACTGGGACAGCAGGCAGGTACCTCTTTTCCACTTACGCTAGGATATCACTAGGCAAGGCGCCCTTCCTCAGCATCTGTGGCCTCTCACGTATGTGTTCACTCAGAGGAATCTCTTCATTCTACCCCTGAGACACATCACAAGTATGAGGGGCCTGAGAGAGAGCCTAGAGATGGAACGGGGGAGGCTTCTGGCTGTACTGCTTCCCCGTGGGGACAGAATAGCAGGTAGTCTCTCTGGAAGGTCTTAGCTTCTGTTGACTGACACGTGCAATACAGTAGGGGCGGACCCTGGCCAGGTGGAGCTTGTGGGCAGATGCAACCTCTCCGGCGACGAATAATTGCGCTGCTGCTTTGTATGGTGAAAACCTCCCCCCGCCAAGGGGGATGGGTAGAGAACATTGACCCACACCCGCCAGGGGCCTTTCCTGGGACTAAAGATCCCAACGTGGTCTCAACGTCGTCACCCTCTCAACACACACCTTTCCTGCACACGTAATCCTGCCTTTCTCCGTCAGGGCCCTATGCTACCAGGAAAAAAAGCAAGCCGCTCAAAGAGGCCGATGCCAGGGAAATCGAGGAAACACTGCCAGTTTCCAAATTTTTGCTGTCTACACGTCCCCGCCTCCGGTGCAAGGCTGCCTATGTGGCCGGGCTCCGAAGGCAAGGCCGAAATCCTGGCAGCCTGGGCCCCAGCAGTGCAATGGTTGATGGACGTGGGGACACGGATGACCTGTTCGCCACATACAGGAGGGATCCTTGGGCCCTTCACTGGCTCGCCACTCAGCTCCACGACGTCCACTACTGGCCCTGGCCTTTGCTTTGGCTGTTGCCCCATTAAACGTGTGCTCCGGAGCGATCTTTCTCCACCCATCACTAGCATTCTGCCACCAGGGGATATGTGAGTGTGGGAGTCACCATTTGTCACTGGCAGCAGTGTCACAAGTCACTAGACTTCCAGCTACCCGCTGACCTAGGCTGCCTTCTGCCCCAGGCAAGGTCCCGAATCCTTTATCCCAGATGCTGACACCTGGGCACTGGCGGACATTGATTTTTATCAACACAGAGGTCTGAGTGAGGGTCAGAGGGCCAGGTAGGTGAAGTCAAGGCCAGGTGGGCGGGGCTGAGGCTTCTTTGCCATCACCATAGAGACAGTCCCCCCACCGCAAGAGTGGGCGGAGCTTGGGATGGGCCTGGTGACAAGACTGAGCCAATGGCAGAGATCCGGCCCGCCAGGCAGATGACACAGGGCCCTCCATTGGGACCTATGACCACTAGTGGCCACAGGATTTGAGCACGCCCCGGGAAAGGGCTACGCAGGCACAAGGGAGCCCCTGGTGCGGACTGCTTCAGGGCATTGGCAGAGCACGCCAGGTACCTCTTTCCCACTTTCCTGAGGATATCAGTAGGCAAGGCATCCCCACTCAGCATCTCTTGCCTCTCTCTTTCTCTCTCTGCTTGTCTTCGTTCTCTGAAATCTCTTCCTTCTCCCCCTTGTCACTTCACACCTTGGAGTGCCTGACAGAGGGCCTAGAGACCAAAGAGCAAAGGGGGAAGGCCTCTGGCTCTACTGCTTGCCCATGGGGAGAGAAGTTCTGGGAGTCTATCTGGAAGGTCTAGAGAGTAGTGATTGATTGGGGAGCTACATCACGGGCGGACCTGGCCAGGTGAAGCTTGACATCACCGTGGGACCTGGCCAGGTGAAGCTCGCTGACAAGTGGCAGCCTCTCCGGAGACTACTAATTCCGCTCCTAACATTCCATGCAAATAACCGGCTGAGTGCCATGGGCAGAAAACACTGACACATACCTGCCAGAGGCCTATTCTGGGTCTGGAGAGTCCACCCTGGTCTCCCCTGCAACTCATCATCTCAGCACACACTTTGCCTGCACGCATGGAAACCGCCTCTCTCCACGAATGTCTTTACCTGCTAGGAAACACACGATGTCACTCAGCCAAAGGAGAGCACAGGCCAAGTCAACTGAAGCCCCCATTTTCAAGATTTTGCCCTCTGCTGCTCCACAGCCTCCGGTGGCACACTGCATGTGCGTCACTTCTCGGTAGACGAGGCCGAAATCCGGGCATCCAGGGCCCCAGCCGTCCAGAATCTACGGATGGCGGCATATGGATCACCTCTTTGCCTCGTACAGCAGGGAGGCCTGGGCCCTAGACTGGCTCCGCTAGAGCTCCACGACCTCAGCTATTTTCCCTGACCTTTGGCCCGTGCCCTCGTGAGTGTGTCATCTCTACCTCCACTTCTCTTCCCACCACACTGAATCCGCCACCTGCGGATACCTGAGCGTGGACATCAACATCTATCACTGGCTGCAGTGTCACAGGTCACTAGGTGTCTAGGCTCAGGCTGACCTTGGCTGTCTTCTGCCCAGGCAAGGAACCTAATCCTTCCAAGGAAATCAGGACACGTGCTCACTGGCCGACATCCTTTCTTTCATCCACACAGCGGTCTAGATGAGGGGAAAGAGGCCAGGTAGGCCAGGTGAGGGCTGAGTGTGGGGCCTAAGGCTTCTTTCCCAATCACCATGGTGACAGCCACCGGAAGGCTGGGCGGAACTTCGGACGGGGACGAGTCACAAACACTCAGCCAATAGGAGAGGTCCAGCCTAACCGGCCAGTTCCGCAGAGCCCTCCGTTTTACCCACGGACAGACAACGCCCCCTTGCGTCTTTGGCCACAAAATCCAGGGCACCCAGGGAATAACTTCACAGTAGGCAACCCCTGATGTGAACACGTTCGACACACTGGGACAGCAGGCAGGTACCTCTTTTCCACTTACGCTAGGATATCACTAGGCAAGGCGCCCTTCCTCAGCATCTGTGGCCTCTCACGTATGTGTTCACTCAGAGGAATCTCTTCATTCCACCCCTGAGACACATCACAAGTATGAGGGGCCTGAGAGAGAGCCTAGAGATGGAACGGGGGAAGCTTCTGGCTGTACTGCTTCCCCGTGGGGACAGAATAGCAGGTAGTCTCTCTGGAAGGTCTTAGCTTCTGTTGACTGACACGCGCAATACAGTAGGGGCGGACCCTGGCCAGGGGGAGCTTGTGGGCAGATGCAACCTCTCCGGCGACGAATAATTGCGCTGCTGCTTTGTATGGTGAAAACCTCCCCCCGCCAAGGGGGATGGGTAGAGAACATTGACCCACACCCGCCAGGGGCCTTTCCTGGGACTAAAGATCCCAACGTGGTCTCAACGTCGTCACCCTCTCAACACACACCTTTCCTGCACACGTAATCCTGCCTTTCTCCGTCAGGGCCCTATGCTACCAGGAAAAAAAGCAAGCCGCTCAAAGAGGCCGATGCCAGGGAAATCGAGGAAACACTGCCAGTTTCCAAATTTTTGCTGTCTACACGTCCCCGCCTCCGGTGCAAGGCTGCCTATGTGGCCGGGCTCCGAAGGCAAGGCCGAAATCCTGGCAGCCTGGGCCCCAGCAGTGCAATGGTTGACGGACGTGGGGACACGGATGACCTGTTCGCCACATACAGGAGGGATCCTTGGGCCCTTCACTGGCTCGCCACTCAGCTCCACGACGTCCACTACTGGCCCTGGCCTTTGCTTTGGCTGGTGCCCCATTAAACGTGTGCTCCGGAGCGATCTTTCTCCACCCATCACTAGCATTCTGCCACCAGGGGATATGTGAGTGTGGGAGTCACCATTTGTCACTGGCAGCAGTGTCACAAGTCACTAGACTTCCAGCTACCCGCTGACCTAGGCTGCCTTCTGCCCCAGGCAAGGTCCCGAATCCTTTATCCCAGATGCTGACACCTGGGCACTGGCGGACATTGATTTTTATCAACACAGAGGTCTGAGTGAGGGTCAGAGGGCCAGGTAGGTGAAGTGAAGGCCAGGTGGGCGGGGCTGAGGCTTCTTTGCCATCACCATAGAGACAGTCCCCCCACCGCAAGAGTGGGCGGAGCTTGGGATGGGCCTGGTGACAAGACTGAGCCAATGGCAGAGATCCGGCCCGCCAGGCAGATGACGCAGTGCCCTCCATTGGGACCTATGACCCCTAGTGGCCACAGGATTTGAGCACGCCCCGGGAAAGGCTACGCAGGCACAAGGGAGCCCCTGGTGCGGACTGCTTCAGGGCATTGGCAGAGCACGCCAGGTACCTCTTTCCCACTTTCCTGAGGATATCAGTAGGCAAGGCATCCCCACTCAGCATCTCTTGCCTCTCTCTTTCTCTCTCTGCTTGTCTTCGTTCTCTGAAATCTCTTCCTTCTCCCCCTTGTCACTTCACACCTTGGAGTGCCTGACAGAGGGCCTAGAGACCAAAGAGCAAAGGGGGAAGGCCTCTGGCTCTACTGCTTGCCCATGGGGAGAGAAGTTCTGGGAGTCTATCTGGAAGGTCTAGAGAGCAGTGATTGATTGGGGAGCTACATCACGGGCGGACCTGGCCAGGTGAAGCTTGACATCACCGTGGGACCTGGCCAGGTGAAGCTCGCTGACAAGCGGCAGCCTCTCCGGAGACTACTAATATCGCTCCTAACATTCCATGCAAATAACCGGCTGAGTGCCATGGGCAGAAAACATTGACACATACCTGCCAGAGGCCTATTCTGGGTCTGGAGAGTCCACCCTGGTCTCCCCTGCAACTCATCATCTCAGCACACACTTTGCCTGCACGCATGGAAACCGCCTCTCTCCACGAATGTCTTCACCTGCTAGGAAACACACGATGTCACTCAGCCAAAGGAGAGCACAGGCCAAGTCAACTGAAGCCCCCATTTTCAAGATTTTGCCCTCTGCTGCTCCACAGCCTCCGGTGGCACACTGCATGTGCGTCACTTCTCGGTAGACGAGGCCGAAATCCGGGCATCCAGGGCCCCAGCCGTCCAGAATCTACGGATGGCGGCATATGGATCACCTCTTTGCCTCGTACAGCAGGGAGGCCTGGGCCCTAGACTGGCTCCGCTAGAGCTCCACGACCTCAGCTATTTTCCCTGACCTTTGGCCCGTGCCCTCGTGAGTGTGTCATCTCTACCTCCACTTCTCTTCCCACCACACTGAATCCGCCACCTGCGGATACCTGAGCGTGGACATCAACATCTATCACTGGCTGCAGTGTCACAGGTCACTAGGTGTCTAGGCTCAGGCTGACCTTGGCTGTCTTCTGCCCAGGCAAGGAACCTAATCCTTCCAAGGAAATCAGGACACGTGCTCACTGGCCGACATCCTTTCTTTCATCCACACAGCGGTCTAGATGAGGGGAAAGAGGCCAGGTAGGCCAGGTGAGGGCTGAGTGTGGGGCCTAAGGCTTCTTTCCCAATCACCATGGTGACAGCCACCGGAAGGCTGGGCGGAACTTCGGACGGGGACGAGTCACAAACACTCAGCCAATAGGAGAGGTCCAGCCTAACCGGCCAGTTCCGCAGAGCCCTCCATTTTACCCATGGACAGACAACGGCCCCTTGCGTCTTTGGCCACAAAATCCAGGGCACCCAGGGAATAACTTCACAGTAGGCAACCCCTGATGTGAACACGTTCGACACACTGGGACAGCAGGCAGGTACCTCTTTTCCACTTACGCTAGGATATCACTAGGCAAGGGGCCCTTCCTCAGCATCTGTGGCCTCTCACGTATGTGTTCACTCAGAGGAATCTCTTCATTCTACCCCTGAGACACATCACAAGTATGAGGGGCCTGAGAGAGAGCCTAGAGATGGAACGGGGGAGGCTTCTGGCTGTACTGCTTCCCCGTGGGGACAGAATAGCAGGTAGTCTCTCTGGAAGGTCTTAGCTTCTGTTGACTGACACGCGCAATACAGTAGGGGCGGACCCTGGCCAGGGGGAGCTTGTGGGCAGATGCAACCTCTCCGGCGACGAATAATTGCGCTGCTGCTTTGTATGGTGAAAACCTCCCCCCGCCAAGGGGGATGGGTAGAGAACATTGACCCACACCCGCCAGGGGCCTTTCCTGGGACTAAAGATCCCAACGTGGTCTCAACGTCGTCACCCTCTCAACACACACCTTTCCTGCACACGTAATCCTGCCTTTCTCCGTCAGGGCCCTATCCTACCAGGAAAAAAAGCAAGCCGCTCAAAGAGGCCGATGCCAGGGAAATCGAGGAAACACTGCCAGTTTCCAAATTTTTGCTGTCTACACGTCCCCGCCTCCGGTGCAAGGCTGCCTATGTGGCCGGGCTCCGAAGGCAAGGCCGAAATCCTGGCAGCCTGGGCCCCAGCAGTGCAATGGTTGATGGACGTGGGGACACGGATGACCTGTTCGCCACATACAGGAGGGATCCTTGGGCCCTTCACTGGCTCGCCACTCAGCTCCACGACGTCCACTACTGGCCCTGGCCTTTGCTTTGGCTGGTGCCCCATTAAACGTGTGCTCCGGAGCGATCTTTCTCCACCCATCACTAGCATTCTGCCACCAGGGGATATGTGAGTGTGGGAGTCACCATTTGTCACTGGCAGCAGTGTCCCAAGTCACTAGACTTCCAGCTACCCGCTGACCTAGGCTGCCTTCTGCCCCAGGCAAGGTCCCGAATCCTTTATCCCAGATGCTGACACCTGGGCACTGGCGGACATTGATTTTTATCAACACAGAGGTCTGAGTGAGGGTCAGAGGGCCAGGTAGGTGAAGTGAAGGCCAGGTGGGCGGGGCTGAGGCTTCTTTGCCATCACCATAGAGACAGTCCCCCCACCGCAAGAGTGGGCGGAGCTTGGGATGGGCCTGGTGACAAGACTGAGCCAATGGCAGAGATCCGGCCCGCCAGGCAGATGACACAGGGCCCTCCATTGGGACCTATGACCCCTAGTGGCCACAGGATTTGAGCACGCCCCGGGAAAGGCTACGCAGGCACAAGGGAGCCCCTGGTGCGGACTGCTTCAGGGCATTGGCAGAGCACGCCAGGTACCTCTTTCCCACTTTCCTGAGGATATCAGTAGGCAAGGCATCCCCACTCAGCATCTCTTGCCTCTCTCTTTCTCTCTCTGCTTGTCTTCGTTCTCTGAAATCTCTTCCTTCTCCCCCTTGTCACTTCACACCTTGGAGTGCCTGACAGAGGGCCTAGAGACCAAAGAGCAAAGGGGGAAGGCCTCTGGCTCTACTGCTTGCCCATGGGGAGAGAAGTTCTGGGAGTCTATCTGGAAGGTCTAGAGAGCAGTGATTGATTGGCGAGCTACATCACGGGCGGACCTGGCCAGGTGAAGCTTGACATCACCGTGGGACCTGGCCAGGTGAAGCTTGCTGACAAGGGGCAGCCTCTCCGGAGACTACTAATTCCGCTCCTAACATTCCATGCAAATAACCGGCTGAGTGCCATGGGCAGAAAACATTGACACATACCTGCCAGAGGCCTATTCTGGGTCTGGAGAGTCCACCCTGGTCTCCCCTGCAACTCATCATCTCAGCACACACTTTGCCTGCACGCATGGAAACCGCCTCTCTCCACGAATGTCTTCACCTGCTAGGAAACACACGATGTCACTCAGCCAAAGGAGAGCACAGGCCAAGTCAACTGAAGCCCCCATTTTCAAGATTTTGCCCTCTGCTGCTCCACAGCCTCCGGTGGCACACTGCATGTGCGTCACTTCTCGGTAGACGAGGCCGAAATCCGGGCATCCAGGGCCCCAGCCGTCCAGAATCTACGGATGGCGGCATATGGATCACCTCTTTGCCTCGTACAGCAGGGAGGCCTGGGCCCTAGACTGGCTCCGCTAGAGCTCCACGACCTCAGCTATTTTCCCTGACCTTTGGCCCGTGCCCTCGTGAGTGTGTCATCTCTACCTCCACTTCTCTTCCCACCACACTGAATCCGCCACCTGCGGATACCTGAGCGTGGACATCAACATCTATCACTGGCTGCAGTGTCACAGGTCACTAGGTGTCTAGGCTCAGGCTGACCTTGGCTGTCTTCTGCCCAGGCAAGGAACCTAATCCTTCCAAGGAAATCAGGACACGTGCTCACTGGCCGACATCCTTTCTTTCATCCACACAGCGGTCTAGATGAGGGGAAAGAGGCCAGGTAGGCCAGGTGAGGGCTGAGTGTGGGGCCTAAGGCTTCTTTCCCAATCACCATGGTGACAGCCACCGGAAGGCTGGGCGGAACTTCGGACGGGGACGAGTCACAAACACTCAGCCAATAGGAGAGGTCCAGCCTAACCGGCCAGTTCCGCAGAGCCCTCCATTTTACCCATGGACAGACAACGGCCCCTTGCGTCTTTGGCCACAAAATCCAGGGCACCCAGGGAATAACTTCACAGTAGGCAACCCCTGATGTGAACACGTTCGACACACTGGGACAGCAGGCAGGTACCTCTTTTCCACTTACGCTAGGATATCACTAGGCAAGGCGCCCTTCCTCAGCATCTGTGGCCTCTCACGTATGTGTTCACTCAGAGGAATCTCTTCATTCTACCCCTGAGACACATCACAAGTATGAGGGGCCTGAGAGAGAGCCTAGAGATGGAACGGGGGAGGCTTCTGGCTGTACTGCTTCCCCGTGGGGACAGAATAGCAGGTAGTCTCTCTGGAAGGTCTTAGCTTCTGTTGACTGACACGTGCAATACAGTAGGGGCGGACCCTGGCCAGGTGGAGCTTGTGGGCAGATGCAACCTCTCCGGCGACGAATAATTGCGCTGCTGCTTTGTATGGTGAAAACCTCCCCCCGCCAAGGGGGATGGGTAGAGAACATTGACCCACACCCGCCAGGGGCCTTTCCTGGGACTAAAGATCCCAACGTGGTCTCAACGTCGTCACCCTCTCAACACACACCTTTCCTGCACACGTAATCCTGCCTTTCTCCGTCAGGGCCCTATGCTACCAGGAAAAAAAGCAAGCCGCTCAAAGAGGCCGATGCCAGGGAAATCGAGGAAACACTGCCAGTTTCCAAATTTTTGCTGTCTACACGTCCCCGCCTCCGGTGCAAGGCTGCCTATGTGGCCGGGCTCCGAAGGCAAGGCCGAAATCCTGGCAGCCTGGGCCCCAGCAGTGCAATGGTTGATGGACGTGGGGACACGGATGACCTGTTCGCCACATACAGGAGGGATCCTTGGGCCCTTCACTGGCTCGCCACTCAGCTCCACGACGTCCACTACTGGCCCTGGCCTTTGCTTTGGCTGGTGCCCCATTAAACGTGTGCTCCGGAGCGATCTTTCTCCACCCATCACTAGCATTCTGCCACCAGGGGATATGTGAGTGTGGGAGTCACCATTTGTCACTGGCAGCAGTGTCACAAGTCACTAGACTTCCAGCTACCCGCTGACCTAGGCTGCCTTCTGCCCCAGGCAAGGTCCCGAATCCTTTATCCCAGATGCTGACACCTGGGCACTGGCGGACATTGATTTTTATCAACACAGAGGTCTGAGTGAGGGTCAGAGGGCCAGGTAGGTGAAGTCAAGGCCAGGTGGGCGGGGCTGAGGCTTCTTTGCCATCACCATAGAGACAGTCCCCCCACCGCAAGAGTGGGCGGAGCTTGGGATGGGCCTGCTGACAAGACTGAGCCAATGGCAGAGATCCGGCCCGCCAGGCAGATGACACAGGGCCCTCCATTGGGACCTATGACCACTAGTGGCCACAGGATTTGAGCACGCCCCGGGAAAGGGCTACGCAGGCACAAGGGAGCCCCTGGTGCGGACTGCTTCAGGGCATTGGCAGAGCACGCCAGGTACCTCTTTCCCACTTTCCTGAGGATATCAGTAGGCAAGGCATCCCCACTCAGCATCTCTTGCCTCTCTCTTTCTCTCTCTGCTTGTCTTCGTTCTCTGAAATCTCTTCCTTCTCCCCCTTGTCACTTCACACCTTGGAGTGCCTGACAGAGGGCCTAGAGACCAAAGAGCAAAGGGGGAAGGCCTCTGGCTCTACTGCTTGCCCATGGGGAGAGAAGTTCTGGGAGTCTATCTGGAAGGTCTAGAGAGTAGTGATTGATTGGGGAGCTACATCACGGGCGGACCTGGCCAGGTGAAGCTTGACATCACCGTGGGACCTGGCCAGGTGAAGCTCGCTGACAAGTGGCAGCCTCTCCGGAGACTACTAATTCCGCTCCTAACATTCCATGCAAATAACCGGCTGAGTGCCATGGGCAGAAAACACTGACACATACCTGCCAGAGGCCTATTCTGGGTCTGGAGAGTCCACCCTGGTCTCCCCTGCAACTCATCATCTCAGCACACACTTTGCCTGCACGCATGGAAACCGCCTCTCTCCACGAATGTCTTTACCTGCTAGGAAACACACGATGTCACTCAGCCAAAGGAGAGCACAGGCCAAGTCAACTGAAGCCCCCATTTTCAAGATTTTGCCCTCTGCTGCTCCACAGCCTCCGGTGGCACACTGCATGTGCGTCACTTCTCGGTAGACGAGGCCGAAATCCGGGCATCCAGGGCCCCAGCCGTCCAGAATCTACGGATGGCGGCATATGGATCACCTCTTTGCCTCGTACAGCAGGGAGGCCTGGGCCCTAGACTGGCTCCGCTAGAGCTCCACGACCTCAGCTATTTTCCCTGACCTTTGGCCCGTGCCCTCGTGAGTGTGTCATCTCTACCTCCACTTCTCTTCCCACCACACTGAATCCGCCACCTGCGGATACCTGAGCGTGGACATCAACATCTATCACTGGCTGCAGTGTCACAGGTCACTAGGTGTCTAGGCTCAGGCTGACCTTGGCTGTCTTCTGCCCAGGCAAGGAACCTAATCCTTCCAAGGAAATCAGGACACGTGCTCACTGGCCGACATCCTTTCTTTCATCCACACAGCGGTCTAGATGAGGGGAAAGAGGCCAGGTAGGCCAGGTGAGGGCTGAGTGTGGGGCCTAAGGCTTCTTTCCCAATCACCATGGTGACAGCCACCGGAAGGCTGGGCGGAACTTCGGACGGGGACGAGTCACAAACACTCAGCCAATAGGAGAGGTCCAGCCTAACCGGCCAGTTCCGCAGAGCCCTCCGTTTTACCCACGGACAGACAACGCCCCCTTGCGTCTTTGGCCACAAAATCCAGGGCACCCAGGGAATAACTTCACAGTAGGCAACCCCTGATGTGAACACGTTCGACACACTGGGACAGCAGGCAGGTACCTCTTTTCCACTTACGCTAGGATATCACTAGGCAAGGCGCCCTTCCTCAGCATCTGTGGCCTCTCACGTATGTGTTCACTCAGAGGAATCTCTTCATTCCACCCCTGAGACACATCACAAGTATGAGGGGCCTGAGAGAGAGCCTAGAGATGGAACGGGGGAAGCTTCTGGCTGTACTGCTTCCCCGTGGGGACAGAATAGCAGGTAGTCTCTCTGGAAGGTCTTAGCTTCTGTTGACTGACACGCGCAATACAGTAGGGGCGGACCCTGGCCAGGGGGAGCTTGTGGGCAGATGCAACCTCTCCGGCGACGAATAATTGCGCTGCTGCTTTGTATGGTGAAAACCTCCCCCCGCCAAGGGGGATGGGTAGAGAACATTGACCCACACCCGCCAGGGGCCTTTCCTGGGACTAAAGATCCCAACGTGGTCTCAACGTCGTCACCCTCTCAACACACACCTTTCCTGCACACGTAATCCTGCCTTTCTCCGTCAGGACCCTATCCTACCAGGAAAAATGCAAGCCGCTCAAAGAGGCCGATGCCAGGGAAATCGAGGAAACACTGCCAGTTTCCAAATTTTTGCTGTCTACACGTCCCCGCCTCCGGTGCAAGGCTGCCTATGTGGCCGGGCTCCGAAGGCAAGGCCGAAATCCTGGCAGCCTGGGCCCCAGCAGTGCAATGGTTGATGGACGTGGGGACACGGATGACCTGTTCGCCACATACAGGAGGGATCCTTGGGCCCTTCACTGGCTCGCCATTCAGCTCCGCGACGTCCACTACTGGCCCTGGCCTTTGCTTTGGCTGGTGCCCCATTAAACGTGTGCTCCGGAGCGATCTTTCTCCACCCATCACTAGCGTTCTGCCACCAGGGGATATGTGAGTGTGGGAGTCACCATTTGTCACTGGCAGCAGTGTCCCAAGTCACTAGACTTCCAGCTACCCGCTGACCTAGGCTGCCTTCTGCCCCAGGCAAGGTCCCGAATCCTTTATCCCAGATGCTGACACCTGGGCACTGGCGGACATTGATTTTTATCAACACAGAGGTCTGAGTGAGGGTCAGAGGGCCAGGTAGGTGAAGTGAAGGCCAGGTGGGCGGGGCTGAGGCTTCTTTGCCATCACCATAGAGACAGTCCCCCCACCGCAAGAGTGGGCGGAGCTTGGGATGGGCCTGGTGACAAGACTGAGCCAATGGCAGAGATCCGGCCCGCCAGGCAGATGACACAGGGCCCTCCATTGGGACCTATGACCCCTAGTGGCCACAGGATTTGAGCACGCCCCGGGAAAGGCTACGCAGGCACAAGGGAGCCCCTGGTGCGGACTGCTTCAGGGCATTGGCAGAGCACGCCAGGTACCTCTTTCCCACTTTCCTGAGGATATCAGTAGGCAAGGCATCCCCACTCAGCATCTCTTGCCTCTCTCTTTCTCTCTCTGCTTGTCTTCGTTCTCTGAAATCTCTTCCTTCTCCCCCTTGTCACTTCACACCTTGGAGTGCCTGACAGAGGGCCTAGAGACCAAAGAGCAAAGGGGGAAGGCCTCTGGCTCTACTGCTTGCCCATGGGGAGAGAAGTTCTGGGAGTCTATCTGGAAGGTCTAGAGAGCAGTGATTGATTGGGGAGCTACATCACGGGCGGACCTGGCCAGGTGAAGCTTGACATCACCGTGGGACCTGGCCAGGTGAAGCTCGCTGACAAGCGGCAGCCTCTCCGGAGACTACTAATTCCGCTCCTAACATTCCATGCAAATAACCGGCTGAGTGCCATGGGCAGAAAACATTGACACATACCTGCCAGAGGCCTATTCTGGGTCTGGAGAGTCCACCCTGGTCTCCCCTGCAACTCATCATCTCAGCACACACTTTGCCTGCACGCATGGAAACCGCCTCTCTCCACGAATGTCTTCACCTGCTAGGAAACACACGATGTCACTCAGCCAAAGGAGAGCACAGGCCAAGTCAACTGAAGCCCCCATTTTCAAGATTTTGCCCTCTGCTGCTCCACAGCCTCCGGTGGCACACTGCATGTGCGTCACTTCTCGGTAGACGAGGCCGAAATCCGGGCATCCAGGGCCCCAGCCGTCCAGAATCTACGGATGGCGGCATATGGATCACCTCTTTGCCTCGTACAGCAGGGAGGCCTGGGCCCTAGACTGGCTCCGCTAGAGCTCCACGACCTCAGCTATTTTCCCTGACCTTTGGCCCGTGCCCTCGTGAGTGTGTCATCTCTACCTCCACTTCTCTTCCCACCACACTGAATCCGCCACCTGCGGATACCTGAGCGTGGACATCAACATCTATCACTGGCTGCAGTGTCACAGGTCACTAGGTGTCTAGGCTCAGGCTGACCTTGGCTGTCTTCTGCCCAGGCAAGGAACCTAATCCTTCCAAGGAAATCAGGACACGTGCTCACTGGCCGACATCCTTTCTTTCATCCACACAGCGGTCTAGATGAGGGGAAAGAGGCCAGGTAGGCCAGGTGAGGGCTGAGTGTGGGGCCTAAGGCTTCTTTTCCAATCACCATGGTGACAGCCACCGGAAGGCTGGGCGGAACTTCGGACGGGGACGAGTCACAAACACTCAGCCAATAGGAGAGGTCCAGCCTAACCGGCCAGTTCCGCAGAGCCCTCCATTTTACCCACGGACAGACAACGGCCCCTTGCGTCTTTGGCCACAAAATCCAGGGCACCCAGGGAATAACTTCACAGTAGGCAACCCCTGATGTGAACACGTTCGACACACTGGGACAGCAGGCAGGTACCTCTTTTCCACTTACGCTAGGATATCACTAGGCAAGGCGCCCTTCCTCAGCATCTGTGGCCTCTCAGGTATGTGTTCACTCAGAGGAATCTCTTCATTCTACCCCTGAGACACATCACAAGTATGAGGGGCCTGAGAGAGAGCCTAGAGATGGAACGGGGGAGGCTTCTGGCTGTACTGCTTCCCCGTGGGAACAGAATAGCAGGTAGTCTCTCTGGAAGGTCTTAGCTTCTGTTGACTGACACGCGCAATACAGTAGGGGCGGACCCTGGCCAGGGGGAGCTTGTGGGCAGATGCAACCTCTCCGGCGACGAATAATTGCGCTGCTGCTTTGTATGGTGAAAACCTCCCCCCGCCAAGGGGGATGGGTAGAGAACATTGACCCACACCCGCCAGGGGCCTTTCCTGGGACTAAAGATCCCAACGTGGTCTCAACGTCGTCACCCTCTCAACACACACCTTTCCTGCACACGTAATCCTGCCTTTCTCCGTCAGGGCCCTATGCTACCAGGAAAAAAAGCAAGCCGCTCAAAGAGGCCGATGCCAGGGAAATCGAGGAAACACTGCCAGTTTCCAAATTTTTGCTGTCTACACGTCCCCGCCTCCGGTGCAAGGCTGCCTATGTGGCCGGGCTCCGAAGGCAAGGCCGAAATCCTGGCAGCCTGGGCCCCAGCAGTGCAATGGTTGATGGACGTGGGGACACGGATGACCTGTTCGCCACATACAGGAGGGATCCTTGGGCCCTTCACTGGCTCGCCACTCAGCTCCACGACGTCCACTACTGGCCCTGGCCTTTGCTTTGGCTGGTGCCCCATTAAACGTGTGCTCCGGAGCGATCTTTCTCCACCCATCACTAGCATTCTGCCACCAGGGGATATGTGAGTGTGGGAGTCACCATTTGTCACTGGCAGCAGTGTCACAAGTCACTAGACTTCCAGCTACCCGCTGACCTAGGCTGCCTTCTGCCCCAGGCAAGGTCCCGAATCCTTTATCCCAGATGCTGACACCTGGGCACTGGCGGACATTGATTTTTATCAACACAGAGGTCTGAGTGAGGGTCAGAGGGCCAGGTAGGTGAAGTCAAGGCCAGGTGGGCGGGGCTGAGGCTTCTTTGCCATCACCATAGAGACAGTCCCCCCACCGCAAGAGTGGGCGGAGCTTGGGATGGGCCTGGTGACAAGACTGAGCCAATGGCAGAGATCCGGCCCGCCAGGCAGATGACACAGGGCCCTCCATTGTGACCTATGACCCCTAGTGGCCACAGGATTTGAGCACGCCCCGGGAAAGGCTACGCAGGCACAAGGGAGCCCCTGGTGCGGACTGCTTCAGGGCATTGGCAGAGCACGCCAGGTACCTCTTTCCCACTTTCCTGAGGATATCAGTAGGCAAGGCATCCCCACTCAGCATCTCTTGCCTCTCTCTGTCTCTCTCTGCTTGTCTTCGTTCTCTGAAATCTCTTCCTTCTCCCCCTTGTCACTTCACACCTTGGAGTGCCTGACAGAGGGCCTAGAGACCAAAGAGCAAAGGGGGAAGGCCTCTGGCTCTACTGCTTGCCCATGGGGAGAGAAGTTCTGGGAGTCTATCTGGAAGGTCTAGAGAGTAGTGATTGATTGGGGAGCTACATCACGGGCGGACCTGGCCAGGTGAAGCTTGACATCACCGTGGGACCTGGCCAGGTGAAGCTCGCTGACAAGGGGCAGCCTCTCCGGAGACTACTAATTCCGCTCCTAACATTCCATCCAAATAACCGGCTGAGTGCCATGGGCAGAAAACACTGACACATACCTGCCAGAGGCCTATTCTGGGTCTGGAGAGTCCACCCTGGTCTCCCCTGCAACTCATCATCTCAGCACACACTTTGCCTGCACGCATGGAAACCGCCTCTCTCCACGAATGTCTTCACCTGCTAGGAAACACACGATGTCACTCAGCCAAAGGAGAGCACAGGCCAAGTCAACTGAAGCCCCCATTTTCAAGATTTTGCCCTCTGCTGCTCCACAGCCTCCGGTGGCACACTGCATGTGCGTCACTTCTCGGTAGACGAGGCCGAAATCCGGGCATCCAGGGCCCCAGCCGTCCAGAATCTACGGATGGCGGCATATGGATCACCTCTTTGCCTCGTACAGCAGGGAGGCCTGGGCCCTAGACTGGCTCCGCTAGAGCTCCACGACCTCAGCTATTTTCCCTGACCTTTGGCCCGTGCCCTCGTGAGTGTGTCATCTCTACCTCCACTTCTCTTCCCACCACACTGAATCCGCCACCTGCGGATACCTGAGCGTGGACATCAACATCTATCACTGGCTGCAGTGTCACAGGTCACTAGGTGTCTAGGCTCAGGCTGACCTTGGCTGTCTTCTGCCCAGGCAAGGAACCTAATCCTTCCAAGGAAATCAGGACACGTGCTCACTGGCCGACATCCTTTCTTTCATCCACACAGCGGTCTAGATGAGGGGAAAGAGGCCAGGTAGGCCAGGTGAGGGCTGAGTGTGGGGCCTAAGGCTTCTTTCCCAATCACCATGGTGACAGCCACCGGAAGGCTGGGCGGAACTTCGGACGGGGACGAGTCACAAACACTCAGCCAATAGGAGAGGTCCAGCCTAACCGGCCAGTTCCGCAGAGCCCTCCATTTTACCCATGGACAGACAACGCCCCCTTGCGTCTTTGGCCACAAAATCCAGGGCACCCAGGGAATAACTTCACAGTAGGCAACCCCTGATGTGAACACGTTCGACACACTGGGACAGCAGGCAGGTACCTCTTTTCCACTTACGCTAGGATATCACTAGGCAAGGCGCCCTTCCTCAGCATCTGTGGCCTCTCACGTATGTGTTCACTCAGAGGAATCTCTTCATTCTACCCCTGAGACACATCACAAGTATGAGGGGCCTGAGAGAGAGCCTAGAGATGGAACGGGGGAGGCTTCTGGCTGTACTGCTTCCCCGTGGGGACAGAATAGCAGGTAGTCTCTCTGGAAGGTCTTAGCTTCTGTTGACTGACACGCGCAATACAGTAGGGGCGGACCCTGGCCAGGGGGAGCTTGTGGGCAGATGCAACCTCTCCGGCGACGAATAATTGCGCTGCTGCTTTGTATGGTGAAAACCTCCCCCCGCCAAGGGGGATGGGTAGAGAACATTGACCCACACCCGCCAGGGGCCTTTCCTGGGACTAAAGATCCCAACGTGGTCTCAACGTCGTCACCCTCTCAACACACACCTTTCCTGCACACGTAATCCTGCCTTTCTCCGTCAGGACCCTATCCTACCAGGAAAAATGCAAGCCGCTCAAAGAGGCCGATGCCAGGGAAATCGAGGAAACACTGCCAGTTTCCAAATTTTTGCTGTCTACACGTCCCCGCCTCCGGTGCAAGGCTGCCTATGTGGCCGGGCTCCGAAGGCAAGGCCGAAATCCTGGCAGCCTGGGCCCCAGCAGTGCAATGGTTGATGGACGTGGGGACACGGATGACCTGTTCGCCACATACAGGAGGGATCCTTGGGCCCTTCACTGGCTCGCCACTCAGCTCCGCGACGTCCACTACTGGCCCTGGCCTTTGCTTTGGCTGGTGCCCCATTAAACGTGTGCTCCGGAGCGATGTTTCTCCACCCATCACTAGCGTTCTGCCACCAGGGGATATGTGAGTGTGGGAGTCACCATTTGTCACTGGCAGCAGTGTCCCAAGTCACTAGACTTTCAGCTACCCGCTGACCTAGGCTGCCTTTTGCCCCAGGCAAGGTCCCGAATCCTTTATCCCAGATGCTGACACCTGGGCACTGGCGGACATTGATTTTTATCAACACAGAGGTCTGAGTGAGGGTCAGAGGGCCAGGTAGGTGAAGTGAAGGCCAGGTGGGCGGGGCTGAGGCTTCTTTGCCATCACCATAGAGACAGTCCCCCCACCGCAAGAGTGGGCGGAGCTTGGGATGGGCCTGGTGACAAGACTGAGCCAATGGCAGAGATCCGGCCCGCCAGGCAGATGACACAGGGCCCTCCATTGTGACCTATGACCCCTAGTGGCCACAGGATTTGAGCACGCCCCGGGAAAGGCTACGCAGGCACAAGGGAGCCCCTGGTGCGGACTGCTTCAGGGCATTGGCAGAGCACGCCAGGTACCTCTTTCCCACTTTCCTGAGGATATCAGTAGGCAAGGCATCCCCACTCAGCATCTCTTGCCTCTCTCTTTCTCTCTCTGCTTGTCTTCGTTCTCTGAAATCTCTTCCTTCTCCCCCTTGTCACTTCACACCTTGGAGTGCCTGACAGAGGGCCTAGAGACCAAAGAGCAAAGGGGGAAGGCCTCTGGCTCTACTGCTTGCCCATGGGGAGAGAAGTTCTGGGAGTCTATCTGGAAGGTCTAGAGAGTAGTGATTGATTGGGGAGCTACATCACGGGCGGACCTGGCCAGGTGAAGCTTGACATCACCGTGGGACCTGGCCAGGTGAAGCTCGCTGACAAGCGGCAGCCTCTCCGGAGACTACTAATTCCGCTCCTAACATTCCATGCAAATAACCGGCTGAGTGCCATGGGCAGAAAACATTGACACATACCTGCCAGAGGCCTATTCTGGGTCTGGAGAGTCCACCCTGGTCTCCCCTGCAACTCATCATCTCAGCACACACTTTGCCTGCACGCATGGAAACCGCCTCTCTCCACGAATGTCTTCACCTGCTAGGAAACACACGATGTCACTCAGCCAAAGGAGAGCACAGGCCAAGTCAACTGAAGCCCCCATTTTCAAGATTTTGCCCTCTGCTGCTCCATAGCCTCCGGTGGCACACTGCATGTGCGTCACTTCTCGGTAGACGAGGCCGAAATCCGGGCATCCAGGGCCCCAGCCGTCCAGAATCTACGGATGGCGGCATATGGATCACCTCTTTGCCTCGTACAGCAGGGAGGCCTGGGCCCTAGACTGGCTCCGCTAGAGCTCCACGACCTCAGCTATTTTCCCTGACCTTTGGCCCGTGCCCTCGTGAGTGTGTCATCTCTACCTCCACTTCTCTTCCCACCACACTGAATCCGCCACCTGCGGATACCTGAGCGTGGACATCAACATCTATCACTGGCTGCAGTGTCACAGGTCACTAGGTGTCTAGGCTCAGGCTGACCTTGGCTGTCTTCTGCCCAGGCAAGGAACCTAATCCTTCCAAGGAAATCAGGACACGTGCTCACTGGCCGACATCCTTTCTTTCATCCACACAGCGGTCTAGATGAGGGGAAAGAGGCCAGGTAGGCCAGGTGAGGGCTGAGTGTGGGGCCTAAGGCTTCTTTCCCAATCACCATGGTGACAGCCACCGGAAGGCTGGGCGGAACTTCGGACGGGGACGAGTCACAAACACTCAGCCAATAGGAGAGGTCCAGCCTAACCGGCCAGTTCCGCAGAGCCCTCCATTTTACCCACGGACAGACAACGCCCCCTTGCGTCTTTGGCCACAAAATCCAGGGCACCCAGGGAATAACTTCACAGTAGGCAACCCCTGATGTGAACACGTTCGACACACTGGGACAGCAGGCAGGTACCTCTTTTCCACTTACGCTAGGATATCACTAGGCAAGGCGCCCTTCCTCAGCATCTGTGGCCTCTCACGTATGTGTTCACTCAGAGGAATCTCTTCATTCTACCCCTGAGACACATCACAAGTATGAGGGGCCTGAGAGAGAGCCTAGAGATGGAACGGGGGAGGCTTCTGGCTGTACTGCTTCCCCGTGGGGACAGAATAGCAGGTAGTCTCTCTGGAAGGTCTTAGCTTCTGTTGACTGACACGCGCAATACAGTAGGGGCGGACCCTGGCCAGGGGGAGCTTGTGGGCAGATGCAACCTCTCCGGCGACGAATAATTGCGCTGCTGCTTTGTATGGTGAAAACCTCCCCCCGCCAAGGGGGATGGGTAGAGAACATTGACCCACACCCGCCAGGGGCCTTTCCTGGGACTAAAGATCCCAACGTGGTCTCAACGTCGTCACCCTCTCAACACACACCTTTCCTGCACACGTAATCCTGCCTTTCTCCGTCAGGGCCCTATGCTACCAGGAAAAAAAGCAAGCCGCTCAAAGAGGCCGATGCCAGGGAAATCGAGGAAACACTGCCAGTTTCCAAATTTTTGCTGTCTACACGTCCCCGCCTCCGGTGCAAGGCTGCCTATGTGGCCGGGCTCCGAAGGCAAGGCCGAAATCCTGGCAGCCTGGGCCCCAGCAGTGCAATGGTTGATGGACGTGGGGACACGGATGACCTGTTCGCCACATACAGGAGGGATCCTTGGGCCCTTCACTGGCTCGCCATTCAGCTCCACGACGTCCACTACTGGCCCTGGCCTTTGCTTTGGCTGGTGCCCCATTAAACGTGTGCTCCGGAGCGATCTTTCTCCACCCATCACTAGCATTCTGCCACCAGGGGATATGTGAGTGTGGGAGTCACCATTTGTCACTGGCAGCAGTGTCACAAGTCACTAGACTTCCAGCTACCCGCTGACCTAGGCTGCCTTCTGCCCCAGGCAAGGTCCCGAATCCTTTATCCCAGATGCTGACACCTGGGCACTGGCGGACATTGATTTTTATCAACACAGAGGTCTGAGTGAGGGTCAGAGGGCCAGGTAGGTGAAGTCAAGGCCAGGTGGGCGGGGCTGAGGCTTCTTTGCCATCACCATAGAGACAGTCCCCCCACCGCAAGAGTGGGCGGAGCTTGGGATGGGCCTGGTGACAAGACTGAGCCAATGGCAGAGATCCGGCCCGCCAGGCAGATGACACAGGGCCCTCCATTGTGACCTATGACCCCTAGTGGCCACAGGATTTGAGCACGCCCCGGGAAAGGCTACGCAGGCACAAGGGAGCCCCTGGTGCGGACTGCTTCAGGGCATTGGCAGAGCACGCCAGGTACCTCTTTCCCACTTTCCTGAGGATATCAGTAGGCAAGGCATCCCCACTCAGCATCTCTTGCCTCTCTCTGTCTCTCTCTGCTTGTCTTCGTTCTCTGAAATCTCTTCCTTCTCCCCCTTGTCACTTCGCACCTTGGAGTGCCTGACAGAGGGCCTAGAGACCAAAGAGCAAAGGGGGAAGGCCTCTGGCTCTACTGCTTGCCCATGGGGAGAGAAGTTCTGGGAGTCTATCTGGAAGGTCTAGAGAGTAGTGATTGATTGGGGAGCTACATCACGGGCGGACCTGGCCAGGTGAAGCTTGACATCACCGTGGGACCTGGCCAGGTGAAGCTCGCTGACAAGCGGCAGCCTCTCCGGAGACTACTAATTCCGCTCCTAACATTCCATGCAAATAACCGGCTGAGTGCCATGGGCAGAAAACACTGACACATACCTGCCAGAGGCCTATTCTGGGTCTGGAGAGTCCACCCTGGTCTCCCCTGCAACTCATCATCTCAGCACACACTTTGCCTGCACGCATGGAAACCGCCTCTCTCCACGAATGTCTTCACCTGCTAGGAAACACACGATGTCACTCAGCCAAAGGAGAGCACAGGCCAAGTCAACTGAAGCCCCCATTTTCAAGATTTTGCCCTCTGCTGCTCCACAGCCTCCGGTGGCACACTGCATGTGCGTCACTTCTCGGTAGACGAGGCCGAAATCCGGGCATCCAGGGCCCCAGCCGTCCAGAATCTACGGATGGCGGCATATGGATCACCTCTTTGCCTCGTACAGCAGGGAGGCCTGGGCCCTAGACTGGCTCCGCTAGAGCTCCACGACCTCAGCTATTTTCCCTGACCTTTGGCCCGTGCCCTCGTGAGTGTGTCATCTCTACCTCCACTTCTCTTCCCACCACACTGAATCCGCCACCTGCGGATACCTGAGCGTGGACATCAACATCTATCACTGGCTGCAGTGTCACAGGTCACTAGGTGTCTAGGCTCAGGCTGACCTTGGCTGTCTTCTGCCCAGGCAAGGAACCTAATCCTTCCAAGGAAATCAGGACACGTGCTCACTGGCCGACATCCTTTCTTTCATCCACACAGCGGTCTAGATGAGGGGAAAGAGGCCAGGTAGGCCAGGTGAGGGCTGAGTGTGGGGCCTAAGGCTTCTTTCCCAATCACCATGGTGACAGCCACCGGAAGGCTGGGCG
The DNA here is from genome assembly GCF_030014295.1 of Loxodonta africana. NCBI lineage: Eukaryota > Metazoa > Chordata > Mammalia > Proboscidea > Elephantidae > Loxodonta > Loxodonta africana. The sequence continues at coordinate 114,856 of NW_026975124.1, forward strand.
GAACTTCGGACGGGGACGAGTCACAAACACTCAGCCAATAGGAGAGGTCCAGCCTAACCGGCCAGTTCCGCAGAGCCCTCCATTTTACCCACGGACAGACAACGCCCCCTTGCGTCTTTGGCCACAAAATCCAGGGCACCCAGGGAATAACTTCACAGTAGGCAACCCCTGATGTGAACACGTTCGACACACTGGGACAGCAGGCAGGTACCTCTTTTCCACTTACGCTAGGATATCACTAGGCAAGGCGCCCTTCCTCAGCATCTGTGGCCTCTCACGTATGTGTTCACTCAGAGGAATCTCTTCATTCTACCCCTGAGACACATCACAAGTATGAGGGGCCTGAGAGAGAGCCTAGAGATGGAACGGGGGAGGCTTCTGGCTGTACTGCTTCCCCGTGGGGACAGAATAGCAGGTAGTCTCTCTGGAAGGTCTTAGCTTCTGTTGACTGACACGCGCAATACAGTAGGGGCGGACCCTGGCCAGGGGGAGCTTGTGGGCAGATGCAACCTCTCCGGCGACGAATAATTGCGCTGCTGCTTTGTATGGTGAAAACCTCCCCCCGCCAAGGGGGATGGGTAGAGAACATTGACCCACACCCGCCAGGGGCCTTTCCTGGGACTAAAGATCCCAACGTGGTCTCAACGTCGTCACCCTCTCAACACACACCTTTCCTGCACACGTAATCCTGCCTTTCTCCGTCAGGACCCTATCCTACCAGGAAAAATGCAAGCCGCTCAAAGAGGCCGATGCCAGGGAAATCGAGGAAACACTGCCAGTTTCCAAATTTTTGCTGTCTACACGTCCCCGCCTCCGGTGCAAGGCTGCCTATGTGGCCGGGCTCCGAAGGCAAGGCCGAAATCCTGGCAGCCTGGGCCCCAGCAGTGCAATGTTTGATGGACGTGGGGACACGGATGACCTGTTCGCCACATACAGGAGGGATCCTTGGGCCCTTCACTGGCTCGCCATTCAGCTCCGCGACGTCCACTACTGGCCCTGGCCTTTGCTTTGGCTGGTGCCCCATTAAACGTGTGCTCCGGAGCGATGTTTCTCCACCCATCACTAGCGTTCTGCCACCAGGGGATATGTGAGTGTGGGAGTCACCATTTGTCACTGGCAGCAGTGTCCCAAGTCACTAGACTTCCAGCTACCCGCTGACCTAGGCTGCCTTCTGCCCCAGGCAAGGTCCCGAATCCTTTATCCCAGATGCTGACACCTGGGCACTGGCGGACATTGATTTTTATCAACACAGAGGTCTGAGTGAGGGTCAGAGGGCCAGGTAGGTGAAGTGAAGGCCAGGTGGGCGGGGCTGAGGCTTCTTTGCCATCACCATAGAGACAGTCCCCCCACCGCAAGAGTGGGCGGAGCTTGGGATGGGCCTGGTGACAAGACTGAGCCAATGGCAGAGATCCGGCCCGCCAGGCAGATGACACAGGGCCCTCCATTGGGACCTATGACCCCTAGTGGCCACAGGATTTGAGCACGCCCCGGGAAAGGCTACGCAGGCACAAGGGAGCCCCTGGTGCGGACTGCTTCAGGGCATTGGCAGAGCACGCCAGGTACCTCTTTCCCACTTTCCTGAGGATATCAGTAGGCAAGGCATCCCCACTCAGCATCTCTTGCCTCTCTCTGTCTCTCTCTGCTTGTCTTCGTTCTCTGAAATCTCTTCCTTCTCCCCCTTGTCACTTCACACCTTGGAGTGCCTGACAGAGGGCCTAGAGACCAAAGAGCAAAGGGGGAAGGCCTCTGGCTCTACTGCTTGCCCATGGGGAGAGAAGTTCTGGGAGTCTATCTGGAAGGTCTAGAGAGCAGTGATTGATTGGGGAGCTACATCACGGGCGGACCTGGCCAGGTGAAGCTTGACATCACCGTGGGACCTGGCCAGGTGAAGCTCGCTGACAAGCGGCAGCCTCTCCGGAGACTACTAATTCCGCTCCTAACATTCCATGCAAATAACCGGCTGAGTGCCATGGGCAGAAAACACTGACACATACCTGCCAGAGGCCTATTCTGGGTCTGGAGAGTCCACCCTGGTCTCCCCTGCAACTCATCATCTCAGCACACACTTTGCCTGCACGCATGGAAACCGCCTCTCTCCACGAATGTCTTCACCTGCTAGGAAACACACGATGTCACTCAGCCAAAGGAGAGCACAGGCCAAGTCAACTGAAGCCCCCATTTTCAAGATTTTGCCCTCTGCTGCTCCACAGCCTCCGGTGGCACACTGCATGTGCGTCACTTCTCGGTAGACGAGGCCGAAATCCGGGCATCCAGGGCCCCAGCCGTCCAGAATCTACGGATGGCGGCATATGGATCACCTCTTTGCCTCGTACAGCAGGGAGGCCTGGGCCCTAGACTGGCTCCGCTAGAGCTCCACGACCTCAGCTATTTTCCCTGACCTTTGGCCCGTGCCCTCGTGAGTGTGTCATCTCTACCTCCACTTCTCTTCCCACCACACTGAATCCGCCACCTGCGGATACCTGAGCGTGGACATCAACATCTATCACTGGCTGCAGTGTCACAGGTCACTAGGTGTCTAGGCTCAGGCTGACCTTGGCTGTCTTCTGCCCAGGCAAGGAACCTAATCCTTCCAAGGAAATCAGGACACGTGCTCACTGGCCGACATCCTTTCTTTCATCCACACAGCGGTCTAGATGAGGGGAAAGAGGCCAGGTGGGCCAGGTGAGGGCTGAGTGTGGGGCCTAAGGCTTCTTTCCCAATCACCATGGTGACAGCCACCGGAAGGCTGGGCGGAACTTCGGACGGGGACGAGTCACAAACACTCAGCCAATAGGAGAGGTCCAGCCTAACCGGCCAGTTCCGCAGAGCCCTCCATTTTACCCATGGACAGACAACGCCCCCTTGCGTCTTTGGCCACAAAATCCAGGGCACCCAGGGAATAACTTCACAGTAGGCAACCCCTGATGTGAACACGTTCGACACACTGGGACAGCAGGCAGGTAACTCTTTTCCACTTACGCTAGGATATCACTAGGCAAGGCGCCCTTCCTCAGCATCTGTGGCCTCTCACGTATGTGTTCACTCAGAGGAATCTCTTCATTCTACCCCTGAGACACATCACAAGTATGAGGGGCCTGAGAGAGAGCCTAGAGATGGAACGGGGGAGGCTTCTGGCTGTACTGCTTCCCCGTGGGGACAGAATAGCAGGTAGTCTCTCTGGAAGGTCTTAGCTTCTGTTGACTGACACGCGCAATACAGTAGGGGCGGACCCTGGCCAGGGGGAGCTTGTGGGCAGATGCAACCTCTCCGGCGACGAATAATTGCGCTGCTGCTTTGTATGGTGAAAACCTCCCCCCGCCAAGGGGGATGGGTAGAGTACATTGACCCACACCCGCCAGGGGCCTTTCCTGGGACTAAAGATCCCAACGTGGTCTCAACGTCGTCACCCTCTCAACACACACCTTTCCTGCACACGTAATCCTGCCTTTCTCCGTCAGGACCCTATACTACCAGGAAAAATGCAAGCCGCTCAAAGAGGCCGATGCCAGGGAAATCGAGGAAACACTGCCAGTTTCCAAATTTTTGCTGTCTACACGTCCCCGCCTCCGGTGCAAGGCTGCCTATGTGGCCGGGCTCCGAAGGCAAGGCCGAAATCCTGGCAGCCTGGGCCCCAGCAGTGCAATGGTTGATGGACGTGGGGACACGGATGACCTGTTCGCCACATACAGGAGGGATCCTTGGGCCCTTCACTGGCTCGCCACTCAGCTCCGCGACGTCCACTACTGGCCCTGGCCTTTGCTTTGGCTGGTGCCCCATTAAACGTGTGCTCCGGAGCGATGTTTCTCCACCCATCACTAGCGTTCTGCCACCAGGGGATATGTGAGTGTGGGAGTCACCATTTGTCACTGGCAGCAGTGTCCCAAGTCACTAGACTTCCAGCTACCCGCTGACCTAGGCTGCCTTCTGCCCCAGGCAAGGTCCCGAATCCTTTATCCCAGATGCTGACACCTGGGCACTGGCGGACATTGATTTTTATCAACACAGAGGTCTGAGTGAGGGTCAGAGGGCCAGGTAGGTGAAGTGAAGGCCAGGTGGGCGGGGCTGAGGCTTCTTTGCCATCACCATAGAGACAGTCCCCCCACCGCAAGAGTGGGCGGAGCTTGGGATGGGCCTGGTGACAAGACTGAGCCAATGGCAGAGATCCGGCCCGCCAGGCAGATGACACAGGGCCCTCCATTGGGACCTATGACCCCTAGTGGCCACAGGATTTGAGCACGCCCCGGGAAAGGCTACGCAGGCACAAGGGAGCCCCTGGTGCGGACTGCTTCAGGGCATTGGCAGAGCACGCCAGGTACCTCTTTCCCACTTTCCTGAGGATATCAGTAGGCAAGGCATCCCCACTCAGCATCTCTTGCCTCTCTCTGTCTCTCTCTGCTTGTCTTCGTTCTCTGAAATCTCTTCCTTCTCCCCCTTGTCACTTCACACCTTGGAGTGCCTGACAGAGGGCCTAGAGACCAAAGAGCAAAGGGGGAAGGCCTCTGGCTCTACTGATTGCCCATGGGGAGAGAAGTTCTGGGAGTCTATCTGGGAGGTCTAGAGAGTAGTGATTGATTGGGGAGCTACATCACGGGCGGACCTGGCCAGGTGAAGCTTGACATCACCGTGGGACCTGGCCAGGTGAAGCTCGCTGACAAGTGGCAGCCTCTCCGGAGACTACTAATTCCGCTCCTAACATTCTATGCAAATAACCGGCTGAGTGCCATGGGCAGAAAACATTGACACATACCTGCCAGAGGCCTATTCTGGGTCTGGAGAGTCCACCCTGGTCTCCCCTGCAACTCATCATCTCAGCACACACTTTGCCTGCACGCATGGAAACCGCCTCTCTCCACGAATGTCTTCACCTGCTAGGAAACACACGATGTCACTCAGCCAAAGGAGAGCACAGGCCAAGTCAACTGAAGCCCCCATTTTCAAGATTTTGCCCTCTGCTGCTCCACAGCCTCCGGTGGCACACTGCATGTGCGTCACTTCTCGGTAGACGAGGCCGAAATCCGGGCATCCAGGGCCCCAGCCGTCCAGAATCTACGGATGGCGGCATATGGATCACCTCTTTGCCTCGTACAGCAGGGAGGCCTGGGCCCTAGACTGGCTCCGCTAGAGCTCCACGACCTCAGCTATTTTCCCTGACCTTTGGCCTGTGCCCTCGTGAGTGTGTCATCTCTACTTCCACTTCTCTTCCCACCACACTGAATCCGCCACCTGCGGATACCTGAGCGTGAGCATCAACATCTATCACTGGCTGCAGTGTCACAGGTCACTAGGTGTCTAGGCTCAGGCTGACCTTGGCTGTCTTCTGCCCAGGCAAGGAACCTAATCCTTCCAAGGAAATCAGGACACGTGCTCACTGGCCGACATCCTTTCTTTCATCCACGCAGCGGTCTAGATGAGGGGAAAGAGGCCAGGTAGGCCAGGTGAGGGCTGAGTGTGGGGCCTAAGGCTTCTTTCCCAATCACCATGGTGACAGCCACCGGAAGGCTGGGCGGAACTTCGGACGGGGACGAGTCACAAACACTCAGCCAATAGGAGAGGTCCAGCCTAACCGGCCAGTTCCGCAGAGCCCTCCATTTTACCCATGGACAGACAACGGCCCCTTGCGTCTTTGGCCACAAAATCCAGGGCACCCAGGGAATAACTTCACAGTAGGCAACCCCTGATGTGAACACGTTCGACACACTGGGACAGCAGGCAGGTACCTCTTTTCCACTTACGCTAGGATATCACTAGGCAAGGCGCCCTTCCTCAGCATCTGTGGCCTCTCACGTATGTGTTCACTCAGAGGAATCTCTTCATTCTACCCCTGAGACACATCACAAGTATGAGGGGCCTGAGAGAGAGCCTAGAGATGGAACGGGGGAGGCTTCTGGCTGTACTGCTTCCCCGTGGGGACAGAATAGCAGGTAGTCTCTCTGGAAGGTCTTAGCTTCTGTTGACTGACACGCGCAATACAGTAGGGGCGGACCCTGGCCAGGGGGAGCTTGTGGGCAGATGCAACCTCTCCGGCGACGAATAATTGCGCTGCTGCTTTGTATGGTGAAAACCTCCCCCCGCCAAGGGGGATGGGTAGAGAACATTGACCCACACCCGCCAGGGGCCTTTCCTGGGACTAAAGATCCCAACGTGGTCTCAACGTCGTCACCCTCTCAACACACACCTTTCCTGCACACGTAATCCTGCCTTTCTCCGTCAGGGCCCTATCCTACCAGGAAAAAAAGCAAGCCGCTCAAAGAGGCCGATGCCAGGGAAATCGAGGAAACACTGCCAGTTTCCAAATTTTTGCTGTCTACACGTCCCCGCCTCCGGTGCAAGGCTGCCTATGTGGCCGGGCTCCGAAGGCAAGGCCGAAATCCTGGCAGCCTGGGCCCCAGCAGTGCAATGGTTGATGGACGTGGGGACACGGATGACCTGTTCGCCACATACAGGAGGGATCCTTGGGCCCTTCACTGGCTCGCCATTCAGCTCCGCGACGTCCACTACTGGCCCTGGCCTTTGCTTTGGCTGGTGCCCCATTAAACGTGTGCTCCGGAGCGATGTTTCTCCACCCATCACTAGCGTTCTGCCACCAGGGGATATGTGAGTGTGGGAGTCACCATTTGTCACTGGCAGCAGTGTCCCAAGTCACTAGACTTCCAGCTACCCGCTGACCTAGGCTGCCTTCTGCCCCAGGCAAGGTCCCGAATCCTTTATCCCAGATGCTGACACCTGGGCACTGGCGGACATTGATTTTTATCAACACAGAGGTCTGAGTGAGGGTCAGAGGGCCAGGTAGGTGAAGTGAAGGCCAGGTGGGCGGGGCTGAGGCTTCTTTGCCATCACCATAGAGACAGTCCCCCCACCGCAAGAGTGGGCGGAGCTTGGGATGGGCCTGGTGACAAGACTGAGCCAATGGCAGAGATCCGGCCCGCCAGGCAGATGACACAGGGCCCTCCATTGTGACCTATGACCCCTAGTGGCCACAGGATTTGAGCACGCCCCGGGAAAGGCTACGCAGGCACAAGGGAGCCCCTGGTGCGGACTGCTTCAGGGCATTGGCAGAGCACGCCAGGTACCTCTTTCCCACTTTCCTGAGGATATCAGTAGGCAAGGCATCCCCACTCAGCATCTCTTGCCTCTCTCTGTCTCTCTCTGCTTGTCTTCGTTCTCTGAAATCTCTTCCTTCTCCCCCTTGTCACTTCACACCTTGGAGTGCCTGACAGAGGGCCTAGAGACCAAAGAGCAAAGGGGGAAGGCCTCTGGCTCTACTGCTTGCCCATGGGGAGAGAAGTTCTGGGAGTCTATCTGGGAGGTCTAGAGAGTAGTGATTGATTGGGGAGCTACATCACGGGCGGACCTGGCCAGGTGAAGCTTGACATCACCGTGGGACCTGGCCAGGTGAAGCTCGCTGACAAGTGGCAGCCTCTCCGGAGACTACTAATTCCGCTCCTAACATTCTATGCAAATAACCGGCTGAGTGCCATGGGCAGAAAACATTGACACATACCTGCCAGAGGCCTATTCTGGGTCTGGAGAGTCCACCCTGGTCTCCCCTGCAACTCATCATCTCAGCACACACTTTGCCTGCACGCATGGAAACCGCCTCTCTCCACGAATGTCTTCACCTGCTAGGAAACACACGATGTCACTCAGCCAAAGGAGAGCACAGGCCAAGTCAACTGAAGCCCCCATTTTCAAGATTTTGCCCTCTGCTGCTCCACAGCCTCCGGTGGCACACTGCATGTGCGTCACTTCTCGGTAGACGAGGCCGAAATCCGGGCATCCAGGGCCCCAGCCGTCCAGAATCTACGGATGGCGGCATATGGATCACCTCTTTGCCTCGTACAGCAGGGAGGCCTGGGCCCTAGACTGGCTCCGCTAGAGCTCCACGACCTCAGCTATTTTCCCTGACCTTTGGCCTGTGCCCTCGTGAGTGTGTCATCTCTACTTCCACTTCTCTTCCCACCACACTGAATCCGCCACCTGCGGATACCTGAGCGTGAGCATCAACATCTATCACTGGCTGCAGTGTCACAGGTCACTAGGTGTCTAGGCTCAGGCTGACCTTGGCTGTCTTCTGCCCAGGCAAGGAACCTAATCCTTCCAAGGAAATGAGGACACGTGCTCACTGGCCGACATCCTTTCTTTCATCCACGCAGCGGTCTAGATGAAGGGAAAGAGGCCAGGTAGGCCAGGTGAGGGCTGAGTGTGGGGCCTAAGGCTTCTTTCCCAATCACCATGGTGACAGCCACCGGAAGGCTGGGCGGAACTTCGGACGGGGACGAGTCACAAAAACTCAGCCAATAGGAGAGGTCCAGCCTAACCGGCCAGTTCCGCAGAGCCCTCCATTTTACCCATGGACAGACAATGGCCCCTTGCGTCTTTGGCCACAAAATCCAGGGCACCCAGGGAATAACTTCACAGTAGGCAACCCCTGATGTGAACACGTTCGACACACTGGGACAGCAGGCAGGTACCTCTTTTCCACTTACGCTAGGATATCACTAGGCAAGGCGCCCTTCCTCAGCATCTGTGGCCTCTCACGTATGTGTTCACTCAGAGGAATCTCTTCATTCTACCCCTGAGACACATCACAAGTATGAGGGGCCTGAGAGAGAGCCTAGAGATGGAACGGGGGAGGCTTCTGGCTGTACTGCTTCCCCGTGGGGACAGAATAGCAGGTAGTCTCTCTGGAAGGTCTTAGCTTCTGTTGACTGACACGCGCAATACAGTAGGGGCGGACCCTGGCCAGGGGGAGCTTGTGGGCAGATGCAACCTCTCCGGCGACGAATAATTGCGCTGCTGCTTTGTATGGTGAAAACCTCCCCCCGCCAAGGGGGATGGGTAGAGAACATTGACCCACACCCGCCAGGGGCCTTTCCTGGGACTAAAGATCCCAACGTGGTCTCAACGTCGTCACCCTCTCAACACACACCTTTCCTGCACACGTAATCCTGCCTTTCTCCGTCAGGGCCCTATCCTACCAGGAAAAAAAGCAAGCCGCTCAAAGAGGCCGATGCCAGGGAAATCGAGGAAACACTGCCAGTTTCCAAATTTTTGCTGTCTACACGTCCCCGCCTCCGGTGCAAGGCTGCCTATGTGGCCGGGCTCCGAAGGCAAGGCCGAAATCCTGGCAGCCTGGGCCCCAGCAGTGCAATGGTTGATGGACGTGGGGACACGGATGACCTGTTCGCCACATACAGGAGGGATCCTTGGGCCCTTCACTGGCTCGCCATTCAGCTCCGCGACGTCCACTACTGGCCCTGGCCTTTGCTTTGGCTGGTGCCCCATTAAACGTGTGCTCCGGAGCGATGTTTCTCCACCCATCACTAGCGTTCTGCCACCAGGGGATATGTGAGTGTGGGAGTCACCATTTGTCACTGGCAGCAGTGTCCCAAGTCACTAGACTTCCAGCTACCCGCTGACCTAGGCTGCCTTCTGCCCCAGGCAAGGTCCCGAATCCTTTATCCCAGATGCTGACACCTGGGCACTGGCGGACATTGATTTTTATCAACACAGAGGTCTGAGTGAGGGTCAGAGGGCCAGGTAGGTGAAGTGAAGGCCAGGTGGGCGGGGCTGAGGCTTCTTTGCCATCACCATAGAGACAGTCCCCCCACCGCAAGAGTGGGCGGAGCTTGGGATGGGCCTGGTGACAAGACTGAGCCAATGGCAGAGATCCGGCCCGCCAGGCAGATGACACAGGGCCCTCCATTGGGACCTATGACCCCTAGTGGCCACAGGATTTGAGCACGCCCCGGGAAAGGCTACGCAGGCACAAGGGAGCCCCTGGTGCGGACTGCTTCAGGGCATTGGCAGAGCACGCCAGGTACCTCTTTCCCACTTTCCTGAGGATATCAGTAGGCAAGGCATCCCCACTCAGCATCTCTTGCCTCTCTCTGTCTCTCTCTGCTTGTCTTCGTTCTCTGAAATCTCTTCCTTCTCCCCCTTGTCACTTCACACCTTGGAGTGCCTGACAGAGGGCCTAGAGACCAAAGAGCAAAGGGGGAAGGCCTCTGGCTCTACTGCTTGCCCATGGGGAGAGAAGTTCTGGGAGTCTATCTGGAAGGTCTAGAGAGTAGTGATTGATTGGGGAGCTACATCACGGGCGGACCTGGCCAGGTGAAGCTTGACATCACCGTGGGACCTGGCCAGGTGAAGCTCGCTGACAAGTGGCAGCCTCTCCGGAGACTACTAATTCCGCTCCTAACATTCTATGCAAATAACCGGCTGAGTGCCATGGGCAGAAAACATTGACACATACCTGCCAGAGGCCTATTCTGGGTCTGGAGAGTCCACCCTGGTCTCCCCTGCAACTCATCATCTCAGCACACACTTTGCCTGCACGCATGGAAACCGCCTCTCTCCACGAATGTCTTCACCTGCTAGGAAACACACGATGTCACTCAGCCAAAGGAGAGCACAGGCCAAGTCAACTGAAGCCCCCATTTTCAAGATTTTGCCCTCTGCTGCTCCACAGCCTCCGGTGGCACACTGCATGTGCGTCACTTCTCGGTAGACGAGGCCGAAATCCGGGCATCCAGGGCCCCAGCCGTCCAGAATCTACGGATGGCGGCATATGGATCACCTCTTTGCCTCGTACAGCAGGGAGGCCTGGGCCCTAGACTGGCTCCGCTAGAGCTCCACGACCTCAGCTATTTTCCCTGACCTTTGGCCTGTGCCCTCGTGAGTGTGTCATCTCTACTTCCACTTCTCTTCCCACCACACTGAATCCGCCACCTGCGGATACCTGAGCGTGAGCATCAACATCTATCACTGGCTGCAGTGTCACAGGTCACTAGGTGTCTAGGCTCAGGCTGACCTTGGCTGTCTTCTGCCCAGGCAAGGAACCTAATCCTTCCAAGGAAATCAGGACACGTGCTCACTGGCCGACATCCTTTCTTTCATCCACGCAGCGGTCTAGATGAGGGGAAAGAGGCCAGGTAGGCCAGGTGAGGGCTGAGTGTGGGGCCTAAGGCTTCTTTCCCAATCACCATGGTGACAGCCACCGGAAGGCTGGGCGGAACTTCGGACGGGGACGAGTCACAAACACTCAGCCAATAGGAGAGGTCCAGCCTAACCGGCCAGTTCCGCAGAGCCCTCCATTTTACCCATGGACAGACAACGGCCCCTTGCGTCTTTGGCCACAAAATCCAGGGCACCCAGGGAATAACTTCACAGTAGGCAACCCCTGATGTGAACACGTTCGACACACTGGGACAGCAGGCAGGTACCTCTTTTCCACTTACGCTAGGATATCACTAGGCAAGGCGCCCTTCCTCAGCATCTGTGGCCTCTCACGTATGTGTTCACTCAGAGGAATCTCTTCATTCTACCCCTGAGACACATCACAAGTATGAGGGGCCTGAGAGAGAGCCTAGAGATGGAACGGGGGAGGCTTCTGGCTGTACTGCTTCCCCGTGGGGACAGAATAGCAGGTAGTCTCTCTGGAAGGTCTTAGCTTCTGTTGACTGACACGCGCAATACAGTAGGGGCGGACCCTGGCCAGGGGGAGCTTGTGGGCAGATGCAACCTCTCCGGCGACGAATAATTGCGCTGCTGCTTTGTATGGTGAAAACCTCCCCCCGCCAAGGGGGATGGGTAGAGAACATTGACCCACACCCGCCAGGGGCCTTTCCTGGGACTAAAGATCCCAACGTGGTCTCAACGTCGTCACCCTCTCAACACACACCTTTCCTGCACACGTAATCCTGCCTTTCTCCGTCAGGGCCCTATCCTACCAGGAAAAAAAGCAAGCCGCTCAAAGAGGCCGATGCCAGGGAAATCGAGGAAACACTGCCAGTTTCCAAATTTTTGCTGTCTACACGTCCCCGCCTCCGGTGCAAGGCTGCCTATGTGGCCGGGCTCCGAAGGCAAGGCCGAAATCCTGGCAGCCTGGGCCCCAGCAGTGCAATGGTTGATGGACGTGGGGACACGGATGACCTGTTCGCCACATACAGGAGGGATCCTTGGGCCCTTCACTGGCTCGCCATTCAGCTCCACGACGTCCACTACTGGCCCTGGCCTTTGCTTTGGCTGGTGCCCCATTAAACGTGTGCTCCGGAGCGATGTTTCTCCACCCATCACTAGCGTTCTGCCACCAGGGGATATGTGAGTGTGGGAGTCACCATTTGTCACTGGCAGCAGTGTCCCAAGTCACTAGACTTCCAGCTACCCGCTGACCTAGGCTGCCTTCTGCCCCAGGCAAGGTCCCGAATCCTTTATCCCAGATGCTGACACCTGGGCACTGGCGGACATTGATTTTTATCAACACAGAGGTCTGAGTGAGGGTCAGAGGGCCAGGTAGGTGAAGTGAAGGCCAGGTGGGCGGGGCTGAGGCTTCTTTGCCATCACCATAGAGACAGTCCCCCCACCGCAAGAGTGGGCGGAGCTTGGGATGGGCCTGGTGACAAGACTGAGCCAATGGCAGAGATCCGGCCCGCCAGGCAGATGACACAGGGCCCTCCATTGGGACCTATGACCCCTAGTGGCCACAGGATTTGAGCACGCCCCGGGAAAGGCTACGCAGGCACAAGGGAGCCCCTGGTGCGGACTGCTTCAGGGCATTGGCAGAGCACGCCAGGTACCTCTTTCCCACTTTCCTGAGGATATCAGTAGGCAAGGCATCCCCACTCAGCATCTCTTGCCTCTCTCTGTCTCTCTCTGCTTGTCTTCGTTCTCTGAAATCTCTTCCTTCTCCCCCTTGTCACTTCACACCTTGGAGTGCCTGACAGAGGGCCTAGAGACCAAAGAGCAAAGGGGGAAGGCCTCTGGCTCTACTGCTTGCCCATGGGGAGAGAAGTTCTGGGAGTCTATCTGGGAGGTCTAGAGAGTAGTGATTGATTGGGGAGCTACATCACGGGCGGACCTGGCCAGGTGAAGCTTGACATCACCGTGGGACCTGGCCAGGTGAAGCTCGCTGACAAGTGGCAGCCTCTCCGGAGACTACTAATTCCGCTCCTAACATTCTATGCAAATAACCGGCTGAGTGCCATGGGCAGAAAACATTGACACATACCTGCCAGAGGCCTATTCTGGGTCTGGAGAGTCCACCCTGGTCTCCCCTGCAACTCATCATCTCAGCACACACTTTGCCTGCACGCATGGAAACCGCCTCTCTCCACGAATGTCTTCACCTGCTAGGAAACACACGATGTCACTCAGCCAAAGGAGAGCACAGGCCAAGTCAACTGAAGCCCCCATTTTCAAGATTTTGCCCTCTGCTGCTCCACAGCCTCCGGTGGCACACTGCATGTGCGTCACTTCTCGGTAGACAAGGACGAAATCCTGGCATCCAGGGCCCCAGCCGTCCACAGTCTACGGATGGCGGCATATGGATCACCTCTTTGCCTCGTACAGCAGGGAGGCCTGGGCCCTAGACTGGCTCCGCTAGAGCTCCACGACCTCAGCTATTTTCCCTGACCTTTGGCCCGTGCCCTCGTGAGTGTGTCATCTCTACTTCCACTTCTCTTCCCACCACACTGAATCCGCCACCTGCGGATACCTGAGCGTGGACATCAACATCTATCACTGGCTGCAGTGTCACAGGTCACTAGGTGTCTAGGCTCAGGCTGACCTTGGCTGTCTTCTGCCTAGGCAAGGAGCCTAATCCTTCAAATTAAATGAGGACACGTGCTCACTGGGCGACATCCTTTCTTTCATCTACACATCGGTCTAGATGAGGGTCAAAAGGCCAGGTAGCTCAGATGAAGGCTGAGTGTGGAGCCTAAGGCTTCTTTCCCAATCACCATGGACACAGCCACTGGAAGGGTGGCCGGAACTTCTGACGGGGACGGGTCACAAGCACTGAGGCAATAGGAGAGGTCCAGCCTATCCAGCCAGTTCCGCATAGCCCTGCATTTTACCCATGGACACACAACGGCCCCTCGTGTCTTTGGCCACAAAATCGAGGGCACCCAGGGAATAACTTCACAGTAGGCAACTGCTTATGTGGACACGTTCCGCACACTGGGACAGCAGGCAGGTATCTCTTTTCCAGTTACACTAGGTTATCAGTAGGCAAGGCACCTTTCCTCAGCATCTATGGCCCCTCTCTGTATGTGGTCATTCAGAGAAATCTCTTCATTCTACCTCTGAGACACATCACAAGTATGAGGCACCTGAGAGAGAGCCTGGAGATAAAACGGGGGAGGCTTCTGGATGTACCACTTCCCCGTGGATAGAGAATAGCATGTAGTCTCTCTGGAAGGTCTTAGCTTCTGTTGATTGACATGGGCAATACAGTGGGGGTGGACACTGGCCTGGTGGAACTTGTGGGCAGATGCAACCTCTCCAGCGACGAATAATTCTGCCGCTGCTTTGTGTGGTGAAAACCTCCCCCTGCAAACTGGGATGGGCAGAGAACATTGACCCACAGTTTCCAGTGGCCTCTCCTGAGACTAAGGATCCCAACCTGGTCTCAGCGTCGTCACCCTCTAAGCACACACCTTTCCTCCATACATAAGCCTGCCTTTCTCCGTCAGTGCGTTATCCTACTAGGAAAAAAAGCATGTCGCTCAGAAAGCGCGATGCCAGGGATATCAAGGAGACGCTGCCATTTTCCAAATTTTTGCTGTCTCCATGTCTCTGCCTCTGGTGGAAGGCTGCGTATGTGGCCGGGCTCCGAAGGCTAGGCCTAAATTCTGGCAGCCTCGGCCCCAGCATTCCAGTGGCTTATGGATGTGGGGACACGGATGACCCGTTTGCCGCATTTAGGAAATCAACATTCAGTATAGAACATAGAGTATGGAATAGAGAATATAGAAAATATAGAATATAGAAGAATATAGAATATTGAACATAGATTATAGAATGTAGAATACAAAACACACATTATGAAATAAAGTATAAATTACACAGAACATAGAATATATATTATAGAATATAGAAGACAATAGAATATAGAATGTAAAATAGAGAATACACAATATAGAAGAATATAGGACAAATGGAGAATACGGAGTATAGAATACAGAATATAGAAAAATATAGTATGTAAAAAGATAGAATATGGAAGAACATAGACTATAGAATACAGAATATAGAGGAATTTAAAATATAGAATGTAGAATATAGAATATGGAATATAAAATATGCAATATAGAATATGGAAGAATATTGTATGAAGACAAATATGGAATATAGAACATCGAATATAGAATACAGAGTATGGAATAGAGAATATACAAAAATAGAGAATGTAGAAAAACATCGAAGAACACAGATCACAGAATATAGAGACTTTAAAATATAGAATATGATACAGAGAACACTGAAGATACAATACAGAATATAAAAGAACTTTGAAAATAGAAGAATATAGTGTATAGAAGATTTGGAATAAAGAAGAGTATAGAATATATGTTATAGAAGAACACAGCATAAAGAATACAGAATATAGAAGAAAATAGAATATAAATTCAGAATATAGAATACAGAAGAATATAATATGTACAATGTAGAATAGTGATTATAGAATGCAAACTATAGAATGAAGAATATAGGAGAATATAAATTACAGAATATAGAAGATAATAAATTATACAATATACATGATTATGGAAAATACAATGTAGAATGTAAAATGTAGAATATAGGAGAAAATGGAATACAGAATATACAAGAATATGGAATGTTGAATATAGTATCAAGAATATGGAATATAGAATACACAAAAATATAGTATATGTAAAATATAGAAAAAAGAAGATTGAATATAGAACAGAATACAGAAAAATCTAGAATATAGAATCTAGAAGAATATAGACTGTAGAATTTAGAATACAGAATGTAGAATATAGAAGATTTTAGAATATAGAACGTAGAATATACAGTATAGAATACAGAATATGGAATATACAACCGAGACTATGGAAAAACATAGAAATAGAATATAAAAGAATATAGAACATAGAAGAATATAGAATATAAAATACAGAATATAGAGTATAGAAGAATTTAGAACATAGAATATAGAATATGGACTATAGAATACAGAGGAATATAGTATATAGAATATAGAACATAGAAGATACAATACAGAATATAAAAGAAAAAAGAATATAGTTTTATAGAAGAATATAGAATATGGAAAATATGAGAATGTAGAATATAATTATAGAAGAATATAGAATGTTGAAAAATATAGAATACAGAATATAGGAAAACATAGAGCATAAATTTAGAATATAGAAGATACAGATGTATGAATGCAGAATATAGAAGAATAAAGAATATAGATGACAGACTACAGAATATAGAAGATAGAACGCAGAAGAAAATAGAATATTGACAAATATAGGGTATAGGATATACACTACTGAAGAATACAGAATACAGAAAGTAGAAGAATATAAATTACAAACTACAGAAGAATATAGAATGTAGAATAGAGAATACGGAATAGACTATAAAAAAGAATATTAGATTACAGAAGAATACAGAGATTAGAAGGCAGAATATACAATAAAAATATAGAAGATAGAAGAATACAGAATTCAGAAAAATTTAGAACATAAAATGTAGAATATAGAAAAAAATAGAATATAAAATGTAGAATGGAGAACATGGAATATGGAATAGGGTACAGAGAAGAATAAAGAATATTGAAAAATTTAAAATATAGAATGTAGACTGCAGAATATAGAATTTAGAATGTACAATATAGAATACAGCAGATAGAAGAATATAGATTATAAGTGAAGAATATAGAATAAGAATGTAGAAGAGTATAGAACGCAGAACATAGAAGAATACAGAATGCAGAATGTAGAATACAGAATAAGGAATATAGAATACAGAAGAATATAGTATATAAAAATATAGAATATAGAACATTGACTATGGAATATAGAATACAGAGTATGAAATAGAGAATATAGAAAAAATATAGAATAGAGATAAATATAGACTATAGAATAGAATATGTACAAAGTAGAATTTAGAATATAAAATATAGAATATAGAACATAGAATACAGAGGAATATAGATTATAGAATATAGAAGATTCTGGAATATAGAATGTAGAATTAAATACAGAATATAGGAGATGGAATATAAGAGAATATAGAATGCAGAATATAGTATACAGAATATGCAATATGGAATATAGAATACGGAAAATTATAAAATATATACACTATAGAAAAAAATTGAATATAGAATACAGACAATGGAACATAGAAAAATACAGAAAATGTAGAATGTAAAATACAGAATATACAATATAGAAGAATATACGATACAGACTATGGAAGAATATAGAGTATAGAATGTAGAATATAGAATACAGAAAATTATATAGAAAAGTATATAATATAGAAAAAGAACACTGAATATGCAACACAGAGTATGGAATATAGAATATAGAAGAACATAGAATATAGAATGTAGAATACAAAATATAGAATATGAAATAAAGCATAAAGAACACAGAATATAGAACAATATAGATTAAAGAATATAGAAGATAATGGAATATAGAATATAAAATGCAGAATATACAATATAGAAGAATATAGAATACAGAATATAGATGAATATAGAATATAGAAGGAAGAATGAAGAATATGGAATATAGAATATAGAAAAATATAGTATGTAGAAAAATATAGAAGAATATGGAAGAAAAAAGAATACAGAACATAGAATATGGAAGAATTTAAAATATACAATGCAGAAAGTAGAATATGAAATGTGCAATATAGAATATAGAGGAATATTGTATGTAGAAAAATATAGAATATAGAACATCGAATATAGACTAGAGTATGGAATATAAAAATAGAACATACAAAAATATAGAATACAGAGGAACATCGATTATAGAATGTAAAGAATTTCAAATATAGAATATGGAACATAGAACACTGAAGATAGAATACAGAATATAAAAGAACTTTGAAAATAGAAGAATATAGTGTATGGAGGATTTGGAATAAATAAGGATATAGAATATACATTATAGAAGAATATAGCATAGATAACAGAATATAGAAGAACATAGAATATATGTTTAGAATATAGAATACAGAAGAATATAAAATGTACAATGTGAAATACAGATTACAGAATGCAAAATATAAAATGAAGAATATAGGAGAATATAGAGTATAGAATATTATAAATTATACAATACAGAAGATTATGGAATATAGAATGTAGAATGTAAAATATAGAATGTAGGAGGATATGGAATATGGAATATAGAAGAACATAGAATGTTGAATATAGTATCAAGAATATGGAATATAGAATTCACAAAAATATAGTATATGTAAAAATATAGAAAATGGAAGATTGAATATAGAACATAGCATATAGAAGAATATAGAATACAGAATGTAGAATATAGAAGATTTTAGAATATAGAATGTAGAATATACTTTATGGAATATAGAATACAGAAGAATATAGTATAGAGAAAATATAGAATATACAACATAGAACATCGAATATACAATAGAGAGTATGGAATATAAAAAAAGGAAAATATAGAATATAGAAGAACATAGAATTTAGAATGTGGAATATAGAATACAGAGGAATTTGGAATATAGTATACAATACAGGGTACTAATAGAGAATATAGAAAAGTATAGAATAGAGATAAATATAGAATATAGAATAGAGTATGTACAAAGTACAATACAGAATATAGAGTATAAAATATAGAATAAAGAACAGAGAATATAGAAGAATATACATTACAGAATATAGAAGATTCTGGAATATAGAAGATGGAATATAAGAGAATATAGAATGTAGAATATAGTTTATAGAATATGCAATATGGAATATAGAATACTGAAATTATAAAAAATATAGACTATAGGAAAAAACATTGAATATAGAATACAGACAATGGAATATAGAAAAATATAGAATGTAAAATATAGAATGTAGAATACAGAATATAAAATATAGAATAAAAAATACATAATATAGAGAATATACATTATAGAACATAGAAGATTATGGAATATAGAATGTAAAATACAGAATATACAATATAGAACAATATATGGTACAGACTATAGAAGAATAGAGTATAGAATGTAGAATATAGAATACAGAAAATTATACAGAAAAATATAGAATATAGAAAAAGAACATTGAATATAGAACACAGAGTATGGAATATAGAATATAGAAAAAATAGAATATAGAAGAACATACAATGTAGAATACAAAATATAGAATATGAAATAAAGCATAAAGAACACAGAATATAGAAGAATATAGATTATAGAATATAGAAATAATGGAATATAGAATATAGAATGTAAAATACAGAATCTACAACATAGAAGAATATAGAATTCAGAATATAGAATAATATAAAATATAGAAGGAAGAATGTAGAATATGGAATGTAGAATACAGAAAATTATAGTATATAGAAAAATACAGAATATGGAAGAACATAGAATAAAGAATTTAGAATGTAGAATACAGAACATAGAATATGGAAGAATTTAAAATATACAATGTAGAATATAGAATATGGAATATAGAAGAATACTGTATGTAGAAAAATATAGAATATAGAATACAGAGTACGGGATATAGGATATACAAAAATATAGAATATAGAAGAACATAGATTATAGAATATAGAGAATTTAAAACATAGAATATGGAACACAGAACACTGAAGATAGAATACAGAATACAAAAGAACTTTGAAAATAGAAGGATATAGTGTATTCTATATTTTACATTCTACATTCCATAATTTTCTATATTCTATAATCTGTATTCTACAGTCTTTATTCTATATTTTATATTCTATTTCTGTATTCTACATTCTACTTTCTATATTCTAAATTCTGTATTACATGTTCTTGTATAATCTATATTCTGTATTGTATAGTCTTCTACTGTGTATATTCTTCTATAACGTATATTCTATATTCTTCTGTATTCTATATTCTAATTCTTCTATTCTTCCATATTGTGTATTCTACATTCTACTATATTCTTTTTCTTGTATTTTCTATAGCCTTCTCTATATTCTTCTATATTCTAAATTTATATTCAATATTCTTCTATATTCTGTATTCTATATTCTTCTGTAATGTATATTCTATAATCCATATTCTTGTTTATATTCTTCTGTATTCCATATTCTTGTATATTCTATATTCTACTATTTTCTATATTCCTTTACATTCTGTATTCTATCTTCTGTGTTCTGTGTTCTATGTTCAGTTTTCTTCTATGTACTATTTCCTTCTATATTCCATATTCTATATTCTAAATTCTTCTATATTCTATATTCCATTCTAAATTCTATGTTCTATATTCTATATTTTCCTATATCCTATAAACCATAGTCTCTATTCTATATTCGATGTTCTATGTTCTATATTCTATATTTTTCTCTATGCTATATTCTTCTGTATTCTATATTCCATATTGTATAGGCTACATTTTAAAATCTTCTATATTCTACATTCTATATTAAACATTTGCAATTTTTCTATATTCTATATTTTTCTATATTCAATCTTCTATTTTCTATATATTTACATATACTATATTTTTGTGTATTCTATATTCCATATTCTTTATACTGTATTCAACATTCTATATTCTTGCCTGCGGGACTCTCTGTTCGGGCCTGTTCTCGCCTGCAGGCCTCTCCGTTAGGGCCTATTGTTGCCTGCGGGGCTCCTCTATTCGGCCCTATTCTTGCGGGAATCTCCGTTCGGGCCTATTCTGGCCTGGGGGACTCTCCAGGTGGGCCTATTCTTGCCTGCGGGACTCTGTTCAGGCCTATCCTGGCCTGCGGGACTCTCCGTTCGGGCCTATTCTTGCCTGCGGGACTCTGTTTGGGCCTATTCTTGCTTGCGGGGCTCCTCTATTTGGGCCTGTTCTTGCATTCGGGAATCTCCGTTCGGGCCTATCCTGGCCTGCGGGACTCTCCGTTCGGGCCTATTCTCGCCTGAAGGACCTTCCGTTCCAGCCCATTCATGCCTGTGGGACACTCTGTTCGGTCCTATTCTTGCCTGTGGGATCATTCATTCGGGCCTATTCTTGCCTCCAGGACTCTCCTTTAGGGCCTATTCCTGCCTGCGGGACTTTCCGTTCCGGACTATTCTTACCTGCCAAACTCTCTCTTCGGGCCTAATCTTGCCTACGGGAGCATCTTTTCGTTCCTCCTCTTGCCTGCGGTTGTTCTTCTATTCGGGCCTGTTCGTGCCTATGGAGCTCCGTTATTCAGGCCTGTTTGAGCCTGCGGGCCTCCGTTATTCAGGCCTGTTCGTGCGTGCGGGGCTCCGCTATTTGGGCCTGTACGTGCGTGTGGGGCTCCGCTATTTGGCGTGTCCGTGCGTGCCGGGCTCCGCTCTTCGGGCCTGCTCTTGCCTGCGGAGCTCCGGTGTTCGTGCGTGGCAGGTTCCGCTATTCCCCGTGTTCGTACGTGCGGGGCTCTGCTATTCAGGCATGTTCTTGCCTGCGGGGCTCTTCTATTCGGGTCTATTCTTGCCTTCCAGACTCTGTTCGGGCCTATTCTTGGCTACGGGAATCTCCCTTCCGGCCTGTTCTCACCTGCAGGCCTCTCCGTTAGGGTCTATTTTTGCCTGCCCGACCCTGTTCAGGCCTATTCTTGCCTACAGGGCTCCTCTATTCTGGCCTGTCGGAATCTCCTTTCGGGCCTGTTCTTGCCTGCGGGACTCTCCCTATGGGCCTGTTGTCGCCTTCGGGACTCTTGGTTCGGGCCTTTTCTCGGCTGCCGGACTCTCTGTTCGGGCCTGTTCTCACCTGCAGGCCTCTCCGTTAGGGCCTATTCTTGCCTGCAGGACTCTGTTTGGGCCTGTTCTTGCCTGCGGGGCTCCACTATTCAGGCCTAGTCTTGCCCGCGGGACTGTGTAAGGGACTTTTCTTGCCTGCCTGAGTCCCAGTTCGGGACTATTCTTGCCTGCAGGACTCTCCTTTCAGGCTTCCTGTTGTCTGCGGGGCTCCTCTATTCCGGCCTCTTTGTGCCTGTGGAGCTCCATTATTGAGGCCTTTTCCTGCGTGCGGGGCTCCGCTATTTGGGCTTGTTCTTGCCTGTGGGGCTCCTCTATTAGGGGATATTCTTGCCTGGGGGACTCTCAGTTTGGGCCTATTCTTGCCTGCCGGACTCTCCATTCAGGCCTATACTTGCTTGCAGAACTCTCCGTTCGGGCCTGTTCTTCCCTGTGGGACTCTCTTTTCCGGCCTATTCATGCCTGCGGGGCTCTCCTTTCGAGACTATTCTTGTCTGCGGGACTCTCCGTTGGGGCCTGCGGGACTCTCCTTTCGGGCTTCTCCTCACCTGCGGGGCTCCGCTATTCGGGCCTGCTCTGCGTGCGGGCTACCCTGGACTATAAAAAATACGATACAGGATATAGATTATAGAAGAACATAGAATACAGAATTTGGAATATAGAAAATAGAATGTAGAATAAAAGAAAAGAATGTAGAATATAAAATATAAAATGAAGAGTATTGATTATGGATTATAAAAAAATAGAATATAGAAAATTATGAAATGTAGAATGTAAAATACAGAAGAATATAGAATGCATACTATCGAAGAACACAGAATGTAGAATATAGAATATGGAACATAGGATATACCATACAGAAAAACAGTATATAGAAAGATAAAGAATATTGAACATAGAACTTTAAATATACAATATAAAATACAGAGAATGGAATATAGAACCTAGATTATGGAAGAATATAGAAATAGAATATAAAAGAATATAGAATTTAGAATGTAGAGTATAGAATATAAAATATAGAATATAGAAGAATTCAGAACGTAGAATATAGAATATGGACTATAGAATTTAGAGGGATATAGTATATAGAAGAACATAGAAGATACAATACAGAATATAAAAGAAAAAAGAATACAGAAAAATATAGAGTATAGAAGAATAAGGAATATGGAAAATAGGAGAATGTAGAATATAATTACAGAAGAATGTAAAATATTGAAAAATATAGAATACAGAATATAGGAAAACAGCATAAATTTAGAAGATATAGGATATAGAATGCAGAATATAGAAGAATAAAGAATATAGATGACAGACTACAGAATATAGAAGATAGAATGTAGAAGAAAATAGAATATTGACAAACGGAATACAGGGTATAAGATATACAATATTGAAGAATAGAGAATAAAGTAGAAAAATACAGATGACAAAATATAGAAGAATATAGAATAGAGAATATAAGAGTATAGATTACAGAGGAATATAGAATATAGAGATTAGAAGGTAGAATATACATAAAAATATAGAATATAGAATTCAGAAAAAATTTAGAATATAAAATGCAGAATATAGAATATAGAAGAAAATGGAATGGAGAATGGAGAACATAGAATATGGAATAGGGAATACATAAGAATAAAGAATATTGAAAAATTTAGAATATAGAATGTAGACTAGAATATTGAATATAGAATTTAGAATGTACAATATGGAATATAGCAGGTAGAAGAATATAGATTACAACAGAAGAATATAGAATGTAGAATAAGAATGTAGAAGAGTATAGAATACAGAACATAGAAGAATATAAAATGCAGAATGTAGAATATAGCGTATGGAATATAGAATGTAGAATACAGAAGAATATAGGATATAAAAAATATAGAACATCGAATATGGAACATAGAATACAGAGTATGGAATAGAGAATATAGAAAAATATAGAATAGACTTAAATAAAGAATGTAGAATAGAGTATGTACAAAGTAGAATAAAGAACAGAATACAGAAGGATATAGATTATAGAATATAGAATATTCTGGAATATAGAATATAGAATTAAATATAGAATATAGAAGATGGAATATAAGAAAATATAGAATGTAGAATATACAGAATATGCAATATGGAATATAAAGTACAGAAAATTATAAAAAATATAGAATATAGAAAACAGCATTGAATATAGAATACAGACAATGGAATATAGAAAAATAAAGAATTTAGAATACAGAATGTAGAATACAGAATATAGAATATAAAATATAGAACAAAAATACATAATATAGAGAATATACATTATACAATATAGAAGATTATGGAATATAGAATGTAGAATGTAAAATACACAATTTACAATATAGAAAAATATATGATACAGACTATAGAAAAATATAGAGTAAAGAATGAAGAATATAGAATACAGAAAATTGTATAGAAAAATATAGAATATAGAAAAAGAACATTGAATACAGAACACAGAGTATGGAATATGTAATATAGAAAATATAGAATGTAGAATACAAAATATAGAATATAAAATAAAAGGTAAAGAACACAGAATATAGATTATAGAAGATAATGGAATATAGAATATAGAATTTAAAATACAGACTACAATATAGAAGAATATAGAATACAGAATATAGTAGAATATAGAAGGAAGAATATGGAATAGAGAATACAGAAAAATATAGTATATAGAAAAATATAGACTAGAAGTATATGGAAGAATATAGAATTTAGAAAGTAGAATATAGAATACAGAGCATAGAATATGGAAGAATTTAAGATATACAATGTGGAATGTAGAATATGGAGTATGAAATATAGAATATAGAAGAATAGTGTATGTGGAAAAACATAGAATATAGAACATCAAACAGAATACAGAGTATGGAATATAGAATATACAAAAATATAGAATATAGAAGAACATAGATTATAGAATATAGAGAATTTATAGAATATGGAACATAGAACATGGAAGATAGAATACAGAATATAAAAGAACTTTGTAAACAACAATATAGTGTATAGAGGATTTGGAATAAAGAAGAATATAGAATATACATTACAAAAGAATATAGCATAAAGAATACAGGATATAGAAGAAAACAGAATATAAATTTAGAATATAGAATGCAGAAGAATATAAAATGTACAATGTAGAATACAGATTATACAATGCAAAGTATACAGTGAAGAATACACGAAAGTATAGAATATAGAAGATTATAAATCATACAATATAGAAAATAATGGAATATAGAATGTACAATGTAAAATATGGAATATAGGAGAACATAGAATATGGAATATAGAAGAATATAGAATATACAAGGGTATGGAAAATACAAGAAAAAGAATATAGTAGAATGTAGAATACAGAATATTGAAGAATACAGAATATGGAATAGAGAATATAGAAGAATTAGGATATAGAATACAGAAGAATACAGAATATACATTATAGAAGAATGTACACAGTAGAAAACTATACAAGAAAGAATATAGATTACTGAAGAACATAGAATACAGAATTTAGAATATAGAATGTAGACTACAGGATATAAAATATAGAATAAAGACTATAGAATACAGATTGTAGAATACAAAGAATTATGGAATGTAGAATGTAAAATATAAAAGAATACAGAATTTAAAAGAATACAGAATGTAGACTATAGAATATGGAACATAGAATATATACCACACAGAAAAATACAGTATATATAAAAATAAAGAATATAGAACATAGAACTTTGAATATACAATATAGAATACAGAGTATGGAATATAGAACCTAGAATATGTAAAAATATAGAAAGAGAATATAAAAGAATATAGAACATAGGAGAATATAGAATTTAGAATGTAGAATATAAAGTACAGAATATAGAATATAGAAGAATTTAGAAAGTAGAACATAGAATATAGAGGAATATAGTATATAGAAGAACATAGGACATAGAAAATACAATGCAGAATATAAAAGAAAAAAGAATATAGAGTATAGAAGAATATGGAATATGGACAATAGGAGAATGTAGAGTATAATCATAGAAGAATATAGAAAACTGACAAACAGAATACAGAATATAGGAAAATACAGAGCAAAAATTTAGAATATAGAAGATATAGGATACAGAATGCAGAATATAGAAGAATACAGAATATAGATGACAGACTACAGAAAATAGAAGATAGAACATAGAAGAAAATAGAATATGGACAAATATGGAATATAAGGTATCGGATATATACTATTGAACAATATAGAATAAAGAAAGTAGAAGAATATAGATTACAGACTATAGAAGAATATAGAATGTAGAATAGAGAATATGGAATAGAGAATACAAGAGAATGTTAGATTACAGAAGAATATAGAATAGAGATTAGAAGGTAGAATAAACACTAAAAAATATAGAATATAGAAGAATATAGAATTCAGAAAAATTTAGAAAATGTAGAATATAGAAGAAAATGGAATATAGAATGTAGAATAGAGAATATAGAATGTGGAATAGAGTATAGAGAAGAAAAAGAATATTACAAAATTTAGAATATAGAATGTAGACTGTAGAATATTTAATATACAATTCAGAATGTACAATACAGAATATAGTAGAAGAATATAGATTATAAGAGAAGAATATAGAATGTAGAATAAAAATGTAGAAGACTATAGAATATAGAATGCAGAATGTAGAATATGGAATATATAATATAGAATACAGAAGAATATAGTATATAAAAAATATTGACTGTGTATTTTTTTATAGAACATAGAATATAGAACACAGAATATAGAATATGTGATATAGAATACAGGGTATGGAATAGAGAATATAGAAAAATATAAAATAGAGATAAATATAGAATAGAGTACGTACAAAGTAGAATACAAAATATAGAATAAAGAACATAGAATATAGAAGAATATAGATTATAGAATATTGAAGATTCTGGAATATAGAATGTAGAATTAAATATAGAAGGTAGGATATAAGAATATAGAATGTAGACTAGAGTATACAGAATATGCAATATGGAATATAGAATACAGAAAATTATTAAAAAATATAGACTATAGAAAAAAATGAATATAGAATACAATCAATGGAATATAGAAAATATAGAATTTAGAAAATAGAATGTAGAATACAGAATATAAAATATAGAATAAAAATACATAATATAGAGAATATACATTATACAATATAGAAGATTATGGAATATAGAATGTAGAATGCAAAATATAGAATATACAATATAGAACAATATATGATACAGACTATAGAAGAATATAGAATGTAGAATATAGAATACAGAAAATTATAGAATATAGAAAAAGAACATTGAATACAGAACACAGAATGGAATATAGAAAATATAGAATATAGAAGAATATAGAATGTAGAATACAAAGTATAGAATATAAATAAAGCATAAAGAACACAGAATATAGAAGAATATAGATTATAGAATATAGAAGATAATGGAATAAGAATATAGAGTGTAAAACAAAATATACACTATAGAAGAATATAGAATATAGAAGAATGTAGAATATAGAAGGAAGAATGTAGACTATGGAATATAGAATACAGAAAAATATAGTATATAGAATATAGAAGAATATGGAAGAACATAGAATAAAGAATTTAGAATGTAGAATACAGAATATAGAGCATAGAATATGGAAGAATTTAAAATATACAATGTAGAATATGGAATATGAAATATAGAATATAGAAGAATATTGTATGTAGAAAAATATAGAATATAGAACATCGAATATAGAATGCAGAGTATGGAATATAGAATATACAAAAATATAGAATATAGAACATAGATTATAGAAAATAGAGAATTTGAAACATAGAATATGGAACATAGAACACTGAAGATAGAATCCAGAATGTAAAAGAACTTTGAAAATAGAATATAGTGTATTCTTCTATATTTTACATTCTACATTTCATAATTTTCTGTATTTTATAATCTGTATTCTATAGTCTTTATTCTACATTTTATATTGTGTATTCTACATTCTACTTTCTATATTCTAAATTCTGTATTATATGCTCTTGTATAATCTATATTCTGTATTGTATAGTCTACTGTGTATATTCTTCTATAATGTGTATTGTATATTCTTCTGTATTCTATATTCTAATTCTAAACATCCCCACATAACCCTGCTCACCTGGAACCATTGATGAGAGTTTCCAGACAACTCATCTGGGGACCAACAACCCAGATACCCCAAACCCAACCACCCTGCAATCAGCAGAGCACACACACAGCACCCAACCCCACAACTAGGAAGATCACCCACTGCACCCACAGCCAGGGTCCAGCTGGACAGACAAACACACCACCTCAACAGAAACACCACCTATATCCTCAACAGCCCCACGAGAGACCCACACTCACACATGCAGTCATTCCTCCACCAACCCTGAGAAAGGTAGTGAGAGCATCAAAATGGCAAAATTAGAGACCAGAGCAAAACACAGGCCCAGCCTACTTGGATATATCAAAACAAAACAAAATTTCAGGGTTCAACAAACACACAGTAAATAAATAGATATAATAATTTCTTGATGCTTCAGAAACAACAGACAATATCAAATCACAAAAAGAAGCAGGACAGGATGGAGTCAGCAAGTGACCGAAATAAAGAACAAAAAAACTGCCGGGGGTAAGAAACAGCCTGTGATAACACAGGCAAAACCAAGAAAAATATAGACAAAATCGAGGAAGGCACTGACAAAATGAAAGAAAGCAACAAACAAACAAAAAACCCATTGTTGTCAAGTTGTTTACAACTCATAAAAACGATAAAGAATTCAGGAAAACAATATAAAAACGAAACAACTAGAAACCATACAAAAACATCAACTAGAAAGCCAAAAGATTAAGAATAAAATTTCAGAAACAGACAACTCAAAAGAAGGATATAGGACCAGAATTGAAGCAATGGAAGACAGATTAGTGAAATTAAAGAAAAATCCCTTGATACCAATTTGTTTGAGGAAAAATCAGAAAAAAGAATGAAGAAATCCTAATAATTATGTGGGACACTATCAAGAGGAAAAACTTGCATATGATAAGAGATCCAATGGGCGGGGGGTGGGGGTGCAATGCAACACACAGAGACAATTGTCAAAGTAATCCTGGCAGAAAACTTCGCTATCTATCATCATGAAAGACAAGAAGATACCCATCCAAGAAGCGCAATGAACCCCATACAGGATAGAGCCCAAAGAAAGTCACCAAGACTTATAAACAAATGTGCAAATAAAAAGGACCAAAGACAAACAAAGAATCCTGAGATCAGCTAAGGAAAAATAAAGTCACCTATCTAAAAAGGGGAACCAATAAAACTAATCTCCATCTATGTAGCTAAAACCACGTAGGCAAGAAGGCAGTGGGAAGACCTATATAAAAGGTCGAAAGCAAAAAAAAACCCAGTCAGCAATTCTATATTCAGTAAAACTGTCTCTCATATACAATGGCAACGTTAGAATATTTCCAGATAAGCAGAAATTAAGGGAATTTGTAAAAACCAGACCAAACTTACAAGAAATATTAAAGAGAGTCCTTCGAATAGAGAACCAAAAACATTAAACAATAATCTGATATTTGGACGCAGGACAGACCACCCAGATACCAACCCAAATAAAGAATTTTAAAAATAAAACAAAGCTAAAAGGCTAAAAACAGGGAACCAAAGACATCAATATGTAAACGATGACATCAAAACAAAAAAGAGGGAATAAATGGTGTAGTTATAGAACTTTCATATGGAGAGGAAGCCAAAGCGATATCAATAAATAAAAGACTGTTTTAAACTTAGGAAGATAACGGTAAATTTCAAGGTAATGACATAGAGGAGGTCTGGTGGTGCATTGGTTAAGTGCTCGGCTGCTAACCAAAATGTCATTGCACTGAAAGTCTTAACTAAAGAAATCTAGTAAGAGAAAGAAATAAAGGACATCCAAATTGGAAAGAAGAAGCAAAATTTTCCCTATACACAGATGAAATGAACCTATACATAGAAAACTCCAAGGATTCCACAAAAAAACTACTGGAACTAATAGAAAAAAAAAAAAAATAGAAGGAGTCAGCAAAGTAGCAGGGTACAATATCATATTAGTTGGATTCCTCTACATCAACAAAGAGAACTTCAAAAAGTAAATCACAAAAAGAATGCCATTTATAATAGCCCCCCAAATGATAAAATACTTGGGAATAAATCTAACCAGGGATATAAAAGACCTATACAAAGAAAACTACAAAATGCTACTGCAAGAAACCAAGAGACCTATATAATTGGAAGAAAAAAAAAAATGCTCATGGATAGGAAGACTCAACATCATGAAAATGTCAATACTACCTGAAGTGATCTACAAATACAATGCAAGACCGATCCAAATTGCAACAGCATTCTTTAATGAGATGGAAACACTAATCACCAATCCAAAGTGAAAAGGAAAGAGGCCAAAGAAGGCCTCACACTACTGAATCTTAGAACCTACTATACAGGCATGGCAATCAAAACAGACTGGTATTTGTACGATGACAAACACATAGACCAATGGAACAGAATTTAGAACAGAGATGTAAATCCATTCATCTATGGGCAGCTGATTTTTGACAAAGGGCCAAATTTTGTTAAATTGGGAAAAGACAGTCTCTAACAAATGGCACTGGCAAAACTGAATGTCCGTCTGTAGAAAAAATGAATCAGGACCCATACTTCACATCATAAACAAAAATTAACTCAAAATGGATCAAGGACCTAAATGTAAAACCTAAAACAATAAGGATTTCATTTTACTTGTTTCAGCAATCAGCATCCATGGAAGCAGCAGTGGGCAAATCTGCTACAAAAGACCTCCTTAAAGTGTTAAAAAGCAAGGACGTCACCTTGAAGACTAAGGTGCCCCTGACCCAAGCAATGAAAGCTGGATGATGAGTAAGGAAGACTGAAGAAAAATTGGCATCTGTTGGTGAAGAATATTGAATATATCATGATGTGCCAAAATAAGGAACAAATCTGCCTTGGAAGAAGTACAGCTAGAATGCTCCTTAGAAGCAAGAATGGTGAGACTTCATCTCATATACTTTGGGCATGTTGTCAGGAAGGATCAGTCTCTGGAGAAGGACATCATCCTTGGTAAAGAATAGGGTCAGTGAAAAAGAGGAAGGCCCTCAACAAAATGGACTGACATGGTGGCTGCAACAATGGGCCCAAGCATAACAATGATTGTGAGGATGGCACAGGATCGGGCAGTGTTTCCTTTTGTTGTGCATAGGGTGGCTATGAGTCAGAAATGACTCGAGCGCACCTAAAAAACAACAACAACAATAACAATAAGGAGATAGAAATTATAACAAAGTACCGAATACAAATTAACATTAATCCTTCTCAAACTCTTGCAAAAGAAAATAGTAGGGAACACTTTGTAACTGGTTCTATGATGACATAATCGCCCTGACACCAAAGCCAAAAAAACCCACAATATCCCTTATGAATATGAATGCAAATCTTCAACAGAGTACTAACAAACCAAATCCAGCAGCAAAATACTAGCAAACCAAACAGCAGCATATTGAAAAGACTATAAACCACGTCCCAGTGGAACTTATCCCAGAAATGCAAGAGTTGTTAAGCATAAATATCAATTAATTAAGAAAATGAAGGAAAAATGATTTGATTAATGAATGCAGAAACATCATTTGACAAAATCCAAGACCCTTTCATAATAAAACCATTCAACAAACTAGAAATGTAAGGAAACTACATGTATCTGATTAAGGACACTTATGAAATACCCATAGCTATTTTTTTTTTTAACATCACACGCATTGGTGAAAGACTACAAGTTTTCCCCTAACATCAGGAACAAGACAAGGATGCCTGATTTCATAACTCTTATTCTACATTTTTCTGGAAATACTAGACAGAAAAGTTAGGCTAAAATTTTTTTTAAAGGCATTTGAATTTGGAAAGAAGTAAAATTTTTCCTATTCAAGATGACAAGATCTTATACATAGAATATCCTAAGGAATTCTCTCTCTCTCTCTCCCTCACATACACACACCCACAAATATACAATACAAATAAAAAACAAAAAGAAACTATTAGATTTAATATACAAATTCAACAGAATGGCAGGATATCAGATCAACACACAAAAATACAGTTCTGGAAAGCCAAACTTGTTATTATTTATCTGTTTATTTATCTATTTATCCATCTATTTATTGATTTGTTGATATAGCTATCTCTTTATCTACTTATTCATCTATTCATTCATTCATATGTCTGTCTTTCTATATGCCTGTCCATCCATCCATCCATCCATCCATCCATCCATCCATCCATCCATCCATCCATCCATCCATCCATCCATCCATCCATCCATCCATCCATCCATCCATGCATGTGTTCATTCATTTATTTATCTCTCTCTATTTGTTTACTTATTACGCTTTTGAGCTTCACATTTCTTCAACACCAAACTTCAAATTGACCTGGATTTTAAGGCAAAAAAGATGTCAATGACTTCTTAATTATGCCTACGGGAAAAATTGATTCACTTGATTGGTTTTCTTCGTGACACGTTTGCTTTAAATCTACTTTAAATTACTTCTCATTAAGCTTGATCCAAAAAAATTGGATGATCTTTTTTTTTTTTTTTCCTTATTTGTATGAGTTTAAAGAGCTTAAATTTGGAGGAAAAGAGACTTAATGATTCTCTCGTGGTTCACTATTTGAGCCCAAGCACCCATGTGTATAGACTCAGTGCTTCTCAGGTGGTGGCAAAAACATTCATTTGCCCTGTGTTGGCTATTAGGTAGGAAGGTTGCCCCTGGCTGGAAGGAGGTCAAACCTCAACAGTGATCATGTCGTTGGGAGAGTCTTTGAACCTGAGCAGAGAGAGCAACTATATTTATAGAGTTTATTTAAGTAATTCTCAGTGCAGAGAGTTTGTTCTATTTTTGTTTGTTGAGTTTTTAGTAGAACCATGTAACACAGGGGTGTAGAAAGCTGTTAAAAGGATTTGTGTCTGTGTTTGAGAAAAGCAGTGCAGGCAATGCTTCCATCCCTGATTCTTAGTTTATGTGAAATAATAATCAAAAAAGCAGTAAAAACAGCAGCATCCATAATAATCATCATTAAAGCTGTTTGTTGAGTGTTTGCAGCATGCTGGACGATGTTGTAAGTTGTTTGCATGTGTTAACTAATTTACTTTTTAGTAAACAATATTAGTGGTAGATGCTATTACCAGTAACACTTGAAAGTTAATAATTAATATCTGAATCAAGAGAGCAAATACCTTCTTACCTGTCCAGGACCCTTCCAAGATCATATTGATTTTATATTTTCATTTTTGTTTTCTGGTTCTAAAATCAAGTGCCAAAAACTGTACAAGTTTCACATTATTCAAAATTTATAAATGTCACCTTGATATTGTAGGTATATTTCCAGCAGTGAACAAAAGTGAGGCAAGTGTTGACCATTCCTAGGACTCAATTCTTCAGTTAAACTCTGAGATTGGTTTCCAGGATGCTTATGTTTTATCCTATGACTGACTCAATGGTTGTTTGATGACTGGAGTTTCTTTGTAAGGTGTTTTAGAGAATAAGATAAAATATTTCAAATTAAGGAATAATTATGTTATAATTATTATAAATTATAATTTATAATTTATAAAATAACATAATTGAGGAAAAATGAAGATAAGAGCTTACTGATGTGACTTCCATCTCTGTCTGTGTGTGATAGAGTTAACCTATGTATTTTCTCTCTAAACTCTGACCTACATCACCTTTCTTCTTAAGTTATTGCACATTTCTTTTTCCTACTTGAGCACAGCAGCTGTCTTATGTCATCCCATGGAATTAGGTAAGAGAATTGGCTGGTTAAAATCCCACTTCGCTTTAATTTTTCCAGATTAAATGTATCTCATTCAAATAGAACAAATGTAAGTGGGCATCATGCCAAAATCTAAATTCCTGTCTATGAACTTGGAGACATTTAAACCTTAGGGGCTGAAACATTTATATTGGATCTGTGGACTTCCAGAAAGCTGAGTCTCTTACTTCTATGGTCAAGCCAACTTGTTTATTTTGAGAATAAAATTATTGCAGTATTTAACATAATATCGCCTACATTATATAATTCTCAGTATTGCATGCATATTTTGTACAGAAAAAAATCAAAGTAAATATTAGTTGATTACTAATTACGTGGAGTCTAAATCTACACGCATATTTTAAAGGTAAAATAGAGTTAACTGGTTTTTCTTTTTTTAACATTCAGTTAAGATCAGTTATTTGATTTGTTTTTCACTTGAACAAATATATTTTGAGCCTTGACCCTTTGTTCTTTTTTTTTTTCTCCCAGGAGTGTAGACACCAGGCCTCATAAAATATCACCTACAATTTCTACAATGTGCTTAATTGTGGGCTAGAGACCTAGTTTCCCCAGAAGGCCTCTGAGAAACAAAATATGAATTCCACCATGATTAGGCAGTCAGCCCATGTCTATCAAGAGGTTGAAAGCCTCATATAAGGATGAGAAAATGAGTTTGAACATTTCTTTTTTTATTAAAATTTTTCATGGTAAATGATTGAAGGCTTATTGTCTGAAGCAAAAAAAAAACAAAGACAATCTTGCATACTCGTAGTGTGGTAACGGTTCCTGAAGTGTGTTTCAGATTAGAGGTTTCTACGGTTTTGGATTCCTTTTCAAATCTATTTCTCTACCACCCCGTAGAGGTGCCAAATAAAGTAGCTTGATTATTCATAATATATGCAGTTTGTCTCTGTGACTCTTTGATATATATAACCAACAAACAATATAATTTAACTTAAAACTTTGTGAAAGACGGACTTGCTGTGAGTATGTAACACTATCCCCAAGTGGGGTGACAGGGAAATCTATTTAATTTTGCAGACCCCTTCCCCAGCTTCTTACCTAATGTTTTATTTCAAATAAAATTTCCTGGGAAAATGAAACATATCTCTATATGAGACACTATATATCTCAACTGAAATAAGTTTTAAAATTAATTACTTTATATCTGGAAAAGAATGTGGATGTCTACACATCTAATGAAGAAGAAATGTGTTTTTCAATGCAGTAGCTTGTTCTTCAGTTTTAAAAACATGACCCACTGGACGTGAGCAGTCTCCTTCATAACAACAACCATTCAAATCTCAAATAGCTGTCTTAGGCCACTAATTACTCTGAATTTAACCTAAAATATTACAATACCTTGGAGACTTTACTACAATTCATATCAAAAAGATCAATATACAACTAATCTCAGGGACACTATTTAAAGGAATGTGTTTTATTTGATAAATTATGTAGAGTGGATTGTATTTTTTTTTTTTTTTGCACATTCATTTCCTTGATTTGCGTGATATCTGGGCTGCCCAAATTATTCAGATTACATTTGAACGATTTCTGCAAGAATGAGTATCAAGGTAAGTTATGTGAGATTGATTTGACCATACATTGAATTGAAATTTTCTTGGGGCAGCAATCACAAAGGAGCAAGGTGAGAGACATTTCTTGGTAAGGTGAGATAAGGGTTAGGGTTTGAAGGTCCAATGCAACCCCTACTGGGCAGCAAGGCCCTGCAGCTATCACTCATAGTCTTGATTGGGGTAGTAAAAACATTTCTTTCTTATTTTTGCCTTATCACTTTGCATTATGCTTAGGACATAGTCATGTTCAGGAATATTACTAGAAACGTGAAAGGTTGTAAACTATGTAAAGTATTTCAAGCAATACAAACACCTGTTGAGAAACTTATGCAGTGGTATTAAAATATTTTGCAAATTGTTTTATTTTTAGTGAAATATATATGCTTATATGCATACGTATATATGTGTGTATATAATGTGTAACTGTCTAGTTTTCATAACCGATTTTGAATACATGCACATTATCTCAACAAGTTGATGTTTTTAGTTCCTTTCTCCATTTTCATCATGTGCCCTTCATTTCAAATTTCTCCTGTATGTTTAGTGTATTTCTATAAATTACACAAGAAAAATTCCTAATATGAATCTGTTAGTTAAAAAAAAAAAGCGGTTTCCATCAAGTCTATCCTGACTCAAAGCCACCCTGTAGGACAGAGCAGAACTGCCCAGTATGGTTTCCAAGGAGCCGCTGGTGGAATCAAGCTGCAAACCTTTTGGTAAGCAGCCCTAACTCAACGACTGCGACAGGTATGAAAATGATCAAAGGTCGCGAGAAATGATTAGCAAGTTTTGAAAAGATCTACTGTGTTTTACCAAAACTATGCTACTGCATATCTGATAACGTTGCTCACAACATTTTTGGCCTAATAATTTAATAAAGTTGTTTTGTTTAACTAGGTTTTAATATTTTTGGATTATTTCTTTATTTTAAGCCTTCTATTTCATTTTCGATGTATCACTTATTTGTATATTTTTTTCTGCTTAGTCGGCTCTTTTCATTTTTATTATTAATTTTTGGTAAATTGGATTTTATTTGTGATATTAAAATTTTTTATTTGTTCTAAGAATTCAATTTGGGTTCTTGTTTAGATTTATAATACTTTACATGAAATTTTGGGGGGTAAAAACTACAAAATCAAAATAACGACCCCCACCTGGTGAAATGAGCATTCCAATAGATTGGAAATTGTTGCCAGTGTTCCCATTTTCTTTTTTTTAAATAAATTTTTCCTTCCATATATATGTTTATTTTACTTTGTCATTCAAAAATTTATACACAATTTTTTTCATGGCATTGGCTGCAATCCCTATTGTGTCAGCACTCTCCCCCTTTCCACCCCACATTCCCACATTCCATTTGTCCAGTTTTCCTGTCCCTTCCTGCCTTCTCTTCTCTGTTTTTTGGCAGGTGTAGCCCATTTGATGTCATATACTGTTCGTTTTATAGGCCTGTCTTACTTTGGCTGAAAGGTAAACTTCGGGGGTGGCTTCAGTTCTGAGTTAGAAGGATCTCCAGGGGCCATAGTCTCCAGGGTTCTCTGCTCTGACTGGGATTACAACAGAAAGTCCTGGACAGAGTGGGAGAAAATGTAGAACAGACGATCAAATTCACAAAAAGAACAGACTTCCCTACATATTTTATTGAAGGAGCCCTGGCTGTACAGTGGTTAAGCACTGGGTTTTAACCCAAAGGTCAGGGGTTGGAACCTACCTACCAGGAACTTCAAGGGAGAAAGATGTGGCAGTCTGTTTCCATAAAGATTAACCCACTGCCATCCAGTAGATTCCAACTCATAGTGACCCTATAGGACAAAGTAGGTTTCAAAGGCAGTAAATCTTTACAGGAGCAGACTGCCACATCTTTCTCCCTCAAAGCACCTAGTAGGATCACACCACCAACTCTTCTGTTATCAGCCAAACACATAACCACAGCACAAACAGGGCTCCTTCTGTACTGATTGTAGCTTTAGAAATCCTATGGTGCAGTTCTGTTCTGCCCAAGGGGTCACTATGAATTGGAATTGACTCCAAGGCAATGGGCAGAGTATATAATTTATTGATGATATATAGTCATATAATAATTACATAACTTCTATAAACCCACTGCCATGGAGTCAATTGCAACTCATAGCGACCTTATAGAACAGAGTAGAACTGCCCCACAGGGTTCCCAAGGCTGTAAATCTTTACAGGAGCAGACTGCCACATCTTTCTCCTCCTGTTCAGCAGCTGGTGGGTTCCAACTACCGCCTGCCTTTCAGTTAGCAGCTCAGTGCTGTAATCACTACACCAGGATCAAGACTCCTGATAACTTCTACAGCTATTGTATTCTTACTTTCCTGTTTTTCTATCACGCCCAATTATCATGCTATTTTATCACGTTTATATCCATAAAATTTTACATGTTGTATTTCCTCCTCTTCATTCTCTTATCGACATTTTTTTTTAATTTTTATTTTTAACTTGATCATTTTCTTTCAGATTTTTATTAAAAAATTGCATCATGGTCTGAAATATATAACCTATCTTGAAATTTAGATTGTATTTACATCAATTGGTTTACAGTGAACTAGCTTGCAATGACATTTATTTTGTCCTTTCAGTTACGTGTGTTTGCATTTGATATTTTTAAAACATAAACCAGTTTTTTCGATAACCATATTTAAATAATATCTTATTGTCATTGAGTATTGTTATTACTAAGGTGAAAAATTTTAAGAATATTAAAAATATAATGTATTAGAATGTTGTTAACTATAAATTATAATTTATACAATTTATCAAACACTTTTAGCAAGCTAAGTGTTTTTCATTCATTAGGTTTTCAAAAACAGTAAAGCTTTTAAATAGAAAAAATTTTTTTCTTTTTTGTGTTGTTATTTTTGTCATATTCTATTTCATGGGTTAGAACATTCAAAAAAATCATAACGTTGTTAGAATAAGTCTTTGTTTTTTTCTGAATTATACAAACATCCATCATTATTTTATATCACTGTGTTTGCTGTTTTGGAGAAAAGCACTCTTCTTTGAGAAAGGCCTATAGTGAAGAATGACGGTTCAATAGAATCAAAGCTTTTTAGAATATATGAAATGTGTGTAGTATCTTTCCTATATAACTTAGTGATATGATTATTTATAGTCAAATGTGCCTCAGTTTATACCAACTTGGCTGACTATAGATAATGTTAAAAACAAAATTTCTACAAGATTAGATTTGTATATGAACCCATAAGTTTAACTTGCAATTTATGAATGGGAAGTTTCAGACAAGAGCTTTCTAATTCATGAATAGCAACTACAGGTTATGAGTTCTTATACAAATTTAATTTTGTAAAAATTTTGTTTTTAACAGTTCTGGTGATGGGGATAGGATTAATGGAACGTTTTGAACTAGGTTAAGCTCAGCAGGCAAGTCTTAATTGGTTAACTCACATTTTGGCTTCTGGGAAGGTCAGGCATTTGTAGGAACTAGACTTAGGTTTGGTTTGCTGATGTGGGGCTTAGCATAAGTGACTGCACCTTGGACCAAGTATAGTCAGGTCAACAATAAATATAACTTTATGACAGATCATTGAATTCTATATGCTAGAATTGTATTTATATTTGCATGTATGTGTAATCAACAGTTGGTATTGTCAATTAATTTTCTTATTTGTCACACTTTATATTAAAGCTGACTAGTTTTTACTGAAAATAATTTTAATTTCTCAACTTTGTTGAGCAATATTTATAATAACAATTATCTAAAACTTTCAAATTTTAATGGGGCACCAATACCTTTTGACTCCATATCTCAACTGAGGAGCAAGTAATAACATTTTACTAACTGACATTTCGTCCAAGTGCAGTTCAAATGTAAATTTCCCCTATTAATATAAAAGGACCAAGTCAAATTCAAAATGCTATTCTTGACATGTTCCTTGAGTTAAACTTAGATTAATAATTGCTAACGTAACATTTTAGTGTTTCTTTCTCCAGCCCTTCTTAAAGGTCTTGCATATTTGTTTTTTGCCTGGGCAACAAATTTCCACATACAATTACAGATATTTTAAAAATAACCGCCAATTCTTTTATAAGAGTTGTAGTATTCCTGACATACAAATGGTAATATAACATTTATTACAACCTATAGCCAATATAATTTCAAAATGGAGAAAGAAATTCTTTTTGTAAGAATATTATATCATATTTGAACATCACTGTCCTGTTTAATTATTTAAATGAATGGAGTGAAAGATTTTTTTTTCTCATACCAAGTAAGCACATCTCCAATCTCTCATCTTGAAGATATTTAAAAGGGGAGAAAAAACTCATGTTGGCAAATCATCTAAATGTTTATTTCCAGATAATATTTTTATTCTGTAAGAAGTAAAAAAAAAAAAATTATCATTTTTTTTTTTTTTCAAATTGGCCATTGCTCAACAGACACAGATTCAGTGTATAGAAACGGGGAGAAATAGTCACCTAAAGTGATTCAAGGAAATTCTACTGCATTTAATAATCATTTTGTTTTCTTCTGAAGGACATTCAATGTTGTTTACATTGAATTTTCAGATATTGTCTGCTTTATTTTTATCTAAGCCATGAAGACAGAAAATCAAACTTTTGGAGCAGAATTTATACTTCTTGGCTTTTTCCAATATGGCCAAATGAACACCGTCCTCTTTGTTACCATTGTGGGCCTCTTCTCAGTGACTTTGATGGGGAATATCATACTGATCCACCTCATCCGACTGGACACTCCGCTCCACACTCCCATGTACTTCCTCCTCAGTCAGCTCTCCTTCATTGACATGATGTACATCTCCACCACGGTACCCAAGATGGCAGCAAACTTCCTGTCAAATGATAAGACTGTTACTTCTTTAGACTGTAAGATTCAAACCTTTGTGGTTTTGACCCTTGGTGGAACTGAAGCTCTTCTTCTTGGTTTCATGTCTTATGATAGATATGTAGCGATCTGTCACCCTTTACATTATCCTGTGCTCATGAGCAAGACGATCTGTTTGTCCATGGTCACATGTGCATGGGCCAGTAGTTCTATCAATGCTTTAATACATACATTGCATGTATTTCAACTTCCATTCTGTACATCTCGGATCATTAACCACTTTTTCTGTGAAGTTCCATCTCTAATGCCTTTGGTGTGTCAGGACACCTCCCAGTATGAGTATACTGTCCTCTTTAGTGGCCTTATCGTTCTGCTACTACCATTCATGGCCATTCTGGCTTCCTATGCCTGAGTGTTTATTGTGGTGTACCAGATGAGCTCAGGTAAAGGGCAGACAAAAGCCATCTCCACGTGTTCCTCTCATCTGATTGTGGCAAGCCTATTCTATGGGGCTACTCTCTCGACCTATACAAGACCACACACCTTGCATTACCCTGAGGAAGATAAAGTGGTGGCAGTATTTTACAGTATCATTACACCTCTTCTGAACCCATTTATCTACAGTCTGAGGAATAAGGAGGTCATGGGGGCTAGGAAAGGAGTTTTGGGAAAATAGACATTTGTACAGAAAATATGACTTTAGGAACCCTTTATAGTTTGAGACTGAACAACATGATTTGATTAGCCTACTGTCTAGAGAGATGTAAGCTCAAAGAAATGTTTACAAAATAAATAATTAGACAAATGCCTTCATTTCTCCTCTTTTCAGAAATAACTAAATCATTACTATTGGAACTGGATTGATTTACAATGTATAAGCAAGAGAATGGTTGCCATTATCTATGTCGTTTATCTTCTAAAGCAGTAGATTTAGGACCCATAAACACAATACTCCTATGCCACAGCAAATATTTTTTCTTCTTTAATTTGCTGAAATAAAATGCATAGAAAATATAATTTATTTCAAAATGCATAATATCTAGATAATATATATGATGAGCAAACTGTAGTATAGAGCAGATTTCATATATCCACTCATTCTTTCATTCATTGAACAAAAGTTTTAATGCTTTAACTTTGTATGTGATGCAATTATAGGCACTGGTGATATGGGATTGAGCAATATAAAACTGACATAAATGTCTGCTCTCTTAAAGTTACATTTCATTGTGAGGAGAAAGACAATATATAAAATTAATGCATAAATTGTACAGTATATCAAAAAGTATTAATTGCCATGAAGAAAAACTAGGTGGAATAGGGAAACTAAAAGATGTTTGCAATTATAAGTAAAATAGAGAAGGGAGAAACAAGAATGTGACAATTTATCAGACTAAAAGGAGTAAGGAAGAGAATCAAGTGGACATCTGAGGAAGAGTGCTCTGGGAAGAGCAAAGAGCAAGTGAGAACTTCCTGTGATGGGAACGTGTCCTTCATAGTCACAAAAGATCAAGGAGTAAATTGGTGAGACTTAGGCAATAGGTAGATTTAATGGGGCCAGAACATGTAGTATAAATTAGATCAGTATGAGGATTCTGGATTTTAACCCAAAATGCTGGGCAACCATTGCTGAGTTGTGAGTATAGAATTGATGTGAACACAAGGAGGCCATTGCAGTAGCCCAGGTGTGACAAAATATGGCCTTGGATTGAAGTGATATTAGTGGAGGAGCAAAAGCTGGCCAGATTCAGGAGACTGGGAGAAAGCAGATATTTGAGTTTTGTGGACACATTGGAATATGAAACGCTTCAGAATTGGGCTAAGACTTGGACTAAATAATTGGAAGTATGGCGTTGTCATGATTACAGTTTGGGGGAAGCCACAGGTGGAGCGTTTTCATCATTCAGCACCTCTTGTGCTACTTTTACGTTGACCTCTTGGCCCCACAAACGCAGTCATTATTCTGACTTCTATCACCATTAAATAGAAGCTCTTATTTCTCATCACCATTGGGTAGAAACTTTGGCATCAGAAAAAAAAAGTTCTCTTTGATATCTGGCTTCTTTTAGTCAACATATTTAAAAGATTTAACCATATTTTTGTGTGTCTCTGTAACTCCATCGTTTATATTACAAAGCTACATTCCATTATATGGCTCCTGAGCAATTGTTTCCATTCTGATGCAGGAAATGTTTGGCTATCATGAATAAAACTGCCATAAAACTTCCTGTACAAATGCTTTTTGAGAACCTATTAACTGAATTATCTTGTATATACATCAAAGATTGAAATCGCTTGGTCATATTTTAAGTACATGTACAGCTATGAATGTGTTATCGCAATGTGGGTTTAATCATTTGTATTCCATTCAGCAATACAAGAGAAATTCTTAGAGTCTAAGATTGTTGATAATAAATAATGCAGTGACTTGCTAAACTACCTGGCACTAAATATAAAATTGGATATAAGCCATGACGATAAAATCCAACCAGTGCTAAAACAGTGCATGAATAATGGTATTGGAAGAAAGTATTCATTTTCTGTGAAGTATTTAAGATAATCACTGACATGATTGTTTTTAATCCATTGTCAATAATTTTAATAATTATGGTTTGTAATTCACAATGTTCAGTTTTCCACAACAGCAACAACAAAATATTAGGCATGCAAATAAACAGGAGCACATGGCTCATTCACAGGAAAAAATAAATAAATTTGAAACAATCCCTGAGTCAACTCAGATACTGGAATTACTAGAGAAATAATATAAATAAACTGTATTAAATATGTTCAAGGTGCTAATGGATACCATGTACAAAGGACTAAAGGTAACCAGTGAAATAATGTCTTAACAAATAGAGACTGCCAGTAAGGAGATAGAAATTATAAAAAGATACCAGATAGAAATTAACAATAATCTTTCTCAAACTCTTCCAAAAAATAGAAGGCAACTCATTCTAGAATGACATTATCACCCTGATACCAAAGCAAAAATAAATAAATAAATCACAATATACCTTATGAATATGGAAGCAAATCTTCTATAAAATACTAACAAACCAAATTCAGCAGCAAATTGCAACAAAATACTAGCAAACCAAATAGGGCAGCATATTGGAAGGACTATACACCACGACCCAGTGAAACTTATCCCACAAATGCAGGAGT
The DNA here is from genome assembly GCF_030014295.1 of Loxodonta africana. Classification (NCBI taxonomy): domain Eukaryota; kingdom Metazoa; phylum Chordata; class Mammalia; order Proboscidea; family Elephantidae; genus Loxodonta; species Loxodonta africana. The sequence continues at coordinate 158,126 of NW_026975124.1, forward strand.
GGTTAAACATAAATATCAATTAATTAAGAGAATGAACAAAAATGATTATATTAATTGATGCAGAAAAATCATTTGACACACTCCAATACCCTTTCATAATAAAATCACCCAACAAACTAGAAATGTAAGGAAACTGCTTGTATCTGATTAAGGACAGTTATGAAATGCCCACGGCTCACATCACTCACATTGGTGAAAAACTGAAAGTTTTTCCTTAACATCAGGAACAAAACAAGGATGCTTGACTTCACAACTCTTATTCCATATTATTACATAAATACTAGCCAGAAAAGTTAGGAAAAAAAAAATAGGAAATGGCATTCAAATTTGAAAAGAAGTAAATTTGTTCCTATTCAAATGACATGATCTTATATGCAGCATATCCTAAGAAATACTCTGGGCTCAAGCATAACAATGATTGTGAGGATGGCACAGGACAGAGCAGTGTTTCCTTCTGGTGTACACAGGAGTCGCTATGAGTCAGAACAAACTTGGCATCACCTAACAACAACAACAGAGAATACACACACTCACATACAACAAACCAACAAAAACAAAAATAAACTATTAGATTTAATATACAAATCCAACAAAATTGTAGGATGTCAGGGGAACACACAAAAATCAGGTTTTGACTAGAGCTCTGGAGAACCAAACTTGATATCTCTGCTTATTTGTTTATTCATTCATTCATTTATCTCTCTTTGTTTATTTACTGATTACTCTCTTATACTTCAGATTTCTTCAATACCAAACTTTAGGTCTTTGAACCTTATCAGAGAGAGTGACTGTATGTACAGGGCTTATTTTAAGTAATTCTCCCTGTAGATAGTTTGTTCTAGTTTTGTTTCTTTTTCTCTTGAAACTTTAGTAGAACCATGTCACACTGGGATGGGGAAAGCTTTTAGAAGGATTTGTGTCCACATTTGAGCAAAGCAGTGGAGGAGATGCTTCCATCCTTGAATCTATCTTAGTTTATGTAAAATAATAATCCAAAAAGGCAGTAAAAACAGCATCATCATTAATAATCATCATTAAGCTAATATTTATTAAGGGCTTGCAGCATGCTGGACAACATTGTAAGTTGTTTGCATGTGTTAACTAATTTAATTTTTAATAAACAATATTAGCGGTAGATGCTATTATTATAATTTATGAATCAAGGGAGCAAGTAATATATTCCTGCTTCTGCAATTCAGACAGAGTGAGTCACCCCCATCCTACCTTCCACCATCACGCTCCACTTTTACTCCCTGATTTAATATATGGGCCCCTGAGAGATATTTCTCTTTTTATGCCTCAGGAAGAGTTCTAGGTTTTCATGTTCTCATACCCATAGCTGACAACTGTCTGTGTATAATACACAAATATTTTTCTCATGCAATATCAGGTGATAATAATAATAAAACAATAACAACAAGCACCACTTAAAGGTATCAAACCTAACTTCAGAGGTAGGTTTTCATTGAAACACAAGAAACTTGAACTGCAGATCCTCTCACCTGTGCAGGCCTCTTCCACAGTCATATCAATTTTATATTTGTATTTTTGCTCTCTTGTTCTTAAAGAAAATGCCAGCAACTGTACAAGTTTCACAGTATTCAAAACTTACAAATATCACTTCAATATTCTAGAAATCCTTCCACAAGTGACTGAATGTGAGGCAAATGTTGACTATTCATAGGACTCAATCATTCAGTAAAAATCTGAGATTAAGGTTCCTAAACACCTGTGTTTCATCCTAAAACTGACTCAGTGATTGTTTGGCCCCTGGAGTTTTCTCTGGAAGGTGATTTAGAGAATAATGAGACAAAATATTTCAAATTAAGGAATAATTATTATAAATAATAATTTGTGAATTATAAAATAACATATATATTATAATTGGAGAAAAATGAAGATAAGATCTACGATGTGACTTACATCCCTGTCTGTACATGAGAGAATAAACCTGTGTATTTTCTTCCCAAAATCTAACCCACATCGAGTTTCTTCTTAAGTTATTGCACTTTTCTTTTCCCATTCTTGAGCACAGCAGCTATTTCATGTCATCCCATAGAATCAGGTAAGGGAATTGACTGGGCAAAATTTCAGCTCACTTCAATTTTTCCAGATTAAATACATCTCATCGAAATAGAACAACATTATTGAGCACCATGCCAAAATCTAAATTCTACTCTACACGTGGGCACTTTAACCCTTAGGGATCACAGCATTTGTATTTGATCTGTGGACTTTCAGAAATCGGAGTCCCTTACTTCCATGGCCAAGCCAACCTTCCTATTTTGGGAATAAAATTATTGTAAAATTTAGCACATTAACAATATCACCTGTATTAGATAACTCCTCAGTATTTCATGCATATTTTGTATAGAAAAAAAAATCAAACTGTATATTAGCTGATTACTAACTATACGGAGTCAAAATCTACGTACGTATTTTAAAGGTAAAATAGTTAACTTTTAAAAAATTTTTTTTAAAGCAATCAGCTAATATCAATTATTTGATTTTTTTTTCACTTGAACAAATATATTTTGAGGCTTGACCCTTTGTTCATTTCCCTCCCTCCCCCCAGGAATGCAGACACCAGGACTAATAAAATATCACTTGTAATTTGTACAATGTGCTTAATCACGGACTAGAGGTCTAGTTTTCCCAGAAGGTCTCTGAGAAACAAAGTATGAATTCCACCCTGATCAGGCAGCCAGCCTGTGTCCACCGAGAGGTTTAAAGTCTTATATAAGGACGAGAAAATGAGTTTGAACATTTGATTCTTTTTTCCACTAAATTTTTTCATGGTAAATGATTGAAGACTTATTTGCTGAGGCAAAAAAAAAAAAAAAAAGCAATCCTGCAAGTTCATAGAATGGTAACACTTCCTAAAATGTGTTTCAAATTAGGGATTTCACAGTTTTGGATTTCTTTGTGAATTTATTTTTCTGCCACCCTGTACAAGTGTCAAGCAGCTTGATTTTCTTAATACATGCAGTTTTGTCTGTGACTTTTTAATATATATGACAAACAAATAATATAATTTAACTTAAAAATTTTTGAAAGACAGACTTACTGTGCCTCTCTAATGCTGTGCCCAAGTGGGGTGACAGGAAAATCATCTATGTAATTTTGCAGATCCATTTCCCAACTCCCTGTTTAATGATTTATTTCAAAAAATCTTCTAGGAGATTGAAACATTATCTCTATAAAAGACAATATATCTCAATTAAAATTTTTTTTCAACTATTTTTATGTATGTAAAATAATCTATATGTCTAAATACCTAATGAAAAAGAATATGCTTTTCAACACAGTGGCTTGTTTTTCAGTTTTAAAAACGTGGTCTGCTGGAGGTAAAGCAGTCTTGTTCATAATAACAACCATTCAGATTTCAAATAGCTCTTTTGGGCCATTAATTACTCTGAATTTAACCTAAAATATTATAATACCTTGAATACTTCGCTACAATTCGTGTCAAAAAGATCAATATATGACTAATCTCAGGGACACTATTTAAAGGAATGTGTTTTATTTGATAAATTATGTAGAGTGAATAGTATTTTTCTTGGATGCCCATTTCCTTTGATTTGGGCGATTTCTGGGCTGGCTAGATTATCCACATTACATTTGGATGATTACTGCAAAAATTGAATATCTAGATATGTTATCTGAGATTAATTTGGCCATATATTGATTTTAAATTTTCTTAGGACAGCAATCACAAAAGAGCAAGGTGAGAGATGTGTCTTTGTAAAGCGAGAAAAGGGTAGGGTTTGAAGGTCCAGTGCAACCCCTACTGGGCAGCATGGTCCTGGAGGCATCACTTGTAGTCTTGACTGGGGTAGAAAAAAATGTTTCTTATTTTTGCCTTGCCACTTTGTATTATGCTCAAGGCGTAGACATATTCAACAATATTACTGGAGTGGTGAAAGGCTGTAAACTGTTTCAAGCAATACAAATTCGTGGTGAGAGTCTTTGCAGTTGAATTAAAATATCTCGTAAATTGTTTTATTTCAAGTGAAATATATATGCATACATGCATATGCATATATTTTTCTATATATAATGTGTAACTGTCTAGCTTTCATAACTGATTTTGAATACATGCACATTATCTCACCAAGCTGATTTTTTTAGTTCCCTTATCTGTTTTTATCATGTACTCATCATTCTAAAATGCTTCCGTAAAGCATATTACATTTATTATACTTCTACAAATTATTTACACAATGAAAATTCCTAATATGATATTGTTAGTTAAAAAAAACAAAGTATGCCTCAGTTTATACGAACTTGGTTGACTATAGATAATGTAAAAAATAAAATTTCTACTAGAGTAAATTTGCATATGAATTTATAAGCTTTATTTGCAATTCATGAATAGGAAGTTTCAGACAATAGCTTCCCAATTCATGAATAGCAGATATAGTTTATGAGCTCATATACTAACTGGTTCATTCACATTTAGGCTTCTGAGGTCAGGCATTTACAGAACAAAGACTTACATTTTGGTTTGCTCATGTGACTGCATCTTGGACCAAGTATAGTCAAGTTAATAGTGAATACAACTGATGATGAGTCATTGAATTTTTTTTTTATTAACTTTTATTGAGCTTCAAGTGAACGTTTACAAATCAAGTCAGTCTGTCACATATAAGTTTATGTACATCTTACTCCGTACTCCCACTTGCTCTCCCCCTAATGAGTCAGCCCTTCCAGTCTCTCCTTTCTGACAATTTTGCCAGCTTCCAACTCTCTCTATCCTCCCATCCCCCCTCCAGACAGGAGATGCCTACACAGTCTCAAGTGTCCACCTGATATAATTAGCTCACTCTTCATCAGCATCTCTCTCCTACCCACTGTCCAGTCCCTTTCATGTCTGATGAGTTGTCTTCGGGGATGGTTCCTGTCCTGTGCCAACAGAAGGTTTGGGGACCATGACCGCCGGGATTCCTCTAGTCTCAGTCAGACCATTAAGTGTGGTCTTTTTAGAGTCATTGAATTTTATATGCCAGAATTGTATTAGTATTTGCACGTGTATAATCAACAATTGTTATTGTCAGTTAATTTTGTGCTTTGCTGCTAGCCACAGGGTTGGCAGTTCGAGCCTACCAGCCACTCCTTGGAAACCCTATGAAGCAATTTTACTCTGTCCTATAGGGTCTTTGTGAATCGGAATCAACTCAACAACAAGGGGTTTTATATTAAAGTTGGCTAGTTTTTAATTGAAAATATTTTCTATTTCTTAACGTTGTTCTGCAATAAGAATTATCCAAAACTTTTGAATTTTAAAAAAGCCATCGGTAGTCTTTTGATTTCATATCCCAATTGAGGAGCAAGTGATAAACTTTTACTAATTGCCACTTCTTCCAAGTGCGGTTTAAATGTAAATTTCCCCAATTAATATAACAGGACTAAGTAAAATTAAAAATGCCATTCTTGACATGCTTCTTGAGTTAAATTTAGATGAATAATTGTTAACTTCTATTTTAATGATTCATTCTCCAACCATCCCTTAGGTCTGGCATATAGATAGATAGACAGACAGATAGATAGATAGATGATAGATGCTGATGATGATAGGTAGATAGACAGATGATAGATAGATAAATAGATACATGATAGACAGATAGATAGACAGACAGATAGATGATAGATAGATAGATAATAGATAGATAATAGATAGGTTTTAGGTAGGTAGATAGATAGATAGATGATAGATGATAGATAGATGATAGATAGATAGACAGATGATAGATAGATAGATGAAAGAAAGACAGATAGAAAAAAAAATTTTTTTTTAGATAGATGATAGATAGATAATAGATAGATAGGTTTTAAGGTAGGTAGATAGATGATAGATAGACAGATGATAGATAGATAGATGATAGATAGATGAAAGAAAGATAGATGATAGATAGACAGACAGGTAGGTAGATAGATGATAGATAGATAGGTAGGTAGGTGGGTAGGTAGGTGGGTAGACAGGTAGGTAGATAGGTAGGTAGATGATAGGTAGGTAGGTAGGTAGGTAGGTAGGTAGGTAGATCGATCGATCTTTTTTTTTTTGGAGGGCTTTGTCAATGAATTCCTATTTACACTTATAGATGTTATCTACATAACCACCAATTCATTTAGAAGAGCTAAAATATTCCTGACCCACAAATGTTAATATAATTTTTATTACAATGTATAGCCAATACAAATTCAAAATTGAAAAATGGAGTCAAGAAGTTTTTTTTAAAGAATATTATACCAAGTTTAACCAACAGTGCAATTCTAAACTATATATATGAAGGAATTGAGTGAAAGATTTTTCACAACATGTGAACATGTCTCTAGTCTATCATCATGAAGATATTTACAAGGGGAGTAATAACTCACGTTGGCAAATCATCTAAATGTTTTATCCCCATATTATATTTTTATTCTGTGATCAATTTTAAAGAAACGTTATTTTTATTTGATTTTTCAAAATGCCCATTGCTCAACAGACACAGATTCAGTGCATAAAAACCCAAAACCAAACCCATTGCTGTTGAATTGATTCTGACTCATAGTACCCTATAGGACAGGGAAGAACTGCCCCATAGAGTTTCCACGGAGTGCCTGGAGGATTCAAACTGCTGACCTTTTGGTTAGCAGCCATAGCACTTAACTACTACACTACCAGGGTTTGCTATATAAAAACAGGGAGAGACATAGTCACCTAAGCTGATTAAAGGGAATCCTACTGCATTTAATAATCATTTTGTTTTCTCTCAAATGTCAATCAATGTTGTTAATGGAATTTTCAGATATGGTCTGCTTTGTTTTGATTTAAGCCATGAAGACAGAAAATCAAACTTTTGGAGCAGAGTTTATACTTCTTGGCCTTTTCCAATATGGCCAAATGAACAAGATACTCTTTGTTGCCATTACTGTCATCTTCTCAGTGGCTTTGATGGGAAATATCATACTGATCCACCTCATCCGATTGGACACTCTGCTCCACACTCCCATGTACTTCCTCCTCAGTCAGCTCTCCTTCATTGACATGGTGTACATCTCCACCACGGTACCCAAGATGGCAGCAAACTTCCTGTCAAATAGTAAGACCATTACTTTTTTAGGTTGTGAGATTCAAACCTTTCTGTTTTTGACTCTTGGTGGAAGTGAAGCTCTTCTTGGTTTCATGTCTTATGATAGACACGTAGCGATCTGTCACCCTTCACATTATCCTGTGCTCATGAGCAAGACGATCTGTTTGTCTATGGTCATATGTGCATGGGCCAGTAGTTCTATCAATGCTTTAATACATACACTGTATGTATTTCAACTTCCATTCTGTACATCTCGGATCATTAACCACTTTTTCTGTGAAGTTCCATCTCTAATGCCTTTGGTGTGTCAGGACACCTCCCAGTATGAGTATACTGTCCTCTTTAGTGGCCTTGTCATTCTGTTACTACCATTCATGGCCATTCTGGCTTCCTATGCCCAGGTGCTTATTGTGGTGTACCAGATAAGCTCAGGTAAAGGGCAGACAAAAGCCATCTCCACGTGTTCCTCTCATCTGATTGTGGCAAGCCTATTCTATGGGGCTACTCTCTCCACCTATACAAGGCCACATTCCTTGCATTACCCTGAGGAAGATAAAGTGGTGGCGGTGTTTTACAGTATCATTACACCCCTTCTGAACCCATTTATCTACAGTCTGAGGAATAAGGAGGTCATGGGGGCCATGAGAAGAGTGCTGGGAAAATAGACATTTGTACAGAAAATATGACTTTAGGAACCCTTTATAGTTTGAGACTGAACAACATGATTTGATTAGCCTACTGTCTAGAGAGAAGTAAGCTCAAAGAAATGTTTACAAAATAAATAAACGTAACAATGCCTTGGTTTCTACACTTCTCAGAAATAACTAAAGCTTTGTTATTGGAACTGGGTGGATTTGCCGTGTAAAAGCAAGAGAATGGTTGCCATTTTCAACTTTATCTTCTAAAGCAATAGATTTAATCCCTGTCAACACAATGCTCCCATGCCATAACAAATGTTTAGTACCTTTTTAATATTCTGAAATAAAATGCACATGAAATATAATTTACCATATAATACATAATATCAGGAAAATACATATGATGACCAAACTATAATATAGAGCAAAATGCATACATCCACTTATTTATTTACTTATTCATTCATTGAACAAGGGCTTTAATGCTTTAACTCTGTATGTGACACTGTTATAGGCACTGGTGAAATGGGATTAAACAAGAAAAAACTGACGTAAGTCTCTGCTCTCATGAAGTTTACATTTTATCGTGGGGAGAAAGACAGTATATAAAATTAACGGGTAAAGCGACCTTATATGAGTCGGAATCAACTCGACAGCACTGGGTTTGGGTAAATTTCAGAGTATACCAAAAAGTATTAATCACCATGAAGAAGAACTAAGTGGAAAATTGGAATCGGGAAAACAAAGGGTATTTGCAATGTTAAGTCAAACAGAGAAGGGAGAACCAAGAATGCAACATTTGTCAAAAACTAAAAGGAGTCGAGGACAAGAGACAAGTGGATATCTGTGGATGAATGTTCTGGGAAGAGCAAAGAACAAGTGAGAATTCCCTGAGGTGGGGATATGCCCAGCATAGTCACAAAAGATCAAGGAGTAAATTGGTGAGACACAGAAAATAGGTATATGTTTTGGAGCTGGGTCTTACAGTGTAAATTAGATCGATGTGAGGATTGTGGTTTTGAACCTAAAACGATGGGCTACCTTTGCAGAGTTGTGGTAGAGAATTGATGTGGGCAGAAGAAAGCCATTGCAGTAGTCCAGCTGTGACAAGATATTACCTTGGACCAAGGTGATATTAGTGGAGAGGCAAAGACTGGGCAGATTCAGGAGACTGGGAGAAAGCAGACATTTGAGTTTTGTGGACACATGGGATGTGAAATACTATGAAATAAGAAGCTTTCAGAATTGGGCTAAAACTTGAAATTAACAACTGGAAGTGTGGAACTGTCATCATTACAGCTTGAGGGAAACCACAGGTGGAGCATTTCATCATTCGTCATCTCTTATGCTACTTTCATGTTAATGCCTTAGGCCCACAATTACAATCATTATTCTGGCTTCTATCGCCATTAAATAGAAGCTCTTATTTCTCATCACCATTGAGTCGAAACTTTTAAATCAGAAAATAAGTTCTCTTTGATGTCTGGCTTCTTTTCCTAAACATGTTTAAAAGGTTTAACCATATTTTTGAGTGTCTCCATCATTTTTATTACAAAGCTGAATTCCATCATATGGCTTAGAATAATTATTTCCATTCTGATGTCAGAAATGTTTGACTATAATGAATGAAACTACCATAAAGCTTCCTGTACAAGTGTTTTTTGAGAACACGTGAACTCAATTCTCTTGTACATATACCTAAATTGAAATTGCTTGGTCATAAATTAGGCACATGTTTAGCTCTAATAAAAAAAAAAAAAAATTTTTTTTTTAGCGTTATCCAAAGTGGATTTAATCATTTATTTTCCAATCAGTAATATATGAAAACTTCTTAGAGTCTGAGTGTTGATAATAAATAATGCAGTGGATTGCTAAACTACTTGCTGCTAAATATAAAGTGGAATATAAACCATGAGAGCAAAATACAACCAGTGTGCCATCAGTGCATGAACAATGGTATTGGAAGAAAGTGTATATTTCTGTGAAATATTTTAGAGATTCACTGACAAGATTTTTCTGGATCCATTGTCAATAATTTTAATAATAATTATATGTAATGGCCTTTAGGAACACTCATTTCTGGCTCAAGACAAAATGTGTTTATTGGTCTATGAATGCCTTACTTCGGTCAGTTTGTTTATAATATAATGTATACCTGTAAGTTCACCACCCAACCCAACAACTAAAATAGTAAATTTATCTTTAGTGCTCCTCCAACTGTTGGCGACCCCATGTGTGTCAGAGTAGAACTGTTCTTGGTAGGGTTTTCAACGGCTTATTTTTCTAATGTGGATCACCAATCCGTTCTCCTGAGGTGCCTCTGGGTAGACTCGAACCACCAAGCTTTCAGTTAGCAGTGACTATGTTAACTGTTCGCACCATCCAGGGACTCTTCATATCCTCCTATACCTCTGGGTAGACTCGAACCACCAAGGTTTCATTTAGCAGTGACTATGTTAACTGTTCGCACCATCCAGGGACTCCTCATATCCTCCTATACCTCTACCATCATTCTGAATTTTTGTTTTTTTAATTCTCTTGCTATAATTATAATATAGAATTCATAGGGTATTAGAAAATATTTTTAGATGCTGTAGAACTTAATAAAGGGGTCTTAAGTTGTAGATAATCTTTTTGAAAATTGTTTTTTCGGTTGACATTACTAACGCTCCAGGTTGAATGAAATGACAGCCCATTCTATTTTATTATTGAATGGCATTCTATTTTAAGACTATACTACACATTTATCCATTTTTTGTTGTTGGTGTTGTTGCTGATAGATGCTTGTTTTATTTCTAGTTGTCTACTATTATATACAATGCACTTATAAACATTGTTGCATTTGTCTCCTGTTTCCCATAAACAAGAGTTTGTATTTTGTATATATCTACGAATGGAATTGGTGGTGAAATTACTTAAGTGTGTAAACCATTTGTGTTTTACATAAAGTTTGAAATTCTAATTTATACTTACTATCAAAAATGAAAATAATAAATCCATATTTTAATAAATGTACATTCAAATTTAATGAATTTTAACATATTTAAATATTTTTCACACAGACTGCATGAAAGTTCACATCTGCAGACCACATCAGTCAGTGAAGTATATGGTTGTATGTCCAGTTGCTAGCTTCAAGTTTCAGGTAATCTCCACCCCAGCTTCTTGATCTTGGCCTTAGAGTTTTATACATCCTTGATCTTTTATTATTGTGATTAATTTTTGTAGTATTTTTGACCATTTTCATGCTTTTGAGTTCCAATAGAGCCTAAACCTGACTAAATACGATGCCTAAACTTCAACAGCTATAGCTAACAAACTTTTTTTAATAGCAATTTGAAGGATGATTTGTGTAAGTTATACAGAATAAAGAAATCCATATACAGTACATTCACAACTAATCAGATAGATTATCGCAAATTGAACGAACCTATATGAAAGTAGTAACATATTATTAGCACTTGAGAAGATTCCTCATGACTCCGCCTAGCTGCTACCCATACTTACTTGTAATGAAACCATTATATTTAAGTGCATTATCCATGAATTATACTCAACAATGAAAAAATAAATCATTTCAATTATTACATAAATTCAATATAATCCCCATTAGAATCCCATCAGTGTGTGCATGTGTGTGTGTTTAATTTACAAGTTGGCTATAGAATTTATATAAAATGATGCAAAAAACAGTAATAGCTCAAAGGGAATTTTAAAAATAATAAAATGAGATGCATCATTCTATGTGATATTAAAAATTTGTATTGATATAATTATAGACCAGTGGAAGAGAATACATAATTCAGATGCACACATATGTGTACAATGATGAGTCACATATGTCAGGTGCTTGTATGGGGAGTGATAAAAGGATACACATTTCAGTGAAAGTTGTTGGATCAATTGTATATCCGTGTATATTTTTAAAAAATGAGATGTGGATAATGTCAGTGAAAATGACCAAGTTGATAGCCTCAGATAGCTTCTGTGGAGGGCCTGTTCCTGCACAGAAACAGCAACAAAGCAAAAAGTGTTAGAATCAACTTTTTTTGAAATTTAGAAAGTTTTAAAATATTTACAGCAACCAAGCAAATACTGAAATAAGAGAAAACCAGAAAACCGAACCCACTCCCATCAAGTCGATTGCGACTCATAGCGACCCCATAGGACAGAGTAGAGCTGCACTATAGAGTTTCCGAGGAGCGTCTGGTGGATTCGAACTGCTGACCTCTTGGTTAGCAGCCATAGCACTTAACCACTATGCCACCAGTGTTTCTGAAATAAGAGAAAGGCCACTTAAAAACATCAGGAGAGGGGATGTTACAGAAAACAGTGTGTTAAGAAGGTATAGGATTCATTCCCTCCACTGAAGCAATGAAAAAAACCAAAAACCAAACCCAATGCCATCGAGTCGACTCCCACTCATAGCGACCCTATAGAACAGAGTAGAACTGCCCCATAGAGTTTCCAAGGAGCGCCTGGAGGCTTCGAACTGCCGACCCTTTGGTTAGCAGCCATAGCACTTAACCACTAGGCCACCAGGGTTTCCCTGAAGCAATGAATAAGTGGGAAAAAAACCTGACAGAATAAACATTAAGTGCTTCATGAGAAAAGATGCTGTTGAATTTTGATGAAAAATTGTGGCATTTTTGTTTATTCACCTACTATCCCCCATTCTCCACTTGGCAGCTGCCATGAAGACAGCAGCCCACATTCCTGGTGTGGCTTGCTGGTGCCAGGGTGTGGACAAGACAGATCTTTTTTCTAAAAATGTTGTTGTTGTTTATTTTGACCAATCTGGTAGTTCCAGAGATACTTGCTCTGAGATAGGCCTTGGCTTTACTCCTCTCAGACATGAGTGGCTACCAGGTGGTGTCTGTCTGTGAAAAGCCTTAAAGACATATAATGCCATAACCAGCTTAGGTAAGGAATGGAGAACAGGGAAAGAAGCAGACAAACCTGATAGCCTGGAAAAGAAGAGGCTGATGAGGCAGATGCATGGGAGAATAAACTGTTTGTAGAGATACTGAATGTACTGAAGGATCAGAGATCCAATGTACATACCCAGGTTGAATGCATGCTCAGACAAGACCTGAGAGGACCCTAGGTTTGAGCCTCTGGCAGATCTTTGGGCTCTGCACAAACGGAGGTGTAGACTAAGGCCCAGTTGTAGGTGGCCTGGCTAAGCATTGAAAGAGTACCTAATTCAGAGTCAATCTTCAATGACCAGGAAAGGGTTTTTAGTTTTCTTTTTCTTCTCTTTTTGACCCCAAAAAAGGTCTCTATCAGGTCGCTGGTTGACCACTAAAATAACTGAAGATAGACTTCAGTGACCACACATGGCAAAGAAAACAGTCTATGAAAAATAATAAATACATACAAACAAATAAATAGTTTGGAAATGTCACTAAACAGATGACCGCAGCCCTCAACAATAACAGCAAGCACTAGGTAGGCTGGAGAATCTGCTTTTCAGAGTTAACACATAAAATTCACAAAGCCCAGTGTTTGGTAAAAATACTAGGCATGCCAAGAAACAGGAAGTACAACCAATTCACAGGAAAAAAAAAAAAAATCGGTGAAAGCAGTCCCTGAAGAACCAATGACATAGAATTGCTAGGCAAATCGTTTAAATCTACTGTGTTAAACGTGGTCAAAGACCTAAAGGAAAACAGGAGAATGTCTCAACGAATAGAGAATATCAATAATGACAAAGAAATTATAAAGAAGGCATCAAATAGAAATTAACATCAATCTTTCTCAAACTTTTCCAAAAACTAAAAGGAAGGAATAATTTGTAACTCAATCCATGATGCTATCAGCATCCTGATATTTAGCCAGACAAAGCCATCAGAAAAAAATACTGCATAGAAATATCTATGGAAATCCTCAACAAAATAGTAAAACTCCAATCCAGCAGCATATTAAAAGGACCATATGCCATAACCCTGTGTGCTTTGTCCCACAAGTGCAGCATATATAAAAGTCAATCAGTGTAATGCAACACATTAATAGAACGTAGGGAGAGGGGGATGATCTATCAACTGATGCAGAAAAAAGCGTTTAACAAAAAAACACTCAAAAATCAGGAATAAAAGCAAACTTCCTATTGTGTGAGAGTCAAAAATGGCCTCTGTGTATTAGCCCCAAGTTATTTACTTCTTCAAGTAAGCCGAGGCGTATTATATGGAAAAAAAAAAGAAACTGGCATGAAACTCAAACTTGTACATGTCCAACTGATTTAAAAATAGCCCAGATAAGCAGATTTTTAGCCACTTAGGACCTGCCTGTTTTACATACCCTGCAAAACTGGACTCAACTTCTGCTAGTCCTAAAAAAAAAAAAAAAAAAAAAAGATAAATTCCTGTAGTTATAAAGACCCTAAGATGCTGCTGCTTTTAGAGCTCTCTGACCCAGAGACTTATCGCCTGGCTGCAGGAGGATATCGCTTCTCACCCCTGGGAGCTTTCTTGCTCTCTTCTCCTTCTGATGCTACCTGTGACTCTAGCCTCTGGAAGACCTTCTGCTACAGGGACCACCCCCTTGCATGTGACTTTCAATGTGTTGGCCCCATTAAATAGCTTGTTGTGCAATACTGTCATATAGTTCTGAATTTCCTTCACCTCAGTACACTTCCTTAGAATGATAAAGGACAGTTGTGAAAAACCAACAATTAACATTATACTCAATGGTGAAAGACTGAAAGATTTTGCCATAAAATCAGGAACACGGCAAGGATATCTCTTTTCCCTACTTCTATTCAACACTGTGGTCTTTTTGTTCGCCTCTGTGAATGTGAAAACTGGACAATGAAAAAAGAAGGCAGGAGAAGTACTGATGCGTGGAAGTGTGGTGTTGGTGAAGAATATTGAATGTACCATGGATTAACAAAAGAACAAAAAAATCAGTCTTACAATAAAACAGTGAAATGTTCCTTAGGAATGAGGATGGCAAGACTTCATCTTACTTACTTTGGACACATTATCTGGAAAGACCGATCACTAGGAAAAGAAGTCCTGTTAGGTGAAGTAGAAGATCACAAAAATAAAGGAAACCCTCAAAAAGATGGATTGACCCAATAACAACAACAATGGACTCAAACATGCCAACAATCATTAGGATGGCACGGGACCAGGGAAAATTTCTTTCTCTTATATATTAGGTTACTTTGAGTAGAAGCCAACTAAATAGCAACTGCTCTCAACAACAACATTCAGCACAAGACATCAACAACAACATAGCTACAGCTATATCTTCATATAAAACAAAAACACCACCAGTTGCAGTAGAATCAAACGCAACTCACAGTGACCCGTTGGGTGTCGGAGTAGAAGTGGGCTCCGTCAGTAGGCTGCACTGTGTGTCTGTACCATAATTTGTTTCCCATTCGTCTGTTGGTGAGCATTTAGGTTGTTTACATCTTTGTGCTGTTGTGAATGGTGCTCCCATGAACATGGTATGCATGTGTCTATTCCTGCGACTGCTCTTACTTCTCTTGGGTATATTCCTATGAGTGGTATTGCTGGATCTTATGGTATTTCTACTTCTAGCTTTTTAAGGAAGCACCAGATTGTTTTCCAAAGTGATTGTATCATTTTACATTCTCACCAGCAGTGCATGAGAGTCCAATCTCTCCACAACCTCTCCAACATTTTTATTTTGTGGTTTATGGATTGACCAAACCCATCGCCATTGAGTCATTTCTGACTCATAGAGACCCTATAGGACAGAGTAGAACTGCCTTGTGGAGTTTCCAAGGAGCGCCTGGTGGATTCCAACTGCCGACCTTTTGGTTAACAGCATTTAACCACTACACCACCAGGGTGTCCTTTTTTTGGATTAGCGCCAGTGTTATTGGGGTGATAAGACATCTCTTTGTTGTTTTAATTTGCATTTCTCTGGTGGCTAATGATCATGAGCATTTCCTCATGTGTACATTAGCCACCTGAATATCTTTTTTGGTGCAGTGTCTGTTCATATACTTTGCCCATTTTTAATTTTTTTTATTTGCCTTTTTGTAGTTGAGGTGTTGCTGTATTTTGTAGATTTTAATGATTAGACCCTTACCAGATATGTCATAGCTAAAAATTTCTTCCCAATCCATAGGTTCTGTTTTTACTCTTTTGATGAGCATAACTGATTTTTAGCAGACCCCAGTTATCTAGTTTCTCTTCTGATGTTTCTGCATTGTTGGTTATGGTTTGTATTCTGTTTATGTCGTGTATCAGGCCTCCTAGCATTGTCCCTATTTTTTCTTCCGTGATCTTTATCATTTTAGGTTTTATATTTAGGTCTTTGATCATTTTGAGTTAGTTTCTGTGCATGATGTGAGGTATGGGTCCTGTTTCATTTTTTTGCAGACAGATATCCAGTTACGCCAGCACCACTTGTTAAAAAGACTGTCTTTCCCCCATTTAATGGACTTTGGGCCTTTGTCAACTATCAGCTGCTCATAGGTGCATGGATTTACGTCTGGGTTCTCAATTTTGTTATATTGGTCTATGTGTCTGTTGTACCAGTACCAGGCTGTTTTGACTATCATGGTGGTATAACAGGTTCTAACATCAGGTAGTGTGAGGCCTCCCACTTTGTTCTTCTTCAGTAATTCTTTACTTATTTGGGGCTTCTTCCTTTTCCATATGAAGTTTGTGGTTTGTTTCTCCAACATGCTAAAAGTTGTCATTGGAATTTGGATTGAGATTGCATTGTATCTGTAGCTCACTTTGGGAAGAACTGACATTTTCATAATGTTGAGTCTTCCTGTCTATCAGCATGGTATGTTTTTCCACTTATTTAGGTCTCTTTTGATTTCTTGTAATAGTGTCTTGTAGTTTTCTTTGTGTAGGTTTTTTACACCTCTGTTTAAATTTATTCCTAAATACTTTATCTTCTTGGGGGCTATTATAATGGTATTGATTTGGTGATTTCCTCTTGGAAGTTCTCTCTTTTGGTGCAGAGGAATCTGACTGACTTATGTATGTTTATCTTATATCCTGATATTTTGCAAAATCTTCTATTTTAGTTGTAGTAGTTTTCTTGTGGATTTTGGGGGGTTTTCCATGTATAAAACCATATCATCTGCAAATAGGGATACTTTTACTTCTTCCTTACCAATTTGGATGCACTTTATTTCTTTTTCTTGCCTTATTGATCTGGCTAGGGCCTCCAGTACAATGTTGAATATGAGTGGTGACAAAGGGCATCCATGTCTGGTTCCCCTTCTCAAGGGGAATGCTTTAAGACTCTTCATTTAGGATGATGTTGGTTGTTGGCTTTGTATAAATGGCCTTTATTATGTCCAGGAATTTTCCTTCTATTCCTATTTCGCTGAGAGTTTTTATCAAGAATGGGTTTTGGACTTTTAAAAATACCTTTTCTGCATCAGTTGATAAGATCATGTGGTTCTTGTCTTTTGTTTTATTTATGTGATGGATTACATTATTGTTTTTCTAATGTTGAACCATCCCTGCATACCTGGTATGAATCCCACGTGGTCATGGTGAATTATTTTTTGATATGTTGTTGAATTCTATTGGCTAGAATTTTGTTGAGGATTTTTGGGTCTATATTCATGAGGGATATTGGTCTGTAATTTTCTTTTTTTGTGGATCTTTACCTGACTTTTCTATCATGGTTATGCTGGCTTCATAGAATGAGTTTGCGAGTGTTTCATCCTTTTCTATGCCTGAAATGCCTTTGGTAGTAATGGTGTTAACTCTTCCCTGAAAGTTTGGTAGAATTCTCCAGTGAAGCCGTCTGGGCCAGGGCTTTTTTGTTGGTGGTGGTTTTTATTTTTTTAATTATCTCTTCAATCTCTTCTTTTGTTGTGGGTTTATTTAGTTTTTCTACCTCAATTTGTGTTAGTTTAGGTAAGTAGTGTGTTCCTAGAAATTTGTCCATTTCTTCTAGATTTTCAAATTTGTTAGAGTACAATTTTTCATAGTATTCTGTTATGATCCTTTTTATTTCCATTGGGTCTGTTGTGATATCACCCATTCTATTTCTTATTTAGGTTATTTGCTTCCTCTCCTGTTTTTTCTTTTGTCAATTTGACCAATGGTTTATTGATTCTGTTGATCTTTTCAAAAAACCGTCTTTTAGTATTGTCTACTCTTTCAATTGTTTTCCTATTCTCTATCTCATTCATTTCTGCTCTAACCTTTATTATTTCCTTTCTTCTGGTGCCTGAGGGCTACTTTTGTTTCTCTCTATTTGTTCAAGTTGTAGGGTTAATGTTTTGATTTTGGCACTTTCTTCTTTTTGAATGTGTGCATTTATTGTTGTAAATTGACCTCTAAGCATTGCTTTTGCTGTTTTCCAAAGGTTCTGGTAAGACATGTTTTCATTCTTCATTTAATTCTATGAATTTATTTTGTCCATCCTTGATTTCTTCTATAATCCAGTAGTTTTTAAGCAAGGTGTTGTTCTGTTTCCACGTATTTGATTTTTTTTCCTTGCTGTTTCTGTTATTGATTTCTAATTTTATGTCATTATAATCAGAGGATACTCTTTCTTAAGGTCAGCTGATTAACAATTTTAATTCCATGTACAATCTTAATTCTCCTTTGCCATGTAACTTAACATATTCACAGATTCCAGGGATTGAGACAAGGACACCTTTGGAGAATCTTTTTCCTATCTTCCGTATTGATATTTTGTAAAACCATGTCTGTTCAACAGGCAGACATCAAGGCCAGCTCCTGGCAATACAAAAACCTAATTGATAGTGCCAGGTCAGCTCCCAGATGTCAAAAAACATTCTACTTCTTCTTCTAGGATATTTGTACTCAGTTCTCTTCCCTTTGAGTTAATTCATCTCACTGTACTACTATGACTTTTTGTTTAACTGTATCTGTTTACAAACTTCAATAAAATTAAAAATATCTCTACTGCAGTAAAAAATGTATTAAAATAATTCATTAAACAAGTACAAATTTGCAATGACTATAGTGGCTATTGTGCCAGTCTGCCTCAACAAAGGTCTCCCTTATCCTCTCTGGCCCGGTATTTCCCCAAGCATGAGGTCCTGCATTAGATTGATCCCTCCTAATGGTTTGTCCAAAGGAAGTGAGTCAGACAATGTTCTGTCGTGATCCGTAAGTTTTACATTGGCTAATTATTGGAAATAGACCACCAGACCATTTTCCTAGTCTAATCTTTTTAAGGTTTTAACCTTGGGCAGTAACTTAACTTTACTAAGATCCAGTTTCATCAAAAGTCAGTGGGAGCTAAAAATAACATTATCTTCATGAATCTGCTTCGATGAAATCATGCAAATAGACTGTTAGGAATGATATAGCTCACTCAGTAATTTCTCAATAAATATATTTTTTATAGTTTTTATTGTGCTTTAAGTGAAAGTTTACAAATCAAATCAGTCTCTCACACAAAAACTTATATACACCTTGCTACATACTCCCAATTGCTATCCCCCTAATGAGACAGCCCGCTCTCTCCCTACACTCTCTCTTTTCGTGTCCATTTCACCAGCTTCTAATCCCCTCCACCCTCTCATTTCCCATCCAGGCAGGAGATGCCAACATAGTCTTAAGTGTCCACCTGATCCAAGAAGCTCACTCCTCACCAGCATCCCTCTCCAACCTATTTTCCAGTCCAATCCATGTCTGAAGAGTTGGTTTCAGGAAAGGATCCTGTCCTGGGCCAACAGAAGGTCTGGGGGCCATGACCACCAGGGTCCTTCTAATCTCAGACCATGAAGTCTGGTCTTTCTATGAGAATTTGGGGTCTGCATCCCACTGCTCTCCTGCTCCCTCAGGGGTTCTCTGTTGTATTCCCCGTCAGGGCAGTCATCGGTGGTAGCCAAGCACCATCTAGTTCTTCTGGTCTCAGGATGATGTAGTCACTGGTTCATGTGGCCCTTTCTGTCCCTTGGGCTCGTAATCACCTTGTGTCCTTGGTGTTCTTCATTCTCCTTTGATCCAGGTGGGTTGAGACCAATCGATGCATCTTAGATGGCTGCTTGCTAGCGTTTAAGACCCCAGATGCCACTCTTCGAAGTGGGATACAGAATGTTTTCTTAATAGATTTTATTGTACCAATTGACTTAGATGTCGCCTGAAACCATGGTCCCCAGACCCCTGCCCCTGCTACGCTGGCCTTTGAAGTATTCAGTTTATTCAGGAAACTTCTTTGCTTTTGGTTTAGTCCAATTGTGCTGACCTCCCCTGTATTGTGTGCTGTCTTTCCCTTCACCTAAAATAGTTCCTATTACTATCTAAACCCCTTTCCCGCCCTCCCTCGCTCCCCCCTCTGGTAATGACAAAAGAATGTTTTCTTCTCAGTTTAAACTATTTCTCAAGTTCTTAGGGCGCCTTGGTTGCTTCCATCTTTTTGCTATTGTAAACAGTGCTGCATAAACATGGGTGTGCATATACCTGTTTGTGTAAAGGCTCTTATTCTTCTAGGATATATTCCAAGGAATGGGATTGCTGGGTCCTATGGTAGTTCTATTTCTAGATTTTTAAGGAAGACCCAAATTGATTTCCAAAGTGCTTGTACCATTTTGCATTCCCACCAGCAGTGTATAAGTGTTCCAATCTCTCCACAGCCTCTCCAGCATTTACTATTTTGTGTTTTTTGGATTAACGCCAGCCTTGTTGGAATGAGATGAAGTCTCATTGTAGTTTCGGTCTGCATTTCTTTAATGGCTGGTAATCGTGAACATTTCCTCATGTATCTGTTAGCTACCTGAATGTCTTCTTTAGTGATGTGTCTATTCATATCTTTTGCCCATTTTTAAATTGGGTTATTTGTCTTTTTGTAGTTGAGTTTTTGCAGTATCATGTAGATTTTAGAGATCAGGCGCTGATTGGAAATGTCATAGTTGAAAACTTTTTCCCATTCTGTAAGTAGTCTTTTTACTCTTTTGGTGAAGTCTTTGGATGAGCATAGGTTTTGATTTTTAGGAGCTCCCAGTTATCTAGTTTTTGTTTTGTATTTTTAATAATGTTTTCTATACTATTTATGCCATGTATTAGGGCTCCGAACAGTGTCCCTATTTTTTCTTCCATGATCTTTACCTTTTTTTTAGATTTTATATTTAGGTGTTTGATACATTTTGAGCTCATTTTTTTGCATGGAGTGAGGTATGGGTCTTGTTTCACTTTTTTGCAGATGGATATCCAGTTATGCCAGCACTATTTGTTAAAAAAAACTGTCTTCTCCCCCCATTTAACTGTTTTGGGGCCTTTGTCAAAAATCAACTGCTCATATGTGGATGGATTTATATCTGGATTCTCAATTCTGTTCCATTGGTCCATGTATCTGTTGTTGTCCCAGTACCAGGCTGTTTTGACTACTGTGGTGGTATAGTAGGTTCTAAAATCAGGTAAAGTAAGGCCTCCCACTTTGTTTTTATTTTTCAGTAATACCTTATTTATCTGGGGCTTCTTTCCCTTCCATATGAAGTTGGTGATTTGTTTCTCCATCTCATCAAGAATGCCGTTGGGATTTGGACCGGAATTGCATTAAATGTATAGATCCCTTTTGGCAGAATAGACATTTTTATAATGTTAAGTCTTCCTATCGATGAGCAAGGTATGTTTTTCCACTTATGTAAGTCTCTTTTGGTTTCTTGCAGAAGTGTTTTGCAGTTTTTTTGTATAAGTCTTTTACATCTTTGGTAAGATTTATTCCTAATTATTTTATCTTCTTGGGGGCTACTGTAAATGGCATTGATTTGGTGATTTCCTCTTCAATGTTCTTTTTGTTCGTGTAGAGGAATCCAACTGATTTTTGTATGCTTATCTCGTATCCTGATACTCTGCTGAACTCTTCTATTAGTTTCAGTAGTTTTCTGAAGGATTCCTTAGGGTTTTCTGTGTATAAGATCATGTCACCTGCAAATGGAGATACTTTTACTTCTTCCTTGCCAATCTAGATGCCCTTTATTTCTTTATCTAGCCTAATTTCTCTGGCTAGGACCTCCAACACAATGTTGAGTAAGAGCGGTGATAAAGGGCATCCTTGTCTGGTTCCCAGTCTCAGTGGGAATGCTTTCAGGCTCTCTCCATTTAGGGTGATGTTTGCTGTTGGTTTTATATAAATGCCCTTTATTATGTTGAGAAATTTTCCTTCTATTCCTGTTTTGCTCAAGTTTTTATCATGAATAGGTGTTGGACTTTGTCAAATGCCTTTTCTGCATCAATTGATAAAATCCTGTGATTCTTGTCTTTTGTTTTATTTATGTCATGGATTACATTAATTGTTTTTCTAATGTTGAACTATCCCTGCATACCTGGTATGAATCCCACTTGGTCATGGTGAATTATTTTTTTGATATGTTGTTGAATTCTATTGGCGAGAATTTTGTTGAGGATTTTTGTATCTAAGTTCCTGAGGGATATAGGTCTATAATTTTCTTTTCTTGTGGTGTCTTTACGTGGTTTTGGTATGAGGGATATGGTGGCTTCATAGAATGAGTTTGGTAGTATTCTGTCCTTTCTATGCTCTGAAGTACCTTTAGTAGTAGTGGTGTTAACTCTTCTCTGAAAGTTTGGTAGAACTCTGCAGTGAAGCTGTCCAGGGCTTTTTTGGGGTGGGGGGGGTTTGATTGCCTTTTCCACCTCTTCTTTTGTTATGGGTCTATTTAGCTGTTCTACCTCTTTTTGTGTTAGTTTAGGTAGGCAGTGTGTTTCTAGGAATTCACCCATTTCTTCTAGGTTTTCACATTTGTCAGAGTACAATTTTTCACAGAAATCTGATATGATTCTTTTAATTTTAGTTGGGTATGTTGTAATATCGCCCATCTCATTTCTTATTCAGGTTATTTGGTTCCTCTCCTGTTTTTCTTTTGTCAGTTTGGCTAGTGGTTTATCAATTTTGTTAGTTTTTTCAAAAAAACCAGCTTTTGGTCTTGTTAATTCTTTTCATTGTTTTCTATTTCTTTTAGTTCAGCTCTAATTTTTAGTATTTGTTTTTTTTTTTTTCTGGTGCCTGTGAGTTTCTTTTGTTGCTCTCTTTCTATTTGTTCAAGTTGTGGGGATAATTCTTTGATTTTGGCCCCTTCTTCGTTTTGGATGTGTGCATTTATTGATATAAATTGACTTCTGAGCATTTCTTTCACTGTATCCCAGCGTTTTTACAGGAAGTGTTTTCATTCTCGTTGGAATTTCTTTGTTCCATCCTTAATGCCTTCTATAATCCAGTCTTTTGTTTTGTTCAGTTTCCAAGTGTCTGATTTCTTTTCCCTGCTTTTCCTGTTATTGATTTCCACCTTCATGCCCTTATGGTCAGAGAAGATGCTTTGTAATATTTGAATGTTTTGGATTCTGCTAAGGCTTACTTTATGCCGTAATATGTGGTCTTCTAGAGAATGTCCATGTGCACTAGAAAAGAAAGTATACTTGGCTGCTGTCGGGCGGAGTGTTCTGTATATGTCTATGAGGTCAAGTTGGTTGTTTGTGGCATTTAGGTCTTCCGTATCTTTATTGAGCTTCTTTCTGGATGTCCTGTCCTTCACCAAAAGTGGTGTGTTGAAGTCTCCTACTATTATTGTTTTGTCAGAAATTAATAACTCAATAAATATTAACTGTCCTGATTTTTGTTATTGATTTTAATATTATTATTTTCTCTTTTAATTAATTTATTCAGGGTTACCAGAATTTGACTTATATTTCTACTTTCACTTTCTTTTTTCTCATATTATTGACTATATCCATAGGTATATGCCTGTTTGAAAATAAAATTCAAATATCCCTTCATAGATTGGTTTGACAATCCTAGTATAATTATATAATTGTGTGGTTTGTCTATCTAACCACATTGCACATGCAAACAGGATGTGCCTCAAACTACCAGACAACTAGGAATGAGGCATGTACAACCACTGGCATCAACCATTCCATGAGTGCTACAGCCATCTATGATCAAGACATTTACACAATATTGGCAAAGTGAAAGCCACTATTATTATTTCTAGAAAGCAAACAGTAAACAGTAAAACAAATTCTCAAAGCAGATCTGCTTATTCTTCTCCAAACTACTCATATTCTTTCTAATATCACTGTACTGGCACATTGTGTTTCTGGTCAAATGTTGTCTTCATGTCACCACTGCCTCTGGCTGCCACCATGTTACCTGGGACACCTGCATGGCTTCCGAGGCTTCTGCTCTGCCCCTGGGCCTCACTGGGCCTTGCTTCACTAATGGAAAGACCCCTGCACAGGATCTCCTGAGCCTCTGCCACTGGGCCCTTTTTGACCTATGCTGCTGCCTCCTACCATGCTACCCAGGCCAGAGTGGTTCTCTGTCTTGCTGCCGTGATACCAAGGCCTACCCTGCATGAGGGAATGTATTGTTCCCACCACGATGCCCAAAGGGGGAAGGAAGCAAATTACACCAGCCACACTCAGGTCTCTGTCCCGCAGGTACAACTGTTGCAGTACTTTAGTAGGAGGCACAAGCCTGCGCAAAGACACTCAGTTCTCTCTCTATGGACCAGCAAGCCCACCATCCCTGTCTTCACTGTTACAACTCTCTCTTCTTAATATAGGGAGTTCTCAATGCAGGGACCCTGGGTCCAAAGGATGCACTCCACTCTATGCTCTTTTTGATGGTAGTGAGGGGCCCCAGAACCTCTGTGGATTTGGCCCTTATATAAGCCTAACAGAATAGGAACAACAACCAATCTCCTAGTTGGACCACAAAGGGCACAATCCCATTAAGTGAATTTTCAATCCACTAGTTTTGTAGTAAATCTACTAATACCTTGCAAAATTTTGGCCCAGACAATCATTTTGTGAAATTACAAGACCAGGGCTAGAAAAGCCATATAAAAGTGATTCATTGCACGGCAATAATTCAGCCCATTTTCTTAACCCTTAACCAGTTCATAAGCAGAGCTGTAACAAATCAATCAGTTAATGCTTATTATATTTTGATTATGTAGCACAGCATCGTATAACCTCCCATATTGGAGCTCCTGAGTGGTGCAAACACTTATACTGTATAATCTCCTGGAGCAGAGCCCCTGGGTGGTACAGTTAACATGTTCAGATGCTAACTGAAAAGACGGAGGTTCAAGTCCACCCAAAGGCACCTTGGAAGAAAGACCTGGTGATCTACTTCTGAAAAATCAACCATTAAAAACTCTACAGAGCACAGTTCCACTCTGACACACACAGGGTTGCCATGAGTCAGATGTAACTCAATGGCAACTGATTTTTACTGTTTTCTGTTGCAAGATAAAGACATTAAAAAAAAAACTCTCATTACTGTATGTCAGTTCATAAGTCAACATATTCAGCTAAAGCAGAGAAGAAAGGAGATAATGAAATTATATTTATTTGATAGATCTGGTACTTTATATTTATTCCATACCTGAAACCAAAACCAAACCCATTGTCATCAAGTCTATTCCAACTCATAGAGACCCAATAGGACAGAGTAGAACTGCCCCATGGAGTTTCCAAGGAGCTTCTGGTGAATTTGAACTGTTGGCGTTTTGGTCAGCTGCTGAGCTCTTAACAACTGCACTACCAGGGCTCCTTATTCTATACAGTAGCCCCTAAAAATAATCCTATGGAAGAGGCATTATTATGCCCCTTTTACAGATGATTAAACTGACGCTCAGAGAGGTTATATAACAGGCCCAAAATATATAACTAGAAAGTTTCAAGACTGGAAAAGTTCAATTCGGTCATGGCCTTTTGTTGGGTAAGACATGTCTAGAAGTCCACTCTATTCCCCACATCATTACCAGCTCTTTCTTGACACATTAGTTATTGTGAAAGTTTAGGTTAACAGGATTGTGGACTAAGTATATTTTCTAGGTATGAGTTAAGTGCTTTATGCATCGTATCTCGTTTAATACTAATAATATTATAAGGCAAGCATCATATTCAAAATAATCACATCCTGACTTTAGCATGTTGATAAAACAGGTCATTATCTTCAGAGATCAAATATCCTGAAATTTTAAAATAATCCTGTATGGAGGTGATAAATGAGGAGAGCATGTGCTCATCTGTATTCTTCCTAATGCTTTCCCACGAGCATTTCTGCAGCCTGAAGCTCAGGAATCCCTAAGGCTTTAGCCAGGTGCCTTGTATTTTATACCGGCAACAGAGGCATTGGTGGGGATCCGAACGGTGATCTGGGAACCAGAGGCTTAGAGTATTCCACACCTCCTGCACGGTGGCTCCTCTGATGCAGGTTAGTGCTACGACTCCTAGACTGAGTGCTTACAACCGGGGATGGTATGCGCTAATGCTTTCACTGTGGCCCACTTAATTTCTGTAATTTAAAAAACTATATCACAATCATACTATTTGGAAAGCACAGAAATTAAAGCACCTGGATTGCACTTGATAACATCATAACTATTCCTTTTATATTCTTCCATATACATTTTTTACAATTTGAAAAATATTGTTTATACAATTAGCATGATATCTAAGCTTGTTCCAGCTGTTATATTTATTGTGTTCCATGGGAAATTTATTAGTTCTACAATAGTTCAGGATGCACATTGTGGAAAACCTTGCAAAATAAGCCCTTTGTGTTTACAGGGTCTCCTCCCAGCCCTTCTTTTTTAGTCATATTTTAGAACGATATCCACAAGGTATGGCAATGCTTCAAGGGACAAGACTAGCTCTCTGGCTCTCACTCCATATTGCCAAATTGACTAATAAAGGATTTTTCACTTTTACCCTGAGATTAATCTTCATTGCATCCCTACTGGTAATGAATATCATAAAGAGACATTGAGTGTATAATGTTTGAATGCATAGAAATTATAAAAATTTCGTTTAAACTATGTATTAATTTCCAGTGAGAAAAAACATCCTTTCATGATTATATTGCACTAATGTATCTTTATCAAATTGTAATTATGAAAATAATATTACAGGTATTTCCCAGTGTAAGACAGGGTTCCATTCTGAAGACTCTGTCATAAGTCAGCTCTGATATAAGTAGAATATCTAATTTTTTAAAAAATATTCATTATTTTTGTCTCCTATTAACAATATCTTTATAAATCCAATCTTTATTTGTCTTTGGGATTGGCAAGAGAATGATAACATCAACAAATTACGTGCTACAACGTTATATGTAGTACATATTACTAATAATAAGATGTACAAAGATAAAAAAAAGGATAGTCATAGGGCAGTTCGTTGTAACTCAAATATGTCTTAAGTCGGGGACGATCTGTACTAAGCTTTTCGGAAAGTTGAGTCTTAGTTAATACTCTGACTCTGAGGTAAATGGATGCATGTATCTGATTCTATTAAATTCTCTATTCATGAATTTCTCTTTGGGAAAAAGTTTGTGTAGAGATAAAATTTATGTTTGATAACATACTAAATATAAATAATTTAATTAAACATTCTACATGCACTTTTTTCATTTTTACAAAGTAAGACAGTTACCCATTTTAAATACACTAACCTGAGACACACAGTTTATAAGAGAGGTGCCTAACTTCACAGAACTCACAGTTGCTCCAGTGAGCTCCAGCAGATTTCCCAGACTGAGATGCACTAGGAAGAAAAGGCTAGCGATCTACTTCTGAAAAGTCAGCCAAAGTGAACCCGATGGATGGCAATAGTCCGATCAACACCTGATTATGGGAATGGCGCAGGACTGGGCAGCATTTTGCCCGGGGTAGCCGTGTGTTAGGTGACTTAATGGCATCTAACAACAACGATGTGTTTGAGGGTCCATTCTTCATTTATGCTGTTTGTTTTATTCAAAAAGTTTTTTTTCCTTTATTTATGTTGTCTGTTTTATTCAAAAAGTTTTGTCATTATTAAGATAATAATTGGAACAAAAAACTGGCTGGCAAGCCCAAAATAACTGTGGGGAGTTTACTTTCATGACCAGGATTTTGGACCCATGCTTCCTACTTTTGAGACCAGGGAAAAATAAATTAATCTAACCCTCCAGTCCTTCATCTGCAAATCTGAAACAGTGACAGTTTACCTCATTTAATTGTTGTGACATTCCATGAGGAAATGCACATCCAGGGTTAACATAGGACTTGGGACATTGTTTGCTACAGTTATAAAAATCCTTGTTATGTCTGAGTTACTCCATCTATATCATGCAGATGTGAAGTAAGAGTCATTTTGGCTTGGAATTGTTTTGGATTGAATTGAAGAAATGAACATACTAGTGCCAGGCCAGAATATTGGACAGGTGGGTATGTAACATAGAGTGTACCTTTGAGAAAGGGGAAGCTTTGCTAATTCTGGGAACTCCACATTGAGGTAGACAGAAAAATGTGACAATGGATCTAAAAGTACTCTGAGCTCTCTGCAATTACCCACTTTATACAACTAGAAAATAAATGGGAATACATTTTTATCCTCTTTTAAATTGTACAGAAATATTATAGACAACTAGAAGTTTATCTGATCTACATACCCTCTTGTACTTTGGTAGTGTGGAATTACACAGAATTGAATTCACTTGGGAACAACTGCCTTTTTGATGTGAAATACGGATAATATTTTCTCTTTTTACCTGCTATTTTAAAAAATTTTGATTGAATTTTGAGACATTATTGAATTTGTGGCAAGTTTCATGGTATCTATTACAATTCTTATAACACATTGAATATTAAAGGCATGAGAACACATTGTAAAATTAATAATCAAGTAACCTAATAGCCTTGGAATAATTAAATTTACCATGGTCATGAGTGTTTCCTCTATGTTCAAAATAAATTCATAGAAGGTAGACAGACAGAGGGCAGACAGAAAAATCTCAAGGAACACAGAAAACATGTCACTTATGCTGAAAAATGAAGACTGATATGTAATGATATTTTTGTTCTTTGGTATGAAATAAGTAACATTACATTACATGTGAGTTATGGGAAAATACTAATTTTACTTTCAAAATATTTTGGTAGGAAACATCTATGTATGGCCAATAACAATATAATAATGATAATAATCAATAACTTTTTAGAGCTATCTTCTTGTGCATGCATTCTCCAATGTACTTATATACATTTTATTTTGTAGTTATCAAATAATCCTATAGTAGATACTATTATGTCATCTCATTTTGCACATAATGAAACTGAGGTTTAAGCATATTGCTCAAATTTATCCAACTACTAAACAGTGGCATAGGTATTCAAACTCCAGAAACCTGGCCATTAAATATGTACTTCTATGTTCAGACAACCTTCAGATGAATACAGCTACCAGTTTAAATGTTTATTATTAGATTAGTCATGTAACTTTTCTGAACTTCGTAATTTATACTGATTAAATGTGAAATATACATATATTTCACATTATATGAACTGTTTGTCCAGTGAATAGAATGCCTGATATGATAATATTTTCAAATACAGTTAATTTAAAATAATTTCATCTTAAATTTAAATCTACAGAAGACTTTCAAAATCATATTCATTGAATCTTGGCATCTGAGAAACATTGGAAAGCTGCCCTTAAGCTCAGGGCCTTCGCAGGTGGTTATCAAATCGCCAAAGCAGAGAATGAGCCAGATGGAAACAATTGAAAACAGTGCTCCAGTACAGCTGTCTACCAAAGTCTGCGAATTTTCCCAGTCTGGAAACAAGGAGAGTGGCTCATAGGAAAGTAAGTGACCTTCCCCAAATATAACACATATTTGTGAACAAAATATGGACAGGTCTTTAGAGTTCTGACTCCTAGTCTTCATGTTATTTAAGCAACTCGTAACTTGTATGTCTATACCCAGTATGCCCTGACCCAGGGCAGGCTTAAGTGAATGAACTTTGCATGTCATGACCTCCAGTTCAGCGGCAGCCAGAGACACAGACCTGTCCATCCACCCAATGCAGTGAGAAACGCTAACAAAGAAAATAGATTAGAAAAGGAAAATGTTTCCTTAAAAATAGAAAGTCATATGAATTTAAAAAGTAATAGGAAAACACAGCTTACCTGAAACTAATAGGAAAGTGAATACATTATTTAAAAAAAAAAAAATCTACAGACACAGACTACTTTACACCTATGTTTTAGTGGCCTTTAAGAACACTGATTATCCCTCTTTCGTTTAAAAAAAAAAATCAGAGACTACAAATTAAAAGATGAACTATAGCAATACATTTTGTGAGTTTAATATGTTTAATATTCATGCATGCAAAGACAGTACAATGTAATATTAAATCAACAATGATCATAGATTCAAACAACTTATATACCAATAACAAGTTGTTTGATCCAAATAACATTGAAATTGTTTAAAATGGTAACCTATTAATGAAATGCAGAACATTAATATTCAATTATTAATATCATATAAGTATCCCAAATATATGTAATATAAAATGCAAAACTTCAGTCCAAAATAACAAAAATGTCAAATATATAAAATCAACTGGAGAAGATATTCACAATGCATATAAATAACAAGTTATAAAGATATATAAATTAAATATATAATTAAATATATAAATTACAAAATACATGAGAAATTCTTTAAATTATTAAGAAAAAGCCAAACAATCTAGAAACCATGAATTAGAGATATTCACAGTTTGCAGAAGAAATCCAAGAGGTCGATGAATAGATTAAAAGAGTTTCTGCCATGTAACTTAAGTGACATGCAATTTAAATTTATTTTCACACTTACATGATTGCTGTTAATTATCGCATCTAACAGTAAAATATGTGGAGGAATTATCACACAAATTGACAGTTGACTGGAGTGTAAAAGGTGGAGATGCAATTATCTTAAACCCAAAATATTCTAGTGAAATATTTACTTGAGAAAATATTGCCACATGCACAAGGATATGGGTTATATTAACAAAAGATTGGAAAGAAGCTAAGTATTCTTAAATAAACATTATATATATATACATCTATATGATGTAATAAAATTTGGCAGTAGTTAAAAATATATTAAACTGAATATATATTTCACTCAAAATATATATATTTGAGGGAACAAAGCATAAAAGAATGATATGCTCACTATTATAGCATATTTATATCAATTTTGAAAAATGGAACATCTACATATTTTATTGATATGAAAGTCAATGTTGGTATATACTAAGAATCAAAAAATTTTAATATGTATTAAAGGTGTGAAGACCATAGACCATTCACAAAATTTGCAATGTTTTCCAAATAAATTACAGAAAAACTAAAAAAAGATTTACTACACCACAGATTATGAATGAAGTCCAAACATAATACTGTTGGTAATCCTGAATTCACAGCTCTCTTTGACAATTTGAATTTGTGAGCAAAAGACACCACTTACCTAAGTATAATAGGTGAATCCATTTACATGTGCATCCATTCCTACCACCAAAAATACTTAGACGTAAAAGAAACGGAAGTTATAGGTTCTAGTGAAAAGAGGAGCTATTCTGAAAGTGAATGAGTACCTGTATATTTTACCTGTGGGAGATGTTGGACCTCAGGTTCCTTATATGAGAATATCATTTGGATAAGTCATAATCAGTGGATTAGTTTTTGTCTTCTACTTTTAGAAGTATAAGATTATTGATGTCCAAATTTATGTGAAAATTGCATGCAATACAAATTATGTTCATTTATGAAATTATTAACTTTTTTGAATGGATAAAACCCAAACACCTGTGCTGTCAAGTCAATTCTGACCCTATAGGACAGAGTAGACCTGCCTCATTGAGTTTCCAAGGAGTGGTGGTGAGTTTGAACTGCCAACCTTTTGGTTAGCTGCCGAAAGCTTAACCACTGTGCCACCAGGGCTCCCTTAGAATGGATATATTATATATTAAATTAAAATCAGCAGCATTGTTTGAGAACATAATACATAAAAGTTTAAATGTTGAGGGGGTTCTAAACTTAATGAGATGTAGGCACCATGATCAGGAAAGCAAGTCATGATAATATAAATGATATGGCGATGGGTACAGTAGTATCTGTGGTGGCTGAAAGCCTAGTGTGTTTAGAGCACAGGCTGCGTGTAAGTGTGGAATAGAGAATTTTTGCTTTTGTTTTTTCCCCATCAAACTTAGTTTTATCAGTTGTAATTTATTTGTCTTGATATTGAAGAAAATCATGTGAGAATCCATTAAGCAAATATCTAAAACACATGCAAAAGTAATAACTATAGGCATATCACCTCAATACCTACTAAAGTGCATAAATCTGAATTTCCTTCAATATAGAAATACCCAAAGTGTAAAGAACTCGGATTGCATAAGTAATATTTCTTAACACCATGAGTAAATTACGTGTGGCATACTGACAAATTACTAAAAAACAATAGAGGTGTAAGTTGTACTACTGTACATGTATGTTATCTAATTTTGTGTGAATAAAAAATAATGTATAGTAACAGCAGAGATGGATAGTACTATGCTATGGCAAAAATCTTGTTTGTAAGTGAAAGATTAAAGTAGCAATTAGCCCTCCAAGTCTGAGATTTCCCAAGTCATTTGATCAAGTTTTCATAAAGATATGTACAAAAAATTTACAAGCTTCCTTTAAAAAAAAAAAAAATTTTTTTTTTTCCTTTTAAACAAATCTTATTTCTGCATCATTTTACATCTTTCAGGCACCAGTAGAGCCATGGTCAATGCAAACGGCACCACAGGAATAAACTTCATTCTTCTAGGGCCTTTAACCACACACAGATCCACCTATTCCTGTTTGCCATGGTGCTTATGATCTTCATCACCTCACTGATGGGCAACACCCTTATGATCATTCTCATTCATGTGGACCCTCAACTCCACATGCCCATGTACTTCCTGCTTAGCCAGCTTTCTTTCATGGACGTGATGCTGGTCTCCACCATCGTTCCCAAAATGGCAGCCAACTACCTGATGGACACTAGGTCTATCTCTCCCACTGGCTGTGGAGTCCAGATCTTCCTGCTTCTCACTCTGGGAGGGAGTGAATGCTTCCTCTTAACGGCCATGTCCTATGACCGCTATGTGGCCATATGTCACCCACTGTGCTATCCCATTCTCATGAGTCAGAAGCTCTGTTTACTCGTGACGTCAGGTTCCTGGCTCCTGGGAGGGATCGATGGGCTGATGCAGGCTGGTGCCACCTTGAGCTTCCCTTACTGTCACTCACGGGAAATCAATCACTTTTTCTGTGAAGCACCATCACTGGTACGCCTTGCCTGTGCTGACACCACGATTTTTGAGTTTTTCATGTATGTCTGCTGCATTCTGATGCTCTTGATCCCTTTGTCTCTCATTTTGGCCTCATACAGTCTTATCCTGGCTGCAGTGCTCTGCATGCGGTCAGCTGGAGCTGGGAAAAAAGCCTTTAAGACCTGCTCCTCTCACCTGGTGGTTGTGGGACTCTTCTATGGCACCATCATGTTCATCTACGTGAGGTCCAAATCTAACGATTCAGAGGACCATGATAAGGTGGTCTCAGTGTTTTATACCATCTTCACACCTGTCTTGAACCCCCTTATATACAGTGTGAGAAATAAAGAAGTCAAGGGTGCCTTGAGGAGGTGGCTGGAGAGACATTTTATGTGATATCAGTGCTGAGCATAATTTGCCAAAAGGGCAGCAACCAAACTGGATACAGGTTACATTTCTAAAATATTGTTTTGCTATTTTGTTCATCCCATTTAAATTCTTCTTTTTGTGTTATCAAGTTATTTTGCTCTTACTTTGCCAATCTGGCTCCATTGTTCCTATATGATTGTTTTTATATATGGTAAACTAATTAAAAATTATATTTGTCCTCCTGTTATAATTTGCAATGGTGTTTTTGCTCTGAAATTAGGGCTCTGGCAATAAGTATGAGTGACTGAGTTTCTAAATAGCATATGATAAGTGTATAATTTGTATTTTTTGATAAATAATGGAAATCATTAATTTTGATGGGGATAATACCTTTTGAAAACTAAATGTAGATCCTAAATCACATAATGAAGATAAAATAAATTCAAATGAAATAAGGACCCAATGTGACCATCAAACATAAAATACATAAGAAGACATCAAGAAATATTTGCAAAATGTTGCTGTGGGAAGATTTGTTAAAGAAACTTCCAGACAGAATATAAAAATGCTAATTGGCTTTTCATGACCTATGTTAAAACGTAAGAGTAGAGAGATGAGCTGAAGAAAAAAATATATTGTGTACAAAGGAGTCAGTACACAGTGGATTCAAAAATAAAACTTTCTTTCAGCGAAGAAGTCTCAAATTAAGAAAGGGCCTCAGGCCAAAGATCCAACACAAGTTGTGACTCTAAAATCATTTATTAAGGCTTCAGGACGATTTAAGACACTGTACCTTAAATAAACACCCAAAGAGACAAAAGACCTTCTATAAATCTTGAGAGTCTTGTAGATTCTCTTTAGTTAAAAATATATAGGACTACTAAAATGTTTCAGGGCACTGTAGTGCAGCAGAGTCACAGGAAGCCCAAGGTTGGTAGTTGTGGGTTTTGTCTAATGGAGTATATTCCAGTAAGATTCATGGAAAACTCACAATGTTTGCAAGCATGTTTTTCTGACAGAAATATCACTAGTTTGGTCTAAGGAGTAAGCTGATTGAGGTGACTACTCAGTTTTCTCATGGTAGAGCAAGGGTGACTCAGAAAGCAGAGGCAAAAATCATGTAGAATAATTCCCAGAGAATCACACTGAATCTTAGTTAAGGAGCTGGCAACAATTTCTACCAGAA
This sequence comes from Loxodonta africana, assembly GCF_030014295.1. Lineage (NCBI taxonomy): Eukaryota > Metazoa > Chordata > Mammalia > Proboscidea > Elephantidae > Loxodonta > Loxodonta africana. The sequence goes on from NW_026975124.1 coordinate 192,470, forward strand.
TTTTAGAATTGCAAGTGACTGTATGCTACCCCATTCCCTATTTTAAGAAATGTCTTAAGAGTAATTGTGTTGGTGCAATTATATAATCCCCATGCTGTGACAAAGAGAGAAACGAAGACTTCTAGTGCACATCCCCAGCTGAGAGCCCGGCCAAATTCAAAGCCATTTTTTTCAGTCCTTGGTGGCACATCATGCAAGTGTATCTTTCAGCTCCCAGTTGAGCCACTTCCACTGATGAAGCGTGGAGTAGAGATGAGCTGTCCCTGATGAAACCTGCTGAAATTGCAAATTCATTTGCAAAATAAATAATTGTTTTAAACTGCTGTGCTTTGTGGATACACACACACACACACACACATACACACACACTGGAATAGTGCTCAGGTGAATATATGTGTTACCTAAAACCCATAATTAAGATATGAACTACATTTGAATAAAAGGGGTTATAATTCTCTTTCCCTACTTCATATAATCTGGAACCATTGTTCTGAAAATAATATTTTTATCTGTTTAGAATTATTTTATATTACAGAGAAGTCTTACCACTTCGGCTTTGATTAAAGTTTTAAGATGTTCTAGAAGTGAAAAATCAAAAACAATGTGGTTGAGGAAAACCACTTAGATTTTTCTGTGAGAGGGCCAGGGGTTGCCGTCTGGGATCAGTCAACTAAGAACATGTACCTTGGGTAAGTTAGCTTCTCTGATATACAGCTATTCTGTCTATAAAAACAGCATTCCTAAAATTAAAAATATATGTATTATCAAGATTAATTTAAGTTAGTAATGTGAAAATAACATGACAGAGACTTCAGTGCCTGGAAACATGGCAGATGAGGTATCATAACCAACACACAGAGCTAGTTGAATAGATAGATAGACAGACTTGGAAACAGATTATAGGCATGTGGATCTAAGTTTTTCTTTCATGCATTAAAGAACTGCATATATATACCACAGACACACACATACACAAATAAAAACAGTAATTAGAAAAATAAGGCAGAAGGAATTAGCTTCTTTACCAGAATATTAGTCAAAGGAAATAAAAAAACAATGCTGTATCAACTTTCATGGCTCTGTGTTTCATGGACAACAGGAGATAAACTACAAGGCCCCTAAAGGTGAGGATTCAGAAGAACTCTGAATAAACCAGGGAATGTAAGGGACAACACAATTGTGTCTGAGTTAGCTAGAAATTAACCTCCCAGCTCCTCAAGTAGGTCCAGGAAATCTGCAGAAAATTCTTTCTCAGTGAATGGCACCAAGTAGAGTGGCTGAGAACTCGGTCAAGAACTTGTAGGTCACATAAAAAGCCCATAATTGTCTGCTGGAGAGAGAGGTCCCATGGAGCAGCATTGCGGCACTAGACATGGGAGTGAAGAAGTATTCTTGGACATCCAGCCCAATAGGTTTTCAGATGACTCCAGCCAGTATCTGATTGCAACTTCAAAATGGACATTCTAGCAGAGAACCAACCCACTCAACCCAGAATCCTGGGGAGATAATAACTTATTGTTTTAAACTGCCAAGTTTTGTGGTGTTTTGTTAGACAGCAATAGCTGTGAAGATATGAGTTAAAATATATAATACCTTTTATTGTTTGAGTAGATGAAGTTGTAATAAAATTAGTTTTTGATTAATTAAGTGTATGGTACATTGTCCTAGATTATCACTAAACATAAAGAAGTAAAGTGCATATTGTCTTAAATGACACAAAGAAATCGTGAAATGCAAAAAAATAATCAATCCAAAGAAGACAGGAATGAGATGAAGGGGGGACACAGAGAAGATAAGTAACTAAAAATCACTACATTGAATAATATAAAGTTTTTTTTAATTTAAAATAAAAAAACTAATAAGCTGAAAAACATAAGTTTTTCAGCAAATGTAAATAGACTAAATATTCCGAGCAAAGAATCTAGACTGGAGAAAACCTTTTCGTATTTTAATTGTTGTTGTTCGGTTCCTTCATGTGGGTTCCTACTCAGAGCGACCCTATGTGCATCATAATGAAACACTGCCCCAATATGCCCCAACCTAACTATCATTTCTATGTTTGAGCCCATTATTGCGGCCACTGTGTTAATCCCTCATTTTTGCTGACCCTCTACTTCACCAAGCATGATGTCCTTCTCCAGGGACTGGTTCCTCCTTATAATATGTCCAAATTACATGGGACGAAATCTCGCCATCCTCGCTTCTAAGGAGCATTCTTGCTGTACTTCTTCCAAGACAAATTTGACCATTCTTTTGACAGTCCATTTTATATTCAATATTTTCCACCAACACTGTGATTCTAAGGCATCGATTCTTCTTTGGTCTTCCGTACTCGTTGTCCATCTTTCACATGCAGAAGTGGCAAAAGGCAACTGAAAATACAATGGCTTGGGTCAGGTGCACCTTAGTCCTCAAAGCGACATTTTTGCTTTTTAACACTTTAAAGAGGGCTTTTGCAGCCAATTTGCCAAATGCAATACATCCTTTGATTTTTTGACCGCTGCTTCCACTGGAGTTAATTGTAGATCAAAGTAAAATTAAATCCTTGACTACGTCAGTATTTTCTCCATTTATCACGATGTTGGTTACTGGTCCAGTTTTGAGGATTTTTGTTTTCTTTATTTTGAGGTGTAATTCATACTGAAGGCTGACGTCTTTGATCTTCATCAGCAAGTGCTTCAAGTCCTCTTTACTTTCAACAGGCAAGGCTGTGTGTTCTGCATATTGCAGGTTGTTAATGAGTTTTTCTCTAATCCTGATGCTGCCTTCTTCATATAGTCCATCTCAGATCATTTGCTCAGCATACAAATTGAATAAGTATGGTGAAAGGATACAATCCTGATGCACATCTTTTCTGATTTCAAACTAAGCAGTGTCCCATTGTTGTGTTCCAGTTACTGCCTCTTGGTCTATGTAGAGAATCCGCATGAGCAAAATTAAGTGTCCTGGAATTCCCACTCTTTGCAATGTTATCCAAAATTTGTTATGATCCACTCAGTCAAATGCCTTTGAATAGTCAATAATTAACACAGATAAAAATCTTTCTGTTCCACAGTCAGCCCCTGGCCTTGTTCTGACTGATGATATTGAGCTTTTCCTTTGTCTCTTTCCATAGATGTAGTCGTTTTGACTTCTGTGTATTCCATCTGGCGAGGGCCATGTGCATAGTTGCCGTTGATGTTGGTGAAAAAAAGGTATTTGCAATGAAGAAGTCATTGGTCTCGCAAAACTCTATCATTCAATCTCCGGCATTGTTTCTATCACCAAGGCCATATTTTCCGACTACCAATTGTTCTTCTTTGTTTCCAACTTTCACATTCTAATCACCAGTAATTACCAACGCATCCTGATTGCACGTTCAATCAATTTCAGACTACAGAAGCTGAAAAAAATCTTCAATTTCTTCAACTTTGTTCTTAGTGGTTGCTGCGTAAATTTGAATGATAGTCATATTAACTGGTCTTCCTTATAGGCCTATGGATATTATCCTATCACTGACAGCACTGTACTTCAGGATAGACCTCGAATTGTTCTTTTTGACGATAAATGTAACACCATTCCTCTTCAAGTTGTCATTTCTGGCGTAGTAGGCTATGTGTTGTCCGATTCAAAATGGCCAATATCAGTCCATTTCAGCTCACTAATGCCTAGGATATCGATGCTTATGTGTTCCATTTCGTTTTTAAAGATTTCCAATTTTCCTAGATTCATACTTCGTATATTTCAGGTTCCAAGCATTAGTGGTATTTTCAATTGCCTCACATGCATGTGAAAGATGGACAATGAATAAGGAAGACTGAAGAAGAATAGATGCTTTTGAATTGTGGTGTTGGCAATGAATATTTAATATACCAAAAGAACAAACAAATCTGTCTTGGAAGTAGTACAGCCAGAATGCTCCTTAGAAGCCAGGATGGTGATACTGCATCTAACATACTTTGGCCATGTTGTCAGAAGAGATCAGTCTCTGGAGAAGGACATCATGCCTGGTAAAGTACAGGGTCAGCTTTTAAAAGAGGAAGACCCTCAATGAGATGGATTGACACAGTGTCTGCAACTATGGGCTCAAGCATAACAACGAGTGTAAGTATGGCACGGGTCCGGACAGTGCTTCTTTCTGTGGTACATAGGATCGCTATGAGTCGGAAGCAACTCCACTGCACCTAATAACAACAACAATAAACATCTTTCTGGTATTCTCAGCTTTTAGCCAAGATCCACCGGACATCAGCAATTATATCCCTCCTTCCGTGTCATTTTCTTTATTTTTTTTCTTTCAAATCAGGATTTTTTTATTTTAATATTTATTTAACCACAACTTATTTTTAAAAAAGAAAAGAAAAGAAAGGGAACATATATCTGTGTACCCAAAGCCTAGCACACAGAGCACATGTTTCTTGTAGATCAGAGTCATTATACATGGTTGTCTGCCCAATGGATCAGAATCAAGTCATACAGAAATACAGCTGTATATGGCTTCATTATGTCATATCTTCTTTGACAAGACAAGTGATGGAACTTACCATTGTGCCAGTTGGGTAGTGCTCACATAGTTCATCTGAAGAGTTAGTGTTTCTTACTCTTTGGTCTGCCATCCCAATGATCCAGACCTTTCTTCATTATAATACCCTGATTCCATTACCCTTTGAAATCCTTCCACTGGCTATATACTTACATATTCAAATTTATCTCTCTAGGTTTATAGTCTCAGTCTTCCTCAATACATTTAATCAATTAATATATAAAAACAGAACCACCGTGGCCAGAAGTAGAACTGAAGTTAATGTAACAGTGGTTAAGAATTTCAACCTAGGTTTACATTCCTACCCATTACTATCCACAGGACTCTGGATGTGATAATAGCACCTACTTCATGGGGTTAATATGGGCATGGAATGAGCAATGTATGAAAAGTACTTGGTACTGTTCCTGACAGTGCACAATAAATGTTGTAATTATAATTAACAATGCACATGTTATAATTGTTATTATGTGATAGCAATGATGGAAATAACAGTAATTCCCAAATGTTATCAGGTAGATATTTTGATTTTTCTCTCTTTTTTTTTTAATTATGCTTTAGATGAAGGTTTACAGAGCAAATTAATATCTCATTAGGCAATAAATACACATACTGTTTTGTGACATTGGTTGCCAACCCTACACCATGTCAACATTCTACCCTTGTCAACCTTGGGTTCCCCATTATCAGCTTTCCTGTTCCCTCCAGCCTTCTCATCCTTGCCCCTGGGTTGGTGTGCCCATTTAGTCTTGATTTGTTTTACGGGTCTGCCTAAATTTTGGCTGAAGGGTGAACCTTCGGAGTGACTTCAGTACTGATTTAAAAGGACACTTAGGGGCCATACTCTTGAGGTTTCTCCAGTCTCTGTCAGACCAGTAAGTATGGTCTTTTTTTGTAAGTTATAGTTTTGTTCTGCATTTTTCTCCAGTTCTGTCCTGGACCCTCTATTGTGATCCTTGTCAGAGCAGTCGTTGGTGGTAGCTGGGCACCATCTAATTATGCTGGACTCAGTCTGGTGGAGGCTGTGGTAGTTGCGGCCCATTAGTTTCCACATCCTTTTCTGAATCGGCTTGAATTTCTGGCAGTTTCCTGTTGATGTACTGCTGCAGCCATTTTTGAATTATCTTCAGCAAAATTTTACTTGAGTGAAATTTTAAGGAGGCATATTTAAATATAAAGACAAAGAATATATGAAATTTAAAAGGTCAAAAAGATACATAAGACAAATATTAATTAAAAGGAAAGGTGGTTTAGCTATAAAATATTAAACAAAGCAGATTTTAAGAAAAAAAACTCTAGATATGAAGATGCTCACACACACCATATAAGACAGGCTCTATTTTTTTTTTGGATTATTAGCTTGGAGTCCTGGTGGTTCAGTGGTTAAAAGCTGACACTTATCAAAAGGTTGGCAGTTCAAATCCACCAGCTGCTCCTTGAAAAGCCTACAAGGCAGTTCTGCTTTGCCCTATACGGTTGCTATGAGTTGTAATTGACTCAACATGATTGGTTTTTATTTTTTCATATTAGCCAGCATGTTTTGTAATGCTCCTTGGTTTTCAGATATTTTCACTGACTTTATTTGACTCTATACCAAGGAGAACTACATTTCCCAAGATCCTTTGCCAGCATATTTCTTGTAGGAAATCACAATGTAAGACTGTCGGAAGATTAGAAAGGCAATAGGACATAAGTCAGCAAATTTCTCCTTCTCTCTTTCCCCACTTCAACTATAGTTCCTGGAAGTAACCGTGGCTCGCCATGATTTCACTTCGAATAAATAGCCACTCTCTTCATGGTTTCAAATATTGTCTGCTGGTCCTCACCTTGGTTCTGGGTTCTGCATGAGGACCCCACCCATGGGGTCCTGGAAGCCACCTTGTCCTGCTGTTTGACAGTTTTCTGGGTGTTGGAAGCAACATACTGATGGGAGTCTCTAAGTTGATTCAGCTTCCCTTGTTTGGTTCCTTGATTCCTTCATCTCCTATTGAAGTACTTATCTGAATTCTGTTCTCTCTTTTGAAATAGCTAGTGATCTCTCTCCTGATAACTGATTTTTAGATGAGGAAATTAGGCTTAGAAAACTTAAATAAGTTTTTGAAAGAGACAACCTACTGGAGACATTTTCTTCTCATGATGATGGAAGAAACAATAGAGAAATATGAAAATATAATATCGCTGAAACTCTAGGCTTGGAAGTGGTATACAGACACTTTCAGCCACATGCTATTCAGCAAAGTTTATCACATCACTAGGTTAACGCGTGATGGAGTGAAGAAGTGTGCTCCTCATGTGATCAGCAGAAGGCAGTAAATACTTGTCAAATGATAGTCTCTTTATCACAGACTCCAATCACCATGGGCAGAAAGTTAGTTGAAAAAACTCTTTAGCAACCATAAGAGTATATTCCACAATTATCAAGGCAGATAGGAAACCCTGGTGGCGTAGTGGTTAAGTGCTATGGCTGTTAACCAAAAGGTTGGCAGTTCGAGTCCACCAGGCGCTCCTTGGAAACTCTATGGGGCAGTTGTACTCTGTCCTATAGGGTCGCTATGAGTCAGAATCGACTCAACAGCAGTGGGTTTTTTTGGGTTTTGCATCATGGCAGATAAGGCAATATGAATCTTTTAAAAAGCATATCTCAGAGAGAAGATCCAGGGGCAATGCTATCAAAAAAATGAAATGTGAAAACTACTCCAAGGAGGCAGAAAAGTGGCCTTATCAGTGACTATTCCTCATCAGAAATATAGTGGGCCTTTAAATGTCTGCCTAATGGAATTTCAGAATTTCTGGGGACCCACGATTCCTGTGGATATCTCATTCTTTCTTTCCTAATACCACTGTTTATTTCTGTTATCCTGTCCCTGTCCAACCAAGACATGCTGGATATTTGGATAACTGGGAAATTTAGATAATTCACAGGTCATCAGATAAAAGATGGACCTTATTGGTGACTGCTTATCACCAAGAGATCCTGGGCTTTGAGCTTATTCCATGACTGAATGGGACATTTGGTTGTCTCCTTTGGAGAGGAGTTGGGACCCAGAAGGGTGAACTACTTGATTAGGAATGTGGGTTAGTCATCTGATCTTCATCCTTCCTGGCTCAAGTTTAGATTGCACTTCCCTTTTCTTTGAAGTTAGGTGTGGACTGTGAAACATCAGTGCAAGTGACATGTGTAACCCATGGCAAGAATTAAGAGCCAGTGAGTGAAATTCCATGTTCTTTATGTCTCGGAAACTCTATGGGGCAGTTCTACCCTGTCCTATAGGGTCGCTATGAGTCGGAATCGACTCGAGGGCACTGGGTTTTGGGTTTTACACCTTCCATAAATTGCTGTTGCTTCACAATGAGGGAAGCACCATCAGCCTGTGTCCCTGAGGGAGGACAAATCCCAAGATAACGTGCAGCGTGATCCAGAAATCCACTATTGTGGTTTTATGATAGAGATTTTTTTTAATCACTGGTGTTATACTACAGCATAAACTAGAATGTTATAACTAATTGCCCACATTCTAGACGAAAATTCATGTTTGTGATTCCACTCATCTAAAATTAACAAAATCTTGTCATTCCAGTGAGAAATTTGGGAATGTAGCTAAGTACACAGAGGGTAAAATTTCAGTGTTGAAGGGGAATTAGATTTGTGTATAAGTGGTAAAGACCAATGTTAAAATAATTTGGTAGTTTTTAAAATTTTTTTCTAACAAAATAAGACATAGACTCTGAAGTAACCCAATCTTCAAAAATACTGATATAGGATAGATGGAAATTACATAGGGGAATACAAAATAAATTCTTTTGTTCTTCTCATATTTTATAGAATAATCTCAGAAATTATACTTTTCATTAAGATTTCTGCCATTTTATTTTCATATCAAAAATATTTGAAAGGTAAAAATAAATATATCCTTCCAGCTTTCAAAAATAATCACTGAGTGTATCACAATAAACTGTTCTCTTAATTTGTTTTATTTCTGGGAGTATGCAATAAAATTGCCAAGGAAAACAATAAGGCATCAGCCAATATACTGGATTATGCAATGCTGAGTATATTCCTCAGCCTCCCTCAGAGGGTGCACATGACCCCTTCCCTCACGAAAGTTGTTCTCACTTGTAAATTACTTTCACAGAAAAACAAACAAATATTTCTAATGCTAAGAAAACGTGGCTGTAGGCATCAGATGATAGTGGGTAAAAAAAAAAAAAGTGGGTAGAGCATCAAAAATCAGAAAAAAAGTATTTCCTTTTTATTAGATGAAATAAATTTCTAAATGTTCACCATCACTACCCATTTTTCTTTTGGTATCTGGAGACCATAAACATCACTATTCATGGCACCATGACCTGCACGGTGACTAATAAATGATAAGTGTTTGATAACCTAATTGTTGACCTAAATAATATGTAAATTGATGGCTATATTTTCTTTTTTTATGTAGCATAAAGTAAGTTCCCTAAAACCCGTTGCCATCGAGTGGGTTCTGACTCCGACCAACCCTATACGACAGAGTAGAACTGTGCCATAGGGTTTCCAAGGAGTACCTGGTGGATTTGAACTGCTAACCTTTTGGTTTGCAGCTGTAGCTCTTAACCGCTATGTTACCAGGGTTTCCAAAGTGAATCCACGGTCTTATATCAAAACTTGCTACTACATTCTGTAAATTGTATTTACAGGCTTGGAGTGGATAAGAAAAGAAATTATAAACAAGAAATTTAAACATGGACTCATTGAGAAAAAATGTATATATATATATAGTCCAATCAAATGAATTATTTGCAAGGGAAAAATAATTAATATTTTGTTATAAAAGCTATGATTGGCAATAAATTTACTTTAAGTGAAATCATAATAGCAAGATATAAAATTGTTCTAAATTGAAATTTTTAAGCTTATTTTAAAAATCATAAACAGAGTGAGGGTAATGGGGAAGTTATGGTATATGGAAGCTTTTCAGAAGTAAATATTTAGCAAATGTGTATGGATAACAATTCTTTTTTTTAATATTAAGTATTCTTTTTATTGTGCTTTAAGTGAAAGTTTACAATTCTAGTAAGTTTCTCATACAAAAACTTATACAGACATGGTTAAGGTGATCCCAGTTGCTCTCCCTACAATGTGACAGCACTCTCCTTCTTTCTCCCCTGTGTATTTCCTGTGTCCATTCATCCAGTTCCTGTCCTCCTCTGCCTTCTCATTTCGCCTCCAGAGAGGCTTTACCCACACAGTCACAATGTGTCTACTTGAGCTAAGAAGCACAATCCTCACCAGTTTCATTTTATGTCTTATAGTCCAGTCTAATCTTTGTCTGCAGAAGTGGCTTCAGAATGGTTTTAGTTTTGGGCTAACAGAGAGTCCAAGGGCCATGACCTCTGGAGTCCTTCCAGTGTTCAGTCAGACCGTTTAGCCTGGTCTCTTTTACTAGAATTTGAGGTCTGCATTCCACTTTTCTCCTGCTCCATCAGAGATTCTCTGTTGTGTTCCCTTAGAGTGCGGTCATTGGTGGTAACCGGGCACCATCTAGTTCTTCCAGTCTCAGGCTGTTAGAGTCTCTGGTTTAAGTGGCACTTTCTGTCTCTTGGGCTCATATTTCCTTGAGTCCTTGGTGTTCTTCATTCTCCTTTGCTCCAGGCAGATTGAGATCAATTGATGCATCTTACATGGCCGCTTGCTAACTTTCAAGACCCCAGACACCACTCATCAAAGTGGGATGTGGAATACTTTCTTAATACGATTTGTTACGTCAGTTGACCTAGATGTCCCCTGAACCATGGTCCCCAGACCCCCACCCTTGCTACTGTGTCCCTCGAAACTGCTTAGCTTTTGGATTAGTCCAGTTGTGCTGACTTCCCCTGTATTGCGTGTTGTCCTTCCCTTCACCTAAAATGATTCTTGTCTACTCTGTAATTAGTGAATATCCCTCTTCCTTCTTCCCCATTCTCGTAATCATCAAAGAATGTTTTCTTCTGTGTTTAAACCTTTTCCTGAGTTCTTATAATAGTGGTCTCAAGCAATATTTGTCCTGCGACTGACTAATTTCAATCAGCATAATGCCTTCCAGATTCCTACATGTTATGAGATGTTTCATGGATTCATTGTTTTTCTCTATTGTTGCATCGTATTCCATTGTGTGAATATACCATAATTTGTTTATCCATTATCCATTGGTGGGCACCTTGATTGTTTCCATCTCTTTGCTATTGTAACAGTGCTGCAGTGAACATGGGTGTGCATATATCTATTCTTGTAGGGCTCTTATTTCTCTACACTATATTCCAAGGACTGGGATTGCTGGATCGTATGGTACTCCTATTTTTTTAAGGAAACGCCAAATCGATTTCCTAAGTGGTTGTGCCATTTTACATTCCCACCAGCAATGTATAAGTGTTCCAGTCTCTCCACAACCTCTCCAACATTTATTATTTTGTGTTTTTTAGATTAGAGCCAGCTTCGTTGTGGTAAGATGGTATCTGATTGTAGTTTTGATTTGCATTTCTCTAAAGGCTATTGATCATGAGCGTTTCCTAACGTAGCTGTTAGCCGCCTGAACGTCTTATTTGGTGAAGTTTCTGTTCATACCCTTTGCCCATTTTTTAATTGGTTTATTTGTCTTTTTGTTGTTGAAGTTTGGCAGTATCTTGTAGATTTTAAAGATTTAGACACTGATCGGATTTGTTGTAGCCAATTTTTTTTCCCAGTCTATAGGTAGTCTTTTTACTCTTTTGGTGAGGCCTTTGGATGAGGATAAGTGTTTCATTTTTAGAAGCTCCCAGTTATCGACTTTACCTTCCAGTGTTTGTGCGTTCTTGGCAATGTTTTGTATACTGTTTATGCTATGTTTGAGGGCTACTAGAGTTCTTCCTATTTTTTCTTCCATGATCTTTATCATTTTAGATTTTATATTTAGGTCTTTGATCCATTTTGAGTTAGTTTTTCTGCATGGTGTGAGAGGTATGGGTCTTGTTTCATTTTTTTGCAGATGGGTATCCAGTTATTCCAGCACCATTTGTTAAAGAGACTGTCTTTTCTCCATTTAATGGACTTTGGGCCTTTGTTAAATACAAGCTGCTCATACGTGGATGAATTTATGTCTCAATTCTCAATTCTGTTCCATTGGTCTATGTACCTGCTGTTGTGCCAGTACCAGGCTGTTTTGACTACCCTGGTGTTGTAATATGCACTAAAATCAGGTACTGTGAGGCCTCCCACATTGTTCTAATTTTTCAGTACTGTTTTACTTATTTAGGGCCTCTTCCCTTTCCATATGAACTTGGTGATTTGTTTCTCCATCTCATTAAAAAATGCCATTGGAGTTTGGATCAGGCTTGCATTTATCTATAGATTGTTTGGAGTAGAATAAACATTTTCACAACCTTGAGTCTTCCCATTGAAGAACAAGGTATGTTTTTTCACTTACGTAGGTCTCTTCTGGTTTCTTGCAGTAGTGTCTCATAGTTTTCTTTGTATAGGTCTTTTATGTCTCTGGTTAGATTTGTTCCTAAGTATTTAATCTTCTTGGGGCTATTGTAAATGGTATTCATTTCATGATTTCCTCTTCGACTTTCTCTTTGCTCATATAGAGGAATCCAACTGGTTTTTGCATGTTTATCTTGTATCCTGATACTTTGCTGAAATCTTCTATTAGTTCCAGTAGTTTTCTTGTGGATTCTTTAGGGTTTTCCGTGTATAAAATCATATCATCTGCAAATAGAGATAGTTTATTTCTTCCTTACCAATTTGGATGCTTTTTTTTTTTTTTTCCCTAGACTAATTGCTCTGGCTAGGACCTCCAGAACAATGTTGAATAAAAGTGATGATAAAGGGCATCCTTGTCTGGTTCCCGTTCTCAAGGGGAATGATTTCAGACTCACTTCATTTAGGGTGCTGTTGGCTGTTGGCTTTACATAAATGTCCTTTATTATGTGGAGGAATTTTCCTTCTACTCCTATTTTGCTGAGAGTCTTTATCATGAATGGATGTTGGACTTTGTCAAATGCCTTTTCTGCATCAACCCATAAGACCATGTGGTTCTTGTCTTTTATTTATATGATGGATTACATTGATTGTTTTTCAAATGTTAAACCATCCCAGCATACCTAGTATGAATCCTACTTGGTCAAGGTGAATTACTTTTTCAATATGTTGTTGGCTAGAATTTTGCTGAGGGTTTTTGTGTCTAAGTTCATGGGGAATATTGGTCTGTAATTTTCTTTTTTTGTGGTGTCTTCACCTGGATTTGTTATGACGGTTATGCTGGCTTCATAGAATGAGATTGGGAGTATTCCATCCTTTTGTATGTTCTGAAATACCTTTAGTAGTAGTGGTGTTAACACTTCTCTGAAAGTTTGGTAGAATTCTCCAGTGAAGTCATCAGGGCCAGGGCTTTAATTTATTGGGAATTTTTAATTATCTTTTCAATTTCTTCTTTTGTTATAGGTTTATTTAGCTGTTCTACATCTGTTTGTGTTAGATTAGGTAGGTAGTGTGTTTCTAGAAATTTATCCAATTCTTCTAGGTTTTCAAATTTGTTGGAGTACAATTTTTCATAATATTCTGTTATGATTCTTTTAATTTCAGTTGGGTCTGTTGTAATATTGCCGATCTCATTTCTTATTCGGGTTATTTGCTTTCTCTCCTATTTTTCTTTTGTCCATTTGGCCAATGGTTTATTGATTTTGTTGATCTTTTCATAGAACCAGCTGTTGGTCTTGTTAACTCTTTCAATTGTTTTTCTTTTCTCTATTTCATTTAATTCTGCTCTAATTTTTATTATTTTGTTTCTACTGGTACCCTAGGACTTCTTTTGCTGCTTTCTTTCTATTTCTTTGAGTTGTAGGGATAATTCTTTGATTTTGGCCTTCTCTTCTTTTGGATGTGTGCATTTATTGCTATAAATTGACCTCTGAGCACTGTTTTGCTGTGTCCCACAGGTCCTGGTAGAAAGTGTTTTCATTCTCATTTGATTCTACGAATTTCTTTATTCCACCCTTAATTTCTTCTATAACCCAGTAGTATTTCAGCAAGGTGTTGTTCAGTTTCTGTGTGTTTGTTTTTTTTTTCACTTGCTTTATGTTATTGGCTTCTACTTTTATGGCTTTATGGTCAGAAAAGATGCTTTGAAATATTTTGATGTTTTGGATTCTGTTAAGACTTGCTTTATGACCTAATATGTGGTCTATTCTGGAGAACGTTCCATGTGCATTGGAAAAGAAAATATGCTTGTCTGCCGTTGGGTGGGGTGTTCTGTATGTGCCTATGAGATCAAGTTGGTTGATTGCGGCATTTAGACTTTCACTGTCTTTATTTAGCTTCTTTCTGGATGTTCTGTCCTTCACCAAAAGTAGTGTGTTGGAGCCTCCTACTATTATTGTAGAGCTGCCCATCTCTATTTTCAGTGCTTTTAGAGTTCATTTTATGTATTTTGGAGCCCTGTCATTGGCTGCACAAAAGAGTCCTTCCTTATCCTTTGTGGTAGATTTTACTTTAAAGTCTATTTTGTTAGAAATTAATATTGCCACTCTTCTTTTTTTGGTTGTTGTTTGTTTGGTATCTCTTTTCCATCCTTTGAGTTTTAGTTTGTTTGTATCTTTATGTCTGAGGTATGTCTCTTGTAGGCAACATATAGGCAGATCTTGTTTTTTTTAATCCATTCTGCCACTCTCTGTCTCTTTATTGGTGCATTTAGTACATTTACATTCAGCGTAATTATGTCTAGGTATGAGTTTAGTGCTGTCATTTTGATGCCTTTTTTTTTGGTTGTTGACAGCTTCTTTTTTCCACTGAATTTTCTGTGCTGAGTAATTTCTCTTTATGTATTATCTTTTCCTCTTTTCCAGTGTTGTTGCTTTTGTTTTTGCTGTCTTCATGTTTTTCTTTTTTATTATTATTTTGATGTGCAGGATTGTTATTTTCCTTTGTGATTACCTTGATAAATTTACCCCTATTTTCATACTCCATATGAAAGATCTATGACTATATCTTTTAGTTCTTCTTTTTTGAGTTAATGTTGTCATCTTTTACTTCATGATGTCTGTTTACCTGTTCTGAGCATTTTAACTTTGATTTAGTTTTGTGATTTCTCTGTCTTGAATGATATCTGGTTTCCCTGTCCTCTGTTCTTGTCTTGGATTGTTATCTGATGTTATTGAGTTTCTAACTGGAGGATTTCCTTTAGAATTTCTTGTAATTTTGGTTTGGTTTTGGCAATGTCCCTCAACTTCTGTTTATCTGGAAATGCCATAATTCACCTTCATATCTGAGACAGTTTTGCTGGATATATAATTCTCGGCTGGCAATTATTTTCCCTTTAAGTCTTTATATATGTCCTCCCATTGCCTTCTTGCCTGCATGGTTTCTGCTGAGTAGTCCGAGATTAGTCTTACTGACTGTCCTTCACAGGTGACTTTTTGTTTATCCCTAGCTGCTCTTAAAATTCTCTTTATCTTTGGTTTTGGCAAGATCGACTATAATATGTCTTGATATCTTTCTCTTGAGATCTACCTTCTGTGGGGTTAGATGAGCATCTTGGAAAGATATCTCGTCTTTCATGATATCTGGGAGGTTTTCTGCCAACAAATTTTCCACAATTTTCTCTGTATTTTCTGTTTTTCCTCCCTGTTCTGGTACTCTGATTACTTGTAGGCTATTTCTCTTGATAGAGTCCCACATGATTCTTAGGGTTTCTTCATTTCTTAAAATTCTTTCATCTGATTTTTCTTTGAATATATTGGTGCCAAGTATTTTATTTTCAGTCTCACTAATTCTGACTTCACTTTCCTGAATTCTGCTCCTTTGACTTTCTACTAAGTTGTCTAATTCTGAAATTTTATTGTTGATCTTCTGAGTTTCTGACTGCTGTGTCTCTAAGGATTCTTGAAGCCTATTAAATTTTTCGTTATTCTCTTGAATAACCTTCTTAATTCCCTCAACTGCTTTATCTGTGTGTTCCTTGGCTTGTTCTGCATTTTGCCTGAGCTCTTTTTTTTCTTTCCTGATATCTTGAAGAGTTCTGTATATTATTATTTTGTATTCTACCTCTGGTAATTCTAGGAATATATCTTCATCTGGAAGATTCCTCAATTCTTTGCTTTGGAAGCTTGCTGACATGATCATCGTCTGCTTCTTTATGTGATTTGATATTGACTGTTGTCTCTGTATGTTTGCATACTGTGTCCTAGCTTCTTGCTTTGTTTTGTTTTGAAATACTTAATAGGCTGCTCAAATTAGTTGGTTTGATTAATGGAGCCTTTGAAGCTCTAACGTCCTGTCACCAGATGGCTAGAGCTGTTATCAGATATATGAGCCTAGAAGTCCATTCAGTTTTCTTATAAGGATTCAGCTCAGATTTCCAGGTAGTTAGTCACCAAGTGTGTGGTGTAGGCTCTCACCTACTGTCTTTGAGGAGCAGTGGTGATTGGTGTATGCACAGGTCTCTTGTTGCATGAGGTGGTCACACTCTGAGCAAGGTAGGGGGTTGACAACGTTTCCCTGAGTGTTTGTGAGGAAGACATGTCCCTGTTCTCTAGAGTGCACAAGTGGGTGGGCTCTGCAGCCATACCATTGACACCCGATACTTTTAACTGTAAGGACTGTGAGACACCACTTATCCTTGTACCCCTGACATGGGTGGCTAGGTGGTGCAGGTGGAGCCACCAGTCCTCAGGCCCCTGATTTGGGTAGGTGAGGACCCTGCTTAATAGAGCAGTGTCAAGCATCAAGAACCCACCTCACCACTGCACAGCTGAAACCGTTAAAGTCAGACCTTAGGCCACACGCCCTTACACTGTAACAAGAACCCAGCTCCTGAAATGGGCCACACAGTTCTATGCAGGGGTGAAAGCCATTCAAAGTCTATGGTCCACTTGTGCCTGGAGAGGAGCTGCTTCTGCCCTGAGTTTCCAGCTTAGGAGAGCCATCAGATTATTTTTTCCCTGTTTGTTAATTTGTTTCTTCTCCAATGGCTCTGGTTGCATGCCAGGACCTAACTCAGGCCCAGGGAAATCGAATGTCACTGAAGCCAGCTTGGGGGCCTGGGACAGAGGGTGAGGGATCAGATAAATGGGAGAGAGTTCTTTTGAAAGGGGAGGTATTTGATCTGTGCAGTGAATTAAATGCTAGCACTTATGCCGAGAGCGCTGTTCTTCTCTGATTCTGGAGGCATGAGTAGACTCTGTGCCACTGGCTCTCTGTGGCTGGGGAAACCGTGCACAGAAAGCTACTGCCAGCCCTTCTGCAGTCACACCAGCAGATCAGGGATGAGGGGTGCTGGTTCCCACTGAGTTAGGTCCGGCAACTTCTTGCTGCTTCTGAACCATATCTCCCTCCCTCTGTTGCTAAGTCCAATTTCTTAACTTTGCCTTTGACGTTCAGGGCTCCTAGCTTGTCATATATATAATCAATTTACTTGTTTTTTCAGGTCTTTGTTGTAAGAGGGACTATCAGAAGCATCTGACTACTCCGCTATCTTGGCCCTGCCTGCATCTGATGCATTCTTGTCTAGCTATATTTGATAGATACTTTTCTAGGTTAGAACATAAGTTTTCCTCATGCTTTCAAAGTAGACATTATGTTCTCATGCCTGACTGATGGAAATTCATAGTCATGGGAATTCTTTCCTTTTTTTTTTTTTGATTCAAAAAATCCTCTTATAAAATGTAATGAAGAAAAGTATGTAAAATTGTTTATTTGCATTTTATGAATTCCTAACTTGGATTATTTCTAGCATAAATATAAATATTGAAAACAACTGCAAATATATCATCACAAAGTTTCACAATCCATATTTGCAACAATGGTTGAGGGCACCTGCTTTCCCTTGGACCATTTCTATTACTATTTTTAAGTCTTCCAATAGCTGATAAACCATTTGGAAAAATGATGAATTCCAGCTGCCATTTTAATTTAAATTTATTTTTTAGTGAAATTAGATAAATTTCCATGAATATATTAGTGCCTTCTTATCTTCTACTGGACTCTCCTGACATATATTTTGCTCATTTTTATACTTTTATGTTGATTTGAGGAGTGCTATGGTGGCATAGTGGTTAAGAGCTATGACTGCCAGTCAAAAGGTCGGCAGTTTGAATCCACCAGGTGCTCCTTGGAAACCCTATGGGGCAGTTCCACTCTGTCAAAATTGACTCAATGACTTGGTTTATATGTATCATAAAGACAGGAAAGAAAGAAGAGACCAAAATGGATGTCAAAAGAGACTTCGAAACTTTCTCTAAAATATCCGGTAGCTAAAGGGAATAGAAGAAATTAAGAAGTAGAAGAGCTGAACAGAAGATTCAAAGGGCAGCTTGAAAGACAAAATAAAATATTATAATGAACTGTGCAAAGATCTGGAGCTAGAAAATCAAAAGGGAAGAAAACTCTCAGTATTTCTCAAGCCAAAAGAACTGAAGAAAAATTCAAGCTGCAAGTCGCAATATTGAAGGATTCTATGGGCAAAATATTGAACAGCTCAGGAAACATCGAGAGAAAGATGGAAGGAATACGCAGAGTCATTATACCAAAACTAATTGGCCAATGTTCAACATTTCAGGATGTAGCATATGATCAAGATCCAATGGTACTGCAGGAAGAAGTCCATGCTATGCTGAAAGGAATGGCAAAAAACAAGGGTCCAGGAACTGATAGAATACCAACTGAGATGTTTCAACAAACAAATGCAGCACTGGAAGTGCTCACTTGTCTATGCCAAGAAATTTGGAAGAGAGCTACCTGGCCAACCAACTGGAAGAGAGCCAATATATATGCCTATTCCCAAGAAAGGAGGTCCAATCAAATGCAGAAATTCTTGAACAATATCATTAATATCACATACAAGCAAAATTTTGCTAAAGATCATTCAAAAGTGGTTGTAGCAGTGTATTGACAGGGAACTGCCAGAAGTTCAAGATGAATTCAGGAGAAGATATGGAATGAGGGATATCATTGCTGATGTCAGATGGATCCTGGCTGAAAGCAGAGAATACCAGAAAGATGTTTACCTGTGTTTTATTGACTATGCAAAGACATTAGACTGTGTGGATCATAACCAATTACAGATAACATAGCAAAGAATGGGAATTTAGAGCACTTAATTTTGCTCATGAGAAACTTGGACATAGATCAAGAGGCAATCGTTCCAACAGAACAAGGGGATACTTCATGGTTTAAAGTTAAGAAAGATGTGCATCAGGTTTGTATCTTTTCACCATACTTCTTCAATCTGTACGCTGACCAAGTAACCTGAGAAGCCGGACTGTATAGAAGAATTTGGCATCAGGATTAGAGGAAGACTCATTAACAACCTGTGATATGCAGATGACAAGACGATGCTTACTGAAAGTGAAGAGGACTTGAAGTACTTAGTGATAAAGATCAAAAACCACAGCCTTCATTATAGATTACACCTCAACATAAAGAGAACAGAAATCCTCACAACCAGACCACTAAGAAACGTCATGATAAAAGGAGAAAATATTGAACTTGTCAAGGATTTCATTTTACTTGGAGTGACAATCAAAGCAGCATTCAAGAAATCAAATGACATGTTACTTTAGGCAAATCTGCTGCAAAAGACTTCCTTAAAGTGTTAAAAAGCAAAGATGTCACTTTAAGGACCACGGAGTGCCTGATCCAAGCCATGGTGTTTTCAACTGCCTTATATGTGTGTGAAAGCTGGACAAGGAGTAAGGAAGATCAAAGAAGAGTTGGTGCCTTTGAATAATGGTTTTAGTGAAGAGTATTTAATGTACCGTGGACTGCCAAAAGGAGAAAAAAAATCTGTCTTGGAAGAAGTACAGCAAGAATATCCTACTGAGTAGTTACATCTCTCTTATAGGGTTGCTGTAAGTTGGAATCAACTCAATAACAATGGGTTTCATTTGGTTTAAGTGGAGTTCAAGGAAAAAATGTTTTATATAAATATCACAAAATACATTTCCTAAATCTAAATTGATAATTTAGATTTAGGAAATGTATAAATTTTGTTGCATTTTTTATTTATGAGAAAATAAAATTTGTAACTCTTCAGGGTTATACTTTATCTATATTAATGGGGTGCCAATTATACTTTCTGAGCATTCTTTTTAGTTCATATGATTTTTCAGTTGAGTCTAATAGTGTTTCAGGTTGATTATATCATACGTAAATACCATTCGTTTTTGCTAGCTTTTCAAAGGTAAGATATTTTTGGTTCCAGTGTTGTTTGCCATGATATCCAGGTCTACAATTTCCAAGAAAAATGTTGAGTATTTGATCCTTAATGTTTGATTGTAACATTGATGGAAAACATTAACAGTGTTTTATTTTCCATTTAAACTATGTATGCATTTTATCATATTACAGATTTTTTTCTGCCTCTTCTAGACTATCAAAAAAAAATTAGTATGTTTGTATTTAGTGTTCTATGGGAATTTGTATTATTTTTTACCAAAAATATTTATCCCCCACTTTTTTTATGTGATGTCAGGGTTTTTCTCTAACATCTTATATACAACACTTTCTGTTGGTTGTATCTTCAGAATAGATTCCATATCTGCCCACTTCTAAATTACTCCCTTGCCAACACCCTGGGCCTGGCTGCCATTACAGCTTGCTCAGACACCGCAAGGGCCTCCTAACTGCTCTCCCAACCTTCAATTTTTCCCTCTAGAGTCTAATCAGACAACAACCAGGGGAAAGTTCTTAAAACATTACTCAGGTGACATGTCTCTCTGATCAAATCTTTTCAAAGATTTTAAATAAATCCAAGTCCTTTAGGCTGCCATGATAGTCTTTTGGACATATCTCTCACCTCACTACAGGGCACCCCTCTCTCCCTTGATTTCTGTTGTGCATCCTCCTTGTTTTGTTTCATTGCCTCCAGGCCTTTGGACTGGGGTTGGTTCTCTCTCCTAGCATTTTTTTCTTTTTTTTGCATATTTTCCTGTTGGTTGTCTCTCCCCTTTCTTTCAGATCTCTGCTCAGATATCACTCTTAAGAAAGGACTTTGCTGACCAACTAATTTAACCTATAAATTAACATTCTACTTCAATGCCTTGCTCATTTTGTAAGCATTAGCATTACTTTGAATTTTACTGTATCTCTATTTGTATATGCATTTTTTGTGTATTTCTACATTGGAATGTAAGTTTCTGATGGGCAGAGATTTGTCTGATGGTTTACTTCTGTTTCTATGGGACCTGAAACAGCAGTTGACAAACAATATGCACTTACTTAATATTTTTTAATGAATGGATTATTGTACTGGTCCTATTGTAGGGCCATCTTAGGAATTTTGTAATTACAAATATACGTTTAAAATACAGTATCTTTTTTATCTACTGACAGCATTCATTTTCTGGGATTTGATTTATGGTATTAAATAATATGCATAAGTGAGGCTTGTCCAACTTTATATTTTTCTTCTTTTTATCAAATGTTTCAGTGATAATGCCATAAATATTCATGATATATTGATAACAATTTCTGATAACAATTAAGTAGCAACTACAATATACCAAGCAGTGTTCTACACATTTTGTTTATAATAAGTCACTTAACTTTCACAGGGAGTCCCTAGTTGCACTAAAAAAAAAAAAAAAAATTTTTTTTTTTTTTTTTTTGCTGTTAACCAAAATATTTGTGGCTTCAGTCTGCCCAGAGGCACCTCAGAAGAAAGACCTAGTGATCCACCTCCAAAAGGTCACAGCAATTGAAAGCCCTACAGAGTATGGGTTTGCCATGAGATGAAATCAGTTGGATGGCAACTAGTTAATCCTCACAACGTCAAAACCTATTACTTCTATTGAATCTGTTACTGTTGTTACTGCCATTGTACAGATGACAAAGTTGAGGCTCAGAGAGGTTAAGTAACTTGTTCTTGGTCATGCAACTAGAATTCTTATGATTATTATTAATCACACGGTTTTGTTCTATTTTATATTCTCCATTGTCTAAACAGAAGCATCGCAAAAGGGGAGCAGAGGAGGGCAGATGCCCCAGGGTCCAAGTCCAAGGGTGCAGCAGACAAGGTACAGAATACTTTTAGGCACCACAAATATGAAAGCCAGACAAGAGGGGGAAGACATTTCTGCTGACTCATCAACATCTATTCATCTTGAAATTTGGGATAGGGAAAGACTGAACTTAGAGATTGCCCCTGGAAACTCCTTACCCTCACTATGCCCTGTGTCTGCAATATATTACAAAGTATAAGAATTGCAAGTTTCTTGCTATTTTGATAAAAGTAACATAAAAATTATATGACAGTGATTTGCTTTGGATTTTAATGGTTCAGTAGCTTTCTAGTTTAGGTATTTTCTATTCAGTGTTTTTTTTTGTATTTTATTGATTATATTTTGTTAATGTATATCTGTGAACAGACTTACACGCGTGTATATGAACACACACATGCATGCACACACTCCTACACTCATGAACACACATATCCACTCAAGGATTTCACGGATAAAATTATAATATTGACATGAAGGTAGATCTCAATAATTCTTGAGATATAGAAAGTTAATGGTTAAGAAGACTAAATTCCATCAATACTGCTTATATATTCTATGCAAATCTAATAAAAATCACAACAAAATTTGTAAAGAAAATGACAAACTAATTCTAAAACTTACGTAGGTATGTAAAGGCCCAATAGTAGCTAGAGTAGTACTAAAAAATAAGTAACAGCCCCTACCAGATACCTGACATTTTGTAATAAATGAACAGTGCTGTGTCCTTATTTAAATAAACAGACTTCTCATTTGACTAAATCGTTTATGTCATTGTTTAATTTCTATCTCTATGTTTACAACTACCAAATTTATATCTCCAAATAGAATCTCTTCCCTGAAATCTATGGTTGAATATCAACTTCCAAGTTAATCTCTCCATGAGGATATATGTTAAGTATTCAAAGTTGACGTATTTGAAGTTGAAAGGTTGATTAGGCTCTCCAAGATATTTTCCTGCTCAATCTTCATCCTATCAATAAATGATGCCTTTATTCAACCAAAGCTTTAGTAGCATCCCTGACTCCACTGTTCTCTCAAAGAATGCATTGTTCAGCATTTGCTCATTGTCTTCAGGATTTTGCTACTTTTGCTATTTTCCATACTTGATGGTTCAAGTCATCATACTTACTCACCTGTACTTTTGTAATATCTATCTAAATTGTCTTACTGTGCCCATCTTTGTACCATAAAGCACATGGAATAATCCATTTAAAGTATGTTAGATTTTATTACGGTTCTATTCAATTTTACAAAAACCTGAGTTGAATGGAAAGCTTTTAAAATTAAACTCAAGGCCCAACTCCATCTGGCCTCCATTGTTGTGTGCTCCTCAATTCCTATTACATCACTGGGCTCTTTCATTGTATTACAGCTATATTTTGCTGAGGTTTCTTCTTTGGATACTAACTCATCTCTTATTTTAGGGCTTTAGCCAGTTCATTTGCTTTGAGCAGTCTGCTTCTAGAAATGATAGAGAGACTTCATCCCTGAACCAGTTACTATTTTGTCCTTTACCCTACTTTTTTAATTTTTCTTCAGAGAGCAAGGCACCATCTAACTATATATGTAATTATGTGTATCTATTTCTGTCTACTACTAGAAAAAGAATTGATGCATGCAAACTCCAGTGTTGATGAAGAATATTGAATATACCATAGACTCCCAATAGAATGAATGTTTACTCATGCAGTCTTAGAAGAAATACAACCAAAATGTACCTTAGAAATTAGGACGGTGTTTTAGTCATCTAATGCTGCTATATCAGAAATACCACAGGAGGATGGCTTTAACAAAGAAAAATTTATTCTGTCACTGTCTAGTAGGCTACAAGTCCAAATTCAGGTCGTCGGCTCCAGGGGAAGGCTTTCTCTCTCTGTCTGCTCTGGAGGAATGCCCTTGTCATCAATCTTCCCTTGGTCTGGGAGCATCTCAGTGCAGGAATCTCAGACCCAAAGGACATGCTCTGCTCCAGCACTCCTTTCTTGGTGGTATGAGGCCCCCATGTCTCTCTTCTCACTTCTCTCTTTTGTATCTCAAAAGAGATCCACTTAAGACACTACCTGATCTTATAGATTTCATCAACATAACTTCTGCTAATACATTTTATTACATCATAGTGATAGGGTGTACAACACTTAGCGAAACCACATCAGATCGTAAAATGATAGGCAATCATAGAATCGGACAAGGGAATCATGACCTAGGCAAGTTGACAGATATTTTGGGGGGGGGGACACAATTCAATCCATGACAGCTGGTGAGACTTCAAATTGCTTACTTTGGACATGTCATCAGGAAAAACCAATTGCTAGGAAAAGGTACCATGTTTGGTAAAGTAGAGAGCCAACCAAAATGGGGGAAACCCTCAGTGAGACGGAATAACCCAATAGCTGCAACAATGGACTCAAAATACCAAAGATCATGAAGATGTTACAGGACATGGCAATCTTTCATTTTATTATGCATAAAGTCACCGTAACTCGGAACCAACTTGATGGCAGCTAACAACAACTAGAATGCATATACTTTGACATCCTGCTTTGGTATCTGAAAAAAATATTTGTGTCCAGAAAGTATTTCTTGGATGAGTGAATGCAACTTGTGTAGATTAGATTATTAGTCACCAAATATTGACATTATTCCCCTGCTTGCCCCCCCCCACACAGACCTACACTGTCTCCATGGGAGGAGTATATTTCCTGACCCATTGACACTAGTCTTGGCCATGTTACTTGGTTAATGGAATGTGGATATGAGTGTGAGTGTGGTGTTTCCCAGCCTAGTCTGTAAGAGACTTCTCCTCTGAAAGCTTGAAGTTCTACCATGAGATGAACTTGCCTCAAGTGTCTGCCGCCCCTTCAACTTGTCCAAGGAAATTAAGAGATGCATGGAAACAACCTGAACTCAAAACCCAGCTGATCTGTAGAGTTGCATGAAATACTTTTTATTACATGTCACTAAGATTTTGTGGTTGTCTTTTATGCATCATTATTGTAGTAAAATTCTGACTAATATCCCAACCCAGTGCCTTCGAGTCGATTCCATGACTAATATAGGAACATGAT
Source organism: Loxodonta africana (assembly GCF_030014295.1). Taxonomy (NCBI): domain Eukaryota; kingdom Metazoa; phylum Chordata; class Mammalia; order Proboscidea; family Elephantidae; genus Loxodonta; species Loxodonta africana. Next base: position 217,046 of record NW_026975124.1, read on the forward strand.
ATGGAAGCCAAATACAGACCTAATGGTATATGAAGTATATGATTAATTCACTATACCTAGAAACAAGGGAAAGGGTTATCCTTGGCGCATCCTGAGTAGCGGGGTATTTCTCATCTCTTCCACATCAGGATTTGCCATATGACTTGCTGGGCAAATGGAATACGAATGAAGTGAAAGATTCCACATTCAAACAGAAGAATTAAGTGCCATTTACCTGGTTCCATCCATATTCCTATGCATTTGCCAGGATAGTGACTAACATAAGAGCTGCTAACCAGAAATGAAATAGGAAAGATGATAATACAGAGCAGATTTGCACTTGACTCACACCCAAGAGGTATTATAAATGAGAAATATCCCCACATTTTAAGTCAATGAAACTTGTGGATTGTCAATCAACTAGGATAGAGTTCAAGCCCAGTTCCAAGGATATAACCTAACCATTTCACCAATAACAGTAATCCCATTTGTCGTGATTATTTCTGGAGCATGAATTAAACCAGATGTTGTCTAATTAGGTCAACTGTTTATTTATTCTAGAAGGGGTTCATGCACCTGTAATTATTATACAAGTTTGAACTCAGGTTTTTTTTTTTTAACCCAGTTAACACAAATTTTAACTGATTTAGTGATAATGCAAAAAAAGTGCTGCTGCTGATGATAATGGTGATGATATACACCCGTCCCAACCCATATGTATTTTATATAATTAATACTGACAGGAGCTTGGGTGAAATTTTGACTTGCTCTACAAGCATGACTAGAAACCAGTGAGATATCACAGGTGTCTCCTATGAACAATAGGCATATTGGTTTTGACAGACCCTAAACCAAAGATGTCCCTATAATAGCTGACTTGAATATCATATTTTTAATACCATTAGGTGACCATTTATATATTTTTATAACTGGTCCTTATTAATGGTAAGATAAACGGGACATTAATAGATTTGAATATCAGTATAACAACAGAGAACTGCAAAAAATTCAAGCCAGATTCAGAAGAGGGAGTGGAACCAGGGATATCATTGCTGATGTCAGATGGATCCTGGCTGAAAGCAGACAATACCAGAAGGATGTTTACTTGTGTTTTACTGGCTATGCAAAGGCATTCGACTATGTGTGGATCATAACAAATTATGGATAACATTGTGAAAAATGGGAATTCCAGAACACATAATTGTGTTATCAGGAATCTGTACATGGATCAAGAGGCAATTGTTCAGACAGAACATGGGGAGACTGAGTAGTTTACCGTGAAGAAAGATGAATGTCAGGGTTGTGTCCTTTCACCATACCTATTCAATCTCTATGCTGAGCAAATAATCTGAGGAACTGGACTGTATGAAGAAGAATGAGGTATCAGAATTGGAGGAAGACTCATTACAGCCTGCATTATGCAGATGACACAACCTTGCTTGCTGGAAGTGAAGAGGATTTGAAGCATTTACTGAGGAAAATCAAAGACTACAGCCTTCATTATGGATTACACTTCAACACAAAAAAACAAAAATCCTCACAACTGGACCAATAAGCCAAACCACGATAAACAGAGAAAAGATTGAAGTTGTCAAGGATTTCATTTTACTTGGATCCACAATCAATACCATAGTAGCAGCAATCAAGAAATCAAAAGATGCTATTTCCAGAGGCAGAGCCAAGGTGGCAGAATAGACAGGCGCTTCCAGCGAGCTCTCTTTACAACAAACACCTGAAAAAAACAAGTGAAACAAGTATATTTATGACAAGCTAGGAGCCCTGAGTATCAAAGGCAAGCTTAGAAAAAGAACTGAGGGGCAGGGGGAGGAAGAGATGGTTCAGAAGTGGAGAGGAGTTACCAGACCTGAATCATGGGGAGCCCTTAGGCCCCATTCCCAGGAGCTGCAGTGGCGGGTTGGTACTAGTGTTCGGCCACAGTTTCCTCAGGGAGAAGCAGCCAGCCATACAGCCTACTCAGACCTCTGGAACCAGAGAAGAATGGCGCTCTCAGCAAAAGCTAATTACCTGCATATATTTCACTGCACCCCCCACTCTGCCCCCCCCGCCCCCCCTACTCCCAAGATGGCTTCAGTGGCTGACTTCCCTGGGCCTGAGATAGGTCCTGTTGAGAGCCTAGACCTATCCTCATGGGCTTTGAGAAGGAATAAATTTGCAATTGGGGAAAAACATAATTTACCACCTCCATTAACTGGGGAAGCTCAGGACAGAAGCAGCTCCTGATCAGACATAAACGGTCTGTGGACTTTAACAACCTTTCCCCTCTGCATGGACCTGTCTGGGCCTATTTCAGGAGAATAGGCGCCTGTTGGCAAACACCAACTATTTCAGCTGTGCGGTGGAGAGGTGGGTGTTTGATGTTTGACATTGCTTTGCCTATTAAACAGGGTCCTCACCTACCCATATCAGGGGCCTAAAGACAGATGGCTCCACTCAGGTCACCCAGCCACCCGCCAAAGGGATCCGAGGATAACTGGTACTTCTCAGTCCTTACAACCAAAAATATTGGGTGCCCATGGTCCGTCTGAAGAACCCACCCAACTGTACACTCTAGGGAATAGGGGCACACTTTCCTCAGAGACACTTGGGGGATGATTCTCAGCCCCCTGCCTTGTTCAGAGTATGACCATCTGCTACAACCAGATACAGGTACCTGCAACAATCACCCCTGCCCCTCTAAGGGTGTGGGACACAGCCTGCACCACACACTTGATGATCAGCTACCTAGACACCTGAGCGGAATTCATACAAGAAAACTGAATGCACTCCTAGACTGATCTACCTGATAACAGCTCTAACCATCTGGTGAGAGGACATCTGAGCTCCAAAAGTGAAAATAATCAAGTTAGCTCACTCAAGCAACCATCTGGGCATATCAAAACAAAACAAAGCAAGAAGCTATGACACAGTAAGCAAACATAAAATAAACTAATGCAATAACTTATAGATGGCTCAAAAAAAAAAAAACAGTCAATTTCAAGTCACATAAAGAAACAGACCATAATTACCTCAACAAACTCTCGAAACAAAGAATCAAGGGATCTTCTAGATGAAAGTGCATTCCTGGAATTACCAGAGGCAGAAAACAAAACATTAATATGCAGAACCTTTCAAGACATCAAGAAGGAAATAAGGCAATGTGCAGAACAAGCCAAGGAACATACAGATAAAGCAAATGAAAAAATTAAAAAGATTATTCAGGAACATAATGAAAAATTTCATAAGCTGGAAAAATCCATAGACAGACAGCAATCAGAAATTCAGAAAATTAACAATAAAAATAAAGAAATAGACAACTCAATAGAAAGCCAGAGAAGCAGATTTGAGCAAATGGAAGGCAGAATTTCTGAACTTGAAGATAAAGCACTTGGCAGTCATATGTTTGAAGAAAAATCAGATAAAAGAATTTAAAAAAAATGAAGAAAGCTTAAGAATCATGGCAGACTGTATCAAGGGAAATAACCTACGAATGATTGGAGTATCAGAACAGGGAGGGATAACACAAAATACAGAGAAAATTGTTGAAGATTTTTTAGCAGAAAACTTCCCTGATATCATGAAAGAGGAGAAAATATCTATCCAAGATACTCGTCTAACTGAACATGAGGCAGATGTCAAAAGAAAGTCTCCAAGACAGATTATACTTGAACTTGCCAAAACCAAAGATAAAGAAAGAATTTTAAGAGCAGCTAGGGATAAAGGAAAAGTCACCTAGAAAGGAGAGCCAATAAGAATAAGCTTGGACTACTAGAAACCACACAGGCAAGAAGGCAATGGGATGACATATAAAAAGTTGAAGGAAAAAATTGCCAGCCAAGAATCATATATCCAGCAAAAATGTCTCTCAAATAGAAAGGTGAAATTAAGACATTTCCAGGTAAACAGAAGTTTAGAGAATTCATAAAAACCAACGCAAAACTACAAGAAACACTAAAGGGAGTTCTTTGGCTAGAAAATTGATAATATCAGGTATCAACCCAAGACTAGAACACTGGGCAGAGCAACCAGAAGTCAACACAAATAGGGAAATCCAAAAAAACAAAGCAAGATTATTAAAAAAAAAAAAAAAACCCTCAAAACAGGGTAACAGCAATGTTATCATAGAAAAGAAGACAACATTAGAATAATAAAGAGGGAGTAAGAAATGTTATCATACACCTTCCATATGGAGTGGAAAATACGGCAATACAAAGAAATAAAAGTTACATTTAAATTTAGCAAAATAGGGGTAAATAATAAGGTAACCACAAAGGAGACAAGCTACCCTACTCATTAAAAAAAAAAAAAAATAGAGACTCAGCAGAAACAAAATCAACAACAACAGATATGAGGAAAGGACAATATATAAAGAAAATCTACTCAGCACATAAAATCAAGTGGGAAAAAGAAACTGTCAATACACAAAAAAAGACATCAAAATGATAGCACTAAATTCACACCTATCCATAATTACTCTGAATGTAAATGGACTAAATGCACCAATAAAGAGTCAGAGAGTCTCAGACTGGATAAAGAAACACGATCTGTCTATATGCTGCCTACAAGAGACACACCTTAGACTTAGAGACACAAACTAAAACTCAAAGGATGGAAAAAATATATCAAGCAAACAATAAGCAAAAAAGAGCAGGAGTAGCAATATTAATTTCTGACAAAATAGGCTTTAAAGTTAAATCCATCAGAAAAGATAAGGAAGGACACTATATAATGATTAAAGGGACAATACACCAAGAAGCTATAACCATATTAAATATTTACACACCCAATGACAGGGCTGCAAGATACATAAAACAAACTCTATCAGCATTGAATAGTGAGATAGATAGCTCCACAATAATACTGGGATACTTCAACACACCACTTTCGCTGAAGAACAGGATATCCAGAAAGAAGCTCAGTAAAGACACAGAAGATCTAAATGCCACAATCAACTAACATGACCTCATAGACATATACAGAACACTCCACCCAACAGCAACCAACTAAACTTTCTTTTCTAGTGCACATGGAACATTCTCTAGAATAGACCACATATTAGGTCATAAAGCAAGCCTTAGCAGAATCCAAAACACTGAAATATTACAAAGCATTTTCTCTGACCAGAAGGCCATAAAAGTGGAAATCAATAACAGGAAAAGCAGGAAAAAGAAATCAAACACTAACTAAACAATACCCTGCTCAAAAAAGATTGGATTATAGAAGACATTAAAAAAAAAAAATAAGGATGGAATAAAGAAATTCATAGAATCCAATAAGATGAAAACACTTCCTAACAGAACCTTTGGGACACAGCAAAAGCGGTGCTCAGAGGCCAATTTATATCAATAAATGCACACATACAAAAAGAAAAAATGGCCAAAATGAAAGAATTATCTCTACAACTTGAAGAAATAGAAACAGAGCAACAAAAAAAAACTCACAGAGACTAGAAGAAAACAAATAATAAAAATTAGAGCAGAACTAAATGAAATAGAAAACAGAAAAACAATTGAAAGAATTAATAAGACCAAAAGCTAGTTTTTTTGAAAAAAATCAACAAAATTGATAAACTACTGGCCAAACTGACAAAAGAAAAACAGGAGAGGAACCAAATAACCCGAATAAGAAATGAGATGGGCGATATTACAACACACCCAACTGAAATTAAAAGAATCATATCAGATTACTCTGAAAAATTGTACTCTAACAATTTGAAAACCTAGAAGAAATGGATGAATTCCTAGAAACACATTACCTACTTAAACTAACACAAACAGAGGTAGTACAACTAAATAGAGCCATAACAAAAGACGAAGCGAAAAGGGTAATCAAAAAACTGCCCCCCCCCCAAAAAAAAGCTCCGGCCCGGACAGTTTCACTGAAGAGTTCTACCAAACTTTCAGAGAAGGGATAACACCACTACTACTACAGGTATTTCAGAGAACAGAAAAGGACAGAATACTCCCAAACTCATTCTATGAAGCCACCATATCCCTGATACCAAAACCACGTAAAGACATCACACACACACAAAAAATTACAGACCTATATCCCTCATGAACTTAAATGCCAAAATCCTCAACAAAACTCTAGCCAATAGAGTTCAACAACATATCAAAAAAAAATAATTCACCATGACCAAGTGGGATTCATACCACGTATATAGGAATGTTTCAACATTAGAAAAACCATTAATGTAATCCATCATATAAATAAAACAAAAGACAAGAATCACATGATTTCATCAATTGATGCAGAAAAGGCATTTGACAAAGTTCAACACCATTCATGACAAAAACTCTCAGCAAAATAGGAATACAAGGAAAATTCCTCAACATAATAAAGGGCATTGATACAAAACCGATAGCCAACATCATCCTAAATGGAGAGAGCCTGAAAGTATTCCCCTTGAGAACGGGAACCAGACAAGGATGCCCTTTATCACCACTCTTATTGAACACTGTGCTGGAGGTCCTACCCATAGCAATTAGGCTAGATAAAGACATAAAGGGCATCCAGATTGGCAAGGAAAAAGTAAAAGTATCTCTATTTGCAGATGACATGATCTTATACACAGAAAACCCTAAGGAATCCTCCAGAAAACTACTGAAACTAATAGAAGAGTTCAGCAGAGTATCAGGATACAAGACAAACATACAAAAATCAGTTGGATTCCTCTACACCAAAAAAAGAACATCGAAGAGGAAATCACCAAATCAATACCATTTACAATAGCCCCGAAGAAGATAAAATACTTAGGAATACATCTTACCAGAGATGTAAAATACCTAAACATAGAAAACTAGAAGACACTACTGCAAGAAACCCAAAGAGACCTACCTATGTGGAAAAACATACGTTGCTCATGGATAGGAAGACTTAGCATTATAAAAATGTCTATTCTACCAAAGGCAATCTATAGATTTAATGCAATTCCGAGCCAAATTCCAACTTTTTAAAAATAATTTGTATTGTGCTTTAAGTGAAAGTTTACAAATCAAGTCAGTCTCTCACATATAAACTTATAATATCCGCCTTACTACACAATGAGACAGCCCGCTCCCTCCTTCCAGTCTCTCTTTTGGTGACCATTTTGTAAGCTTCTAACCGTCCCATCTTCCCTCCAAACAGGAGATGCCAACATAGTCTCAGGTGTCCACCTGATACAAGTAGCTCACTCCTCATCATCTCTCTCTCCAATCCATTGTCCAGTCCAATCCATGTCTAATGAGTCCAATGACATTTTTTAATGATAAGTAAAGCATTACTGGAAAAGAAGAATAAAGTGGGAGGCCTCACTCTACCTGATTTTAGAACATATTATACTGCCACAGTAGTCAAAACAGCCTGGTACTCCTACAACAACAGATTCATAGACCACTGGAACAGATTTGAGAATCCAGACATAAATCCATCCACATATGAGCAGTTGATATTTGACTAAGGCACCAAAACATTTAAATAGGGAAAAGACAGTTTTTTAAACAAATGATGCTGGCATAACTGGATATCCATCTGCAAAAAAATCAAACAAGACCCATACCTCACCCCATGCACAAAAACAAACTCAAAATGGATCAAAGACCTAAATATAAAATCTAAAATGATAAAGATCATGGAAGAAAAAATAGGGACACTGTTCAGAGCCCTAATACATGGCATAAAGAGTATATGAAACATTATTAATAATGCAGAAGAAAAACCAGGTAACTGGGAGCTCCTAAAAATCAAACACCTATGCTCATCCAAAGACTTCACCAAAAGAGTTAAAAGATTACCTAGACTGAGGAAAAGTTTTTAGGTATGACATTTCCAATCAGTGCCTGATCCCTAGAATCTACATGATACTGCAAAAATTCAACTACAAAAAGACAAATAACACAATTAAAAAATTGTCAAAAGATATGAACAGACACCTCACTAAAGAAGACATTCAGGTAGCTAACAGATACATGAGGAAATATTCATGGTCGTTAGCCATTAGAGAAATGCAGATCAAAACTACAATGACATTTCATCTCACTCCAACAAGGCTGGCATTAATCCAAAAAACACAAAACAAGAAATGTTGGGGAAGTTGTGGAGAGATTGGAACACTTACACACGGTTGGTGGGAATGTAAAATGGTACAACCACTTTGGAAATCAATTTGGCGCTTTCTTAAAAAGCTACAAATAGAACTACCATAAGATCCAGCAATCCCACTCCTTGGAATATATCCTAGAGAAATAAGAACTTTTACAGGAATAGATATATGCACCCTTCTGTTCATTGCAGCACTGTTTAGAATAGCAAAAAGATGGAAGCAACCAAGGTGCCCATCAATGAATGAATGAATAAATAAACTATGGTATATTCACATGACAGAATACTGCGCATTGATAAAGAACAGTGATGAATCTGTGAAACATTTCATAACATGGAGGAACCTGGAAGGCATTATGTTGAGTGAAATTAGTTACAACAGAATAAGTATTGTATAAGACCACTACTATAAGAACTAAGAAATAGTTTAAACAGAGAAGAAAATATCCTTTGATGGTTAAGAGAGATGGGAGGGAGGGAAGGAGAGAGGGAGGGAAGGAGAGGGATATTCACTAATTAGGTAGTAGATAAGAACTACTTTAGGTAGTAGATAAGAACTACTTTAGGTGATGGGAAAGACAACACACAATACAGGGGAGGTCAGCACAACTGGACTAAACCAAAAGCAAAGAAGTTTCCTGAATAAACTGAACGCTTCGAAAGCCAGAGTAGCCGGGGCAGGGGTTTGGGGACCATGGTTTCAACGGACATCTAAGTCAATTGGCATAATAAAATCTATTAAGAAAGCATTCTGCATCCCACTTTGGAGATTGGCATCTGGAGTCTTCGGCCCTAGCAAGCGGCCATCTAAGATGCATCAATTGGTCTCAGTCCACCTGGATCAAAGGAGAATGTAGAACACCAAGGACACAAGGTCATTAAGAGCCCAAGAGACAGAAAGGGCCACATAAACCAGAGACTACATCAGCCTGAGACCAGAAGAACTAGATGGTGCCCAGCTACAACTGATGACTGCCCTGACAGGGAACACAGAGAACCCTGAGGGAGCAGGAGAGCAGTGGGATGCAGACTCCAAATTCTCGTAAAAAGACCAGACTTAATGGTCTGACTGAGACTAGAAGGACCCTGGTGGTCATGGCCCCCAGACCTTCTCTTGGCCCAGGACAGGAACCAACTCTTCAGACAGGGATTGGACTGGACAATAGGTTGGAGAGGGATGCTGGTGAGGAGTGAGCTTCTTGGATCAGGTGGACACTTGAGACTGTGTTGGCATCTCCTGTCTGGAGGGAAGAGGAGAGGGTAGAGAGGGTTAGAAGCTGGAGGAATGGACATGAAAAGAGAGAGTGGAGGGAGGGAGTAGGCTGTCTCATTAGGGGAAGAGCAATTGGGAGTATGTAACAAGGTGTATATAAGTTTTTGTGTGAGAGACTGACTTGATTTGTAAACTTTCGCTTAAAGCACAACAAAAATTAAAAAAAAAAAAAGAAAGAAATCAAAAGACACATTGCATTGGGCAAATCTGCTGCAAAGGACTTCTTTAAAGTGTTGAAAAGCAAATATGTCACCTTGAAGACTAAGGTGTGCCTGACCCAAGGCATTGTGTTTTCAATCGCCTAATATGCATGTGAAAACTGGACAATGAATAAGGAAGACCAAAAAAGAATTGACGCCTTTGAATTGTGGCGTTGGCAAAGAATATTGAATGCACTGCCAAGAGAAGGAACAAATCTGTCTTGGAAGAAGTACAACCAGAATGCTCCTTAGAAGCAAGGATGGCGAGACTGTGTCTTACATACTTTGGACATGTTGTCAGGAAAGATCAGTTCCTGGAGAAGGACATCATGCTTGGTAAAGTACAGGATCAGCGGAAAAAAAGGAAGACCCTCAAAGAGAGAGATTGACACAGTGGGTGCGACAATGGGCTCCAGGATAGTAACGATTTTAAGAATGGTACAGGACCAGGCAGTGTTTTGTTCTGTGATACATAGGTTGGCTATGAGTCAGAACAGACTTGATGACACCTAACAACAACAATCAATTTGAAAATGATACCTTCAGTTCTTTTTTACTCCAATTTACTGAACGCTCTGTAATTCTGGTTGACTCATAGTGCCACAGTATTTCAAATTTATTTTCCTAACTTTTTTCAGATTCTTCGAAATCATCCTACTGAGTGATTTGGATAACTTTTATATACAACTTCCATCAACCTAGTTGCATGGTACATTCAAATATTAACAAAAAAAAAATTAGTCAACCCATTTATTTAAGTCTGATTAGAGCCACTTCATTTCTCACAAAAAGATTTAATAAATATCGAATTATTTTACAAATAGTTGTGTTGACATTTGTAAACATATTCCATTTTCTCATGCTTTACTTGAGTCATATTAAGCCCTGATATCCTCCTTCCTTTTGGGAATGTGAGAGTGGAGAGGCAATTAAGAATAATCCACAGCTGGCTCCAGTCAGACATCTCCTTTCCATGAACCCTTCCTTTATGATAAAAATCTCACATGAGATGATTCTAGATGATGTAATTATCAAGGAAGAGTAAAATTCCCGTGTTTCCATATGAGGTTTCATTTCACTGAGAATTAAGTTACCTTGATTAGTGTTTATTTTCCTCGTGCCACACACAAGCAGTTGCACCTAGAAGATATTGCTTGTTTAAGATATTTCTGTTCATTTGTTTAACTTTAAGAGTCTTCTTTGGGACCCAGTCAAGACAGCCAAATTGCATTTGGTTCTTTTTCTGGTCTTTAGGAGCCAATGATGTAACCACCAGGAAGGTAAGTAGCTATAAAAACGAATGTTTCTGCACAAATGAGTTCAAATGCATGACTGCAGGACATCAGGAATGTTCTGGATGAAATATGATGAATATGTTGTTGCTTCTAAGATTTTGTGGAAACTCTGGTGACATAGTGGTTAAGTGCTACAGCTGCTAACCAAAGGGTCAGCAGTTTGAATCTGCCAGGCGCTCCTTGGAAACTCTATGGGGCAGTTCTACTCTGTCCTATAGGGTCGCCATGAGTAGGAATCACCTCGACGGCACTGGGTTTGGTTTGGTTTTTTTGGTTCTAAGATTTTGCAGGTAAGGATAAATTTTCTTAATCTTTTTATTCCCATAAATGATTGTCTAGTCAAATATACATTATTCTATTTTAAACACCATTGTAGAAGCAACCTTCTGTATGTTCCTGCTATGAACATATTTTACATTTTGTTTGATTATTACTGTTCTAGTCCTACCCTTCTGAGAACCAATCCTTTTGAAATCCTCACCTGCTCTTCATATTAGGTTTCTAACTTACTCTTCTTACATTAATAACAAAATATTAATATCTATATTTATAAATTTATCACTTCAACATGACAGTTAAATTATCTAGCCTGATGTATGGATTCAATAGATAATAAGTAACATATTTATATTTTCTTACTATTTTAAATAACTTTCGCATGCCATGTGAGGCAGGCAGTGCAGGAATTATCTATATTTTAATTTCAGGAAGGTAAATTGCTTACTTAGATGCATACCCCCAATAGCATATAAACACTGAAATTCAACCTAGTGTTTGTGAATTCACAATGAAACTGGAAGGGAAACAAAAAGAGGTAGCATAGAAAGAAAGAAGACGGGAAGGAAGGAAACGTATCTGAGCAAACTGTCTAGAAGCTTGGAGTGAGTAAAGAAGGCAGGTAGAAGAAATAGCAGTATTTGTCAGTATTGGCTTTGTTTCATCCATTGTCAGAAGTAAGTTTCATACGTATGTATATATATATATGTATATTCTTTCCAGATGAGGGTCATCATCCCATTTTGTGGGTGAGTAAATCAAGGCTACGGAAAGTAAAGAAGCATACTTAAAGTCATCAGCCAATTAAGGGCAGAGTGGGATTACAAATAAAAATCTGCGTAATTAAAAAGCCAACATTGTATCAATGATATTTCTCTTAACGTTATAATGGCTCCCACTTTATACTTACAATGTAAGCATTGCTGGACAGTATAAAATACCTATTTGATTCCTGAGTTTCCTATACAAAAAAGTAATGATGAAAGTGGTGAGAAATTTAAAGTATTGAACACTACAAACACTCTGGGCTGTACCATACATAATACGACATGAACAATTGACTTCATTCTCCAAAAGTAAAAGATAAGAAATATTAGACAGTAAAGATAATTTAAATCTATTAGCCAGCAAAACATGTGAAAATAGTAGCCCAACCACTCCTGACTGTCTACCGTGTTAGTATCATAATCACTATTCAGGGACTGATGCTGAGTTTGTGCCATTGAGAATGGGTGAAAACAGGAGCACCAACTGGTCTCAAAGGCATTTAAACCCCTACTGAGATCTGGAGCTAATCATTTTATCTTACTTATTTGGAATTTATTATAATTTTTGATCAATTTACATTTAAAATTTTAAACATTACATAATTCTCTTTGACATATTTCATGCACTAAATACATAGCTGGAATATAAGCTTATCAATTTATCTGACTTATTACAAGAAAGGAATCCTGGTGATGTAGCGGATTCCAACCTGGCTGCTAACCAAAAGGCCTACAGTTCAAATCCACCAGCCACTCCTTGGAAGCCCTTATGGGGCAGCTCTCCTCTGTCCTATAGAGTCGGTATGAGTTGGAATCAACTTGATGACAACAGGTTTGGTTTAGTTTTTTTTAACACAAGAAAAATCTAAATGTTAACATCATTTTTGGTGAATTTATATTTTGAAATTAAAAAGAAATGTATATATCTAAAAAAAGCATAGATAGATTGTAACCTGTTTTACAAATGTTGAAATTAAGTTTTATAGTCAGTAAGTATTGCCGATATACAGCTAGTCAATGAAGGAAGTAAAACCCAGGTAATTGAAACTTGATTCTAAATCCCATTCTGTCTCCACAAAAATGTAATTACTTTTTAATCATGCCTGAACTCTGAGTGGACAAGAATATAATAAAAGAAAAAAACAACAGCAAATAAAATGAAACACTGTTTTAAGTCTTAAGGTGGAGAAATAAGAAAGACATTTAAAAGTAAATAACAAGGCTTCAACAACAGGTAAAGAGCGCAATAAGGCAGTAAACATGTTGAGTCGACAATAGTGACCATAGTGCTATAAAAAAATATATATATATATAGGATGTTAAAAAAAAAAAAAGACTTCACAGGGACACACAGTGATCAGTATCACATAAAATGGTGGTGGGACTAGAACTTGGGTTTACAGCGCTGTGAAGATTTTCACAGCTATTTAGGAAGTGGTAAAGGGAAAAGTAATGCATTCAGAATGGGAAGAGTTGTGAGCAAAGCTATGTTTATGTAATGATTTAAGCATTTTTTCTACAGCATGGGACTTGTAAAATGATTTATTGCATTAAAATAATACTTGAATGACATGGACAACTAGTTTAATTCCAATAAATCAGAAATTGCAATAGCTGCTAAAGGGAAAAGCTGCTGGATGCACATTTTGAAGCATCTAGCTATTTTATTTCGGTGTCAAGATGCTCCTCTCTTTTACATAACGCTGGTAACCTCTGCTGCACTTATTTTTTATTCTTTGTTTTCTGTTTGTATCTGTCATGACAATAGATATCTATTGACTTATTCTGCTGTTTAATGTGTTTTTATTTGTTTTTGTCTTTTTTAACCATCCGAATTATTACATTAAACATTTACCTACAAGTACACCTATAGCTATGGAACATATTTGTTGTTGAAACTTTCATGTCAAAATATTTTTTGATTCAGTATTCTCTAGCCACAATAGTCCCTCCAACTCTTTAAACCATTGGAACATCACTTTATAATTTGAAATGTAGTGTTATACACATTATTACACACCTGATTGTTGTCTTAAGCCACATAAAAAAAAAAAACATAGTGGTGAAAAATTTATATAGAGACGATGATTTGATGAAATAGTGGTTTGCCTAATAATAAAACTTAACATTTTTATAAGATTTTTCACTGTACTTTTCAAGGAGAGATTTGGAGCCAATTCTTGAACAATGCTCTTGGCAGGCTGAAGAATTTTTACCTTAGTAGAAGGTGAAGAGCAGTGGCAAATATTGAGACAAAGCTGTCTTTCTTCCTGCGCTGAGATGAAGGTCCGTGTTGCTGTGTGGAACTGCATCAGGTAGAGAATTTCTAGAGTGAGCCAAGACCCACTACGCAATTTCTTCATCCTTAGAGTTAAATAACCGTAAGAATATTTCCTATACTTCAATCTATTCTTGAACATTGAGTGAATGGTCAAAAAAATGAATGATATTGGGTAATATTTGTGAGAAAACTACGTGTAGAATGTTCATTATATGTACACAGAGCTCTGGGTATATGGAGCAAGAAAAATATCTACAAAAAATATGAATTAATTAAGAGAATTAGATTCTGGCAACCAGCACAGAACCAATATGCACTTATGTCTTTAGTGATGTTCAATATCCAATGCCTTTATTTTTAACTGACTTGCTTACAGAGCTGTGTTTTGTTCTAGAGATCAGTGTTATGAAGGCAAGTGGGACTTGCTGAGGCACCGCAAATGACGTCAGTGTGATTATGTGTATCCAACTGGGGATCCATCATCAACACTGTTGGTAAACTACTGGTAAGTAAGCACTTTTATTCAACCTATTTCTGACTAAAAGAGCCAGTCCCCAAAATATACTAAAAGGTGGATGTCATGGATTGTATTATGTCCCCCCCGAAAAATGTGTGTATCAAGTTGGTTAGGCCATGATTCCCAGTGTTCTGTAGTTGTCCTCCATTTTGTGATTGTAATTTTATGTTAAAGAGGATTAGGGTGGGATTGTAACAAAAACATTACTAACAATGTACAAGTACCCAAAGAGAAATTAGATAACTCCTAAAAACCAAACACTTATGCTCATCCAAAGTCTTCACCAGGAGAGTAAACTGATTGCCTACAGACTGGGAAACAGTTTTTAGCTATAACATTTCTGATCAGCATCTGAACTCTAAAATCTACATGATATTGCAAAAACTCAATAACAAAAAGACAAATAATCCATTTAAAAAATGGGCAAAGGATAGGAACAGGTGCTTCAACGAAGAAGACATTCAGGCAGGTAACAGATACATGAGGAAATGCTCACAATCATTACCCATTAGAGAAATGTAAATCAAAACTACAAGGAGATACCATCTCACTCCAACAAGGCTGCCATTAATCCCAAATCACAAAATAATAAATGTTGGAGAGGTTGTAGAGAGACTGGAACACTTATTCACTGCTGGTGGGAATTTAAAATGGTGCAGCCACTTTGAAAATCAATCTGGCACTTCCTTAAAAAGGTAGAAATAGAACTACCATAGGATATGGCAATCCCACTCCTTGGAATATATCTTAGAGAAATAAGAGCCTTTATATGAACAGATACATGCACAACCATGTTCATTGCAGCACTGTTTACAATAGCAGAAAGATGGAAGTAACCAAGGTGCCCATCAACAGATGAATGGATAAATAAATTGTGGTACATTCACACGATGGAATACTTCACACAGATCAAGAACAATGATGAATCCGTGAAATATTTCATAGCTTGGAGGAATCTGGAGGGCATTATGCTGAGTGAAATTAGTCAGTTGCAAAAGGACGAATATTGTATGAGAAGACTATTATAAGAACTCAAGAAATAGTTTAAACAGAGAAGAAAATATTCTTTGATGGTTATGAGGGTGGGGAGAAAGGGAGGGAGAAGGATATTTGCAAATTAGATAGTAGACAAGAACTATTTTAGGTGAAGGGAAAGACATCATACAACAAAGGAGAGGTCAGCATAACTGGACTAAATCAAAAGCAGTTTCCTGAATAAACCAAATGCTCCAAAGGCCAGAGTAGCAGGGGCAGCAGTTGGGGGACCATGTTTTCAGGGGACATCTAGGTCAATTGGCATAATAAAATCTATTAAGAAAACATTCTGCATCCCACTTTGGTGAGTGGCATCTGCAGTCTTAAAAACACTATCAAGCGGCCATCTAAGATGCATCAATTGGTCTCAACCTACCTGGAGCAAAGGAGAATGAAGAACACCAAAGATACAAGGTAATTATGAGTCCAGAAGACAGAAATGGCCACGTAAATCCAAGACTACATCAGCCTGAGACCAGAAGAACTAGATGGTGCCCGTCTACAACCGAAGACTGCCCCGACAGGGAACGAAACAGAGCATCCCTGACGGAGCACGAGAACAGTGAGATGCAGACCTCAAAGTCTCATAAAAAAATCAGACTTAATGATCTGACTGAGACTAGAGGAACCCTGGAGGTCACGGTCCCCAGACCTTCTGTTGGCCCAAGACTGGAACCATTCCCAAAGCCAACTCTTCAGACAGGGATTGGACTGGATTATAGGATAGAATATGATAGTGGTGAAGAGTGACCTTCTGATCTCAAGTGGACACATAAGACTATGTGGGCAGCTCCCGTTTGGAGGAGAGATGAGAAGGAAGAGAGGGACAGAAAGTGGCTGAATGGACACGGGGAATACAGGGCTGAGAGGAGTGTGCTGTCTCATTAGTGGGAGAGGAACTAGGAGCACATAGCAAGCTGTATACAAGTTTTTGTATGAGAGATTGACTTGATTTGTAAAGTTTCACTTAAAGCACACACACACAAAAGATGCAAAGAATACACAGAGTCACAGTACCAAAAGAAATGGTCGACTCTCAGTTGCTTCATGAGGTGGCATATGATGAAGAACTGGTAGTAGTGAAGCAAGAAGTCCAAGCTACACTGAAGGCACTGGCAAAAAACAAGGCTCCAGGAGCTGACAGAATACCCACTGAGTTGTTTCAACAAACAGATGCAGCCCTGTACATGCCCACTCCACTATGCAAAGAAATTTGGAAGCTAGCTACCTGGCCAACAGACTGCAAGAGATGCATGTTTGTGTCCATTCCAAAGAAAAGCGATCCAACAGATTGTGGAAGTTATCAAATGTAAATCATAGTATTAGTAAATATGGTAAACAAACAGACAAACTATCTACTCCACAGTGAATGTGACATTCTACCCCCGGGAGATCTAGTGAGTTTATGATGTTGTTGTTAGGTGCTGTTGGGTCAGTTCCAACTCATAGAGACCCTGTGTACAACAGAACGGAACAGTGCCCAGGCCTGGGCCTTTCTCATTGCTATGTCTGAGCCCACTGTTGCAGCCACCGTCTCAATCTGTCTCATTGAGGATCTTTGTCTTTTTCACTGACCCTCTACTTTACCAAGCATGATGTCTTTTTCCAGGGACTGATTCCTCCTGATAATATGTCCAGAGTACGTGAGACCAAGTCTTGCCACCCACCTTTCTAAGGAGCATTCTGGCTGTACTTCTTCCAAGACAGGTGTGTTCATTCTTCTAGCAGTCCATGGTATATTCATTATTCTTCACCAACAACATAATTCAAGTTTCAGTTCTTTTGTCTCCCTTATTCATTGTCCAGCTTTAGCTGCACATGAGGTGACTGAAAATATCATGGCTTGGTTCAGGCACACCTTAGTCCTCCAAGTGACATCTTCGATTTTTAACACTTTGAGGTCTTTTGTAGCAGATTTGCCCAATAAAATATGTCATTTGATTTCTCGAAGTCTGCTTCCATGGGTGTTGATTGTGGATCCAAGTAAAATGAAATCCTTGGCGACTTCAGTATTTTCTCTCTTTATTGTGATTTTTTTATTGTTCCAGTTGTGAGGATTTTTGTTTTCTTTATGTTGAAGTGTAATCCATACTGAAGGCTGAAGTCTTTGATCCTCATCAGTATGTGCTTCAAGTCCTCTTCACTTTCAGTAAGCAAGGTTGTGTCATCTGCATGTCTAGGCTGTTAATGAGTCTTCCTCCAATCCTGGTGCCCCTTCTTCTTCATATGATCCAGCTTCTTGGATTGTATGGATTATATGTTTTTTTAAAGACACTGAGTTTTTGGTAATTTACTATGGCAGCCCTAGAAAATGAATACAGAGCCCTTCACCAAGGGCAAGTCAAGTTAGCACCAAAAATGCTCCTGTAAGGGTAGCCACGTAACATGAGACATGGCAGTTTTTAAAAAGTATGAAGTAAAACTTTCAGCTTTGAGAAAGAAAGGGCTCCTCTAAGTCCAAGTTCTAAGTCCATTGCTGTTGGGTCAATTCTATCTCATAGCGACCCTAAAGGACAGAGTAGAATTGACCCATAGGGTTTCCAAGGAGTGGCTGGTATTTTTGAACTGCTTGAATAAGTATTGCGAAAAAATACAACCCTGACACACAACTTTTCTGAGCTTAGTATTAAAACAAAACAAAACAAAAAGTCGCTATTGAGTGGATTCTCACTCATAGGGACCCTATAGGACAGAGTAGAGCTTCCCCACAGGGTTTCCAAGGAGCGACTGGTAGATTCAAACTGCAGACCTTTTGGTAGCAGCCAAATGCATAACCACTGCACCACCAGTGGCTTTCAAATCAGCTATAGGCTGATGATCTTCAAATTCTTAGAACCCAGAAAACTACTCTACCTCAGAGTGGTATCCACAGCTGGGAACTGTTCTCCACACTTGGATGACCTCAGACATCCAAATCTAACATGTACAGAAAAAAATCTTTTGGTCATTTTCTCAAGCTTGTTCCTCCATGGTTTTCCACATGGTAGAGAATGGCTCTGGTGACCATGCGCTCATGGTAGCCTGAATTCTAGAAGTCACCTTTGATTCTCCATTCCCCTCATCCCATACGTCTGATTGACCAGCAATTCTTGGCAGCTCAAGCTCCAAAGTACACCTCAAGCCTGCCCACTGTTCCCACCTGCACTTCCACCATCACTCCTCACCCTGACCACTGCAGAAGCATCCTGACCGGTCCTCTGTATTTGCTGTCTTCAAGTTCTCCTGGGCTACAGTTAATTCCTGGGACACATTCTTTCTGAAGACCATTGAACAATAGAAGGAGAAGGGCATTTAGTTGTATGCTACCTCCTCCGCTTGAGCTGCATGCCCCTCAGAAATCACTTTTCAGTGTGCAGTCTATAATGTCTCTATCCCAATTTCCTGTCTTTGGCCGCACTGCTTTGATAGCGTGCATGCATATGTGCTTCAGGGGTCATGTAGGCAGATGCTTGGAGGAATTTTTCTTAGTACAATCATGGTTGTGTGCCATCAAGAGATTCTAACTCATATCAACCCTGTATGACAACTTAGAACTGCCTCACAAGGTTTCCTAGGTTGCAGTCTTTATGGTGCAGCCCTGGTGGCACCGTGGTTAAGAGCTCGGCTGCTAACCAAAGGGTGGACAGTTCGAATCCACCAGTTGGTTCTTTGCAGAAAGACATGGCAGTCTGCTTCTGTAAAGACTTATAGTCTTAGAAACCCTGTGGGGCAGTTCTACTCTGCCCTATAGGGTCGGAATTGATTCAATAGCAACTGGTTCGGATTTTGTTTGGTTAGAATCTTTATGGGAGCCCATCTCCAGATCTTTTCAACCCCTGAGCTGGTGGGTTCCAACGGCCCACCTTTCAGTTAGCGAAGCACTTAACCGTTGCACCTCCAATACTTAACTCTGCATGTGAGAGGGCCCTCTCCTGACGTCTCCTGTCTCCTCACCCCGCACACCTTGGCGTTGTCCTTGCTTCTAGACCCCACCCTCCCCTCTGGAGGCCCAACCCCCCCACGCCTGCCCCCTACCCGGGCCGCTGGGGGGGGCCGGCAGCCATGTTCCTCGCCGTCCAGCCAGTTACTCCCGGACGCGCTGGGACGGTTGGTGAGGGGCCCGGGCAGGTGGCGCGCCTTACAGCGGACGGTGTTCGTGCTGCTTTCCGTGCCGTGGTTTCTGAAAGGTAGGAAACTCCGGCAAGTGGGTGGAGGGACCCGCTCCCAGACTGAACAAGCCCGGCCCCTCGAAGGTGTGGAGGGAAGGCGCCAGGAGGGCGGTTCCCAGTCCCAGCAGCCCGTGGGCTCCAGAGGTTGGGGAGTCCGGACGTTGGGTTAGCAGCTGGCATCGCCCCCTCCGGCGTACCCCCTCCCGAGTGATCCCCAGGGGCGGACGCGGTGCGGGGCCGGGCGGACGCAGCCTCTGTAAGGGCTGCGAGAGGGAGCCTCTGGCCCGGGAGACGCAGCTGGTCTGCGAAATTTCATCCCCATGGACTTGTGGCGGGGGCGGGGTCCAGCCGCGGGATCCAGCTGCGGAGTGCCCTCGGGCCTGGGGGTTTGAAGGGCTTGGGGAGAAAGGCCGTGTCCAGGGCTGCGCCCAGGTCCCTCCTCTGCCCGGGGCGGGTTTGCGGGCCAAGCTGGGTGATGGGCTCCTGCCCCCCCGCCCCCACCTGCTCCCTGTGCCGGGGGGAAACCAAGGCCCAGAGTTCGCCCGGGGGGGGTGAGACTCCAGACTGAGGACGGGGCACTCGCCCCCGTTCGTCGTCCCACCCCCACCAGACTCCGTAGGGTGCCAGGGACAGGGGAGAGAGGGATCCCCCGCCCAAGGCCCCGCTGCCCCTTACTGTTTTGGGCGCTGTGCCTGGGAGGCTGAGGCACCCCGCGCCCTCGCCCGCGCCCGGCTGGGCTGGTCTACTCTCGGGGCTGGGGCGTCGGCGCGGCCTCCGCCCCACCTGGAAAGGAAGGGGTCCTGGGAATCTGTGGAGCAGCGCGGGGATCCTACTCCTTGTGGAAGCAGCAGCGATTCAGTGTGTGTTAACAGTGTGGATGCCGGGTCCCGCTCCCCCTCTGGGTGGCGGGGGTGGGGGTAGCAGGAAGGGGTCCTGAGCGCCCATGTTGTTTGTTAACTTAAACGTTTGTGTGGCGCTGTGTAGCGGTAGCTGTGGACGCGGTCTCTGGTGCTGAGGGGATTTGAGGGTTCCTCAAACTGGTGGGATTTGGAGCCTCTACCCTGGTGGCAGTGGGTTCAGTGGGTTACCCTGGTGGCGTAGTGGTTAAGTGCTAAGGCTGCTAGCCAAAAGGTTGGCAGTTTGAATCCACCAGGCGCTCCTTGGAAACTCTGTGGGGCAGTTCTACTCTGTCCTATAGGGTCGCTATGAGTCAGAATTGACTCGATGGCAACAGATGTGGTTTTTTTTTTTAGGTTGGAGATTAGGTGTCTCTCGGGCTGACATCTGAAGGTCTGGAGCTGACGGTTTATGAGGGCTTGTAAGGGTTTTAAGCGCTCCGGCCATGGGCACCAACCCGATCTTCCAGCCCCTGCGGACGGACCGCCCCCCCCTTCCGGGGGGGATTGGCTGCTCTGGGACCCTGAGCCCAGAGGGCGGTGAGAAGCTGACAAACGTGAGTGATGCCCTGCAGGTCCCAGTCGGCGGGGCAGCCCTGCTCACACGGTCTCAATAGGGGCAGTCGGCTTCGTGCCTGGGGGGTGGTTTCCGAATGTTTCCTCGTGGTCCCCCCCCCCCCCGTGCGGGGCGACAACTCGCCCCTGGGCGGGGACCTAGTAGAGGCCTGCAGGGCATCAGGGTGTGGAGGGGCAGAGCTTGGGCGGGGAGGGCGCGGCCCTGCAGGTTCCTGTACATGACCACGGCAGGGGGGTGCGGGTCGTGAAGGCTGGGCCTGGTCGAGGACCCACTAGGTCTCGCAGAAGGAGTGGGTTAGGATAATCATAGCATTAATGGGAGTATTGAGAGAGCGCCCTGGGGCGTTGGGTCCCTCGGGAAGAAAAGCTTCTGCTGTCGCCACTGGAGCGGTACCCAGTTCGTCCAGTCTTAGGTCCAGGAGGTTCCCATGCTCGGAGGGTCTGGTGGGCAGAACAGAACCGGCGGTGCGCACGCCCTCTCGCGGCCTTGCGCCCAATCGCTGAGGTTCAGTGTCAGGTGATTCTAAGCCATGGTTTTGGAACTCAATAGTGAAGCAGAGCAAATAAATGTTGCAGTGCCTTGATGGGACCAGTGGAGACAACAAGAAGCAAAGCACAGCTGAAACTTCAAAATTCCACTGAGTGTTAGTAGGATTTGGAGGGAGAAAATAGACGGAGAGTCGAGAAGCCCAGAGATGCAGAAGGGTTAGAGGATTAGGGTTAGGGGTTAGGGTTTGGTGTTAGGGGTTCAGGTTGGGGGGTTAGAGGTTTGGGAGTTAGGTTTAGGGGTATAGGTTTTAGGTGGCTGGGGGTTGGGGTTAGGGCTGGGGTTACTAGGCTAGGGCACAAGTGGTTTAGGGTTATGGTTAGGGTTAGAGTGAGGCTGAGGTTGATTCCCAGTCTTGTGTACCGTCTCTTCCTTCACCAGAGTTACCACATATCTGTCCTTTGGTTGGAAACCCTGATGGCATAGTGGTTAAGACCTGCCAGTGCTAACCAAAGGTCTGCAGTTCGAATCCACCAGGCGCTCCTTGGAAACTCTATGGGGCAGTTCTAATCTGTCCTATAGGGTCTCTATGAGCTGGAATCGACTCGACGGCGGTGGTTTGTTTTTTTTGGTTATTGTTTAGTTAGCTTTTCTCTACCCACTCTCCGTCTGCCTGGTGAACATCAAGGATTGTTTCTGTGTGTAAATGTTTTCATGAGTTTTTATGATCGTGGTCTCTTAGTGTATATGTCGTTTTGTGATTGACTTAGTCAGCATGATGCGCTCCAGATTCATCCATGGTGTGAGATGTTTCGGAGATTCATCATTGGTCTTCATTGTCGTGTAGTGTTCCACTGTGTGTATGTACTGTAGTTTGTTTATCCATTCCTCCGTGGATGAGCACTTAGGTTGTTTCCATCTTTTTGCTACTGTGAATAATGTCACAGTGAACACGGGTGTGCATATGTCTATTCCTGTGACTGCTCATGGAAACCCTGGTGGCTAGTGGTTAAGTGCTACGGCTGCTAACAAAAAGTGTTAGGGTTTGAGGTTTGGGATGTTAGGGTTAGGGTTGTTAGAGTTCTGGTTGTTAGGGTTTGGGGTTAGGGGTTGGGGTTAGGGTTTTGGGGTTAGGGATGTTAGGGTTAGGGTTGTTAGGGTTTGGGTTAGGGTTTTTCGGTTGGGGTTAGGTGTTAGGGTTAGGTTTAGGGTTTGAGGTTAGAGTTTGGATTTACAGGTTAGGTGTTAGGGGTTGCAGTTTGGGGTTTACAGTTTTGGGGGTTTAGGGTTTTGGGGTTTAGTCAGTAGGGTTTGGGTTAGGTTTTAGGGGTCAGGATTTAGGTTTAGGGTTGGGGTTGGTGTTGAGTTTGTTTGGGATATGTGGTTTGGGGTAAGAGGGTGGGTGTTAGAGGTTTGGGGGTTAGAGATTGAGGGAGTTAGAGGTTGAGGGGTTAGAGGGTGAGGGGGTTAGAGGTGAGAAGATTATAGAGTGAGGGAGTGAGAAGGTGAGGGTGTGAGGAGGTGAAGGTTAGGGTTTAGGGTTAGAGGGTTTAGGCTTAGGGTTCAGAGGCTTAGGGTTAGGGGGTTAGGGTTTCAGAGTTCAGAGGTTGGGGTTGGTGTTGTGGTTAGGGTTAGAGAGTTAGGGTTAGAGGGTTAGGGTTGGAGGTTTAGGGTTAGAAGATTAGGGGTATGGTTTAGAGGTTTAGGGTTAGGGGTTAGGGCTAGGGTTTAGGGGTTCAGGTTTAGGGGTGTGGGATGGGTCTGGGGTAAGGTTTTAGGGTTTAGGGTTAGAGGGTTATGTTTAGGGCTTAAGGCTTAGAGTTTAGGGTTTCAGGACTTAGGGTTTAGGGCTTAGGGCTTAGAGCCTAGGGTTTAGGACTTAAGGTTTAGGGTTTAAGGCTTAGAGTGAGGGTTAGGGCTGGGGGCTGGGGTTAGGGTTTAGGGTTTAGTGTTAGGGTATTAGGGTTAGAGGGCTAGATGGTTTAACGTTTAAGTTTAGGGTTTAGGGGTTGGGGTTAAGGATGTTAGTGTTTAGGGTTTTGGCATTTAGGGTGTTAGGGTTGAATGTGTTAGGGCTAAGGGTGTTAGGGTTTTGTGTGTTAGGGTTTTAAGTGTTAGGGTTTACAGTTTAGGGTTAAGTGATAGGGTTAGGCTTAGACTCATTCTTAGGTTTAGGGCTAGGGATTTGAGGTTTAGGGTTTGGCGTTGGGTTTGGGGGTTGGGGTTAGGTTTAGGGCTAGGATTAGAGGGCTAGGGTTAGAGGGTTAGAGTTAGAGGGTTAGGGTTTCAGGTTAGCGTTAGAGGGTTAGGGTTCGAGTGTTAGGGTTAGGGTTAGGGTCGTTAAGGTTAGGGTGGTTAGGGGTTAGGTGTTAGGATTTAGGGTTTAGGGTATAGGGGTTAGAGTTTGGGTTAGGGTTAGAGTTTAGGGCCTTGGGGGTTAGGACCTAAGGGCTTAGGGTCTTAGGGGCTTTGGGACTTAGGGCTTAGGGGCTAGAGTTAGAGGGCTAAGGCCGGAGGGCCAGGGTTATGGTTTGATTCCTGGTTGGCAATTTTTTTCCTTCAATATTTTGTATAAGTCATCCCATTGCCTTCTTGCCTCCATGATTTCTGCTGAGTAGTCCAAGTTTATTATTATCTACTCTCCGTTTTTGGTGACTTCCTTTATCCCTAGCCTCTCTTAAAATTCTCTTTATGTTTGATTTTGGCAAGTTTGATTATTATATGTCTCAGTCACTTTCTTTTGAGATCACCTTATGTGGAATTTGATGAGCATCTTTCATGATATCAGGGAAGTTTTCTGCCAATAAATCTTCAACAGTTCCCTGTGTATTTTCTGTTAGCCCTCCCTGTTCTGGTACTGCAATCACTCATAGTTATTTCTCTTGATAAAGTCCCACATGATTCTTTGGATTTCTTCATTTAAAATTCTTTTATCTGGTTTCTTTTCAAATATATTGGTCCCAAGAGTTTTATCTTTTATCTCAGTAATTCTGCCTTCCAGTTCTTCAGTTGTGCTCTTCTTACTTTCTATCGAGTTTTCTAACTCTGTAATTTTATTGTTAATCTTCTGAATTTCTGATTGCAGTCTCTCTATGGTTTCTTGCAGCTTATTAAATTTTTAATTATGTGCTTGAGTAACCTTTTTAATTTTTTCAGCTGCTTTATCTTTGTGTTCCTTGGCTTGTTCTGTATTTTGCCTCATTTCCTTCTTGATATCTTTGAGAGTTCTGTATATTAATCTTTTGTATTCTGTATCCGGTAATTCCAGGATTGCACCTTCATCGAGAAGATTCCTTGAGTCTTAGTTCTGAGAGCTTGTTGAAGCAATCATGGGTCAGCTTCTTTTTTTTTTATTTTAATAATTTTTATTGTGTTTTAAGTGAAAGTTTACAAATCAAGCCAGTCTCTCACATAAAAACTTATACACAACTTGTTACATATTCCCAATTACTTCCCCCCAATGGGACAGCCCACTCCCTCCTTCCACTCTTTCTTTCCGTGACCATTTTGCCAGTTTCTAAGCCCCTCTACCCACCCATCTCCCTTCCAGGCAGGAGATGCCAACATAGTCTCAAGTGTCCACCCAAACCAAGTAGCTCACCCCTCACCAGCATCCCTCTCCAACCCATTGTCTAGTCCAACCCATGTCTGATGAACTGGCTTTGGGGATGATTCCCGTAGTGGGTAAACGGAAGGTGTGGGGGCCATGATCACTGGGGTCCTTCCAGTCTCAGTCAGACCATTAAGTCTGGTCTTTTTATGAGAATTTGGGGTCTGCATCCCACTGTTCTGCTCCCTCGAGGGATCTCTGTTATGTTCCCCGTCAGGGCAGTGATTGGTTGTGGCCCGGCACTGTCTAGTTCTTCTCATCTCAGGATGATGTAGTCTCTAGTTCATGTAGTCCTTTCTGTCTCTTGGGCTCGTTATTATCTTATGTTCTTGGTGTTCTCCATTCTCCCTTGATCCAGGTGGGTTGAGAATCATTGATGCATCTGAGATGGCTGCTTGCTAGCATTTAAGATCCCAGATGCCACTCTTCAAAGTGGGATGCAGAATGTTTTCTTAATAGATTTTATTATGCCAGTTGACTTAGATGTCCCCTAAAACCATGGTCCCCAAACCCCTGCCCCTGCTTTGCTGACCTTCGAAGCATTCAGTTTATTCAGGAAACTTCTTTGCTTTGGTTTAGTCCAGTTGTGCTGACCTCCACTGTGTTGAGTGTTGTTCTTCCATTCACCGAAAGTAGTTCTTGTCTATCTCTTTAGTAAATACCCCTCTCCTACCCTCCCTGCCTCCCCCCCTCATAACAACAAAGGAATATGTTCTTCTCAGTTTAAACTATTTCTCAAGATCTTATAATAGTGGTCTTATACAATATTTGACCTTTTGCTACTAATTTCACTCAGCATAATGCCTTCCAGGTTTCTCCATGTTATGAAGTGTTTCACAGATTCGTCACTCTTCTTTGTTGATGTGCAGTATTCCATTGTGTGAATATACCATAATTTATTTATCCATTCATCCATTGATGGGCACCTTGGTTGGTTCCATCTTTTTGCTATTGTAAACAGTGCTGCAATAAACGTGGAAGTGCATATATCTATTTGTGTAAAGGCTCTTATTTCTCTAGGATATATTCCGAGGAGTGGGATTGCTGGGTTGTATGGTAGTTCTATTTCTAGCTTTTTAAGGAAGCACCAAATTGATTTCCAACGTGGTTGTATACCCTTTTACATTCCCACCAGCAGAGTATAAGTGTTCCAGTCTCTCCACAGCCTCTCCAACATTTATTATTTTGTGTGTTTTGGATTAATGCCAGCCTTGGTGGAGTGAGATGGAATCTCATTGTAGTTTTGATTTGCATTTCTCTAATGGCTAATGATCGAGAGCATTTCCTCATGTATCTGTTAGCTGCCTGAATGTCTTCTTTAGTGAAGTGTCTGTTCATATCCTTTGCCCATTTTTTAATTGGGGTGTTTGTCTTTTTGTGGTTGAGTTTTAGCAGAGTCATGTAGGTTTTAGAGATCAGGCACCGGGTGGAGATGTCTTAGCTGAAAACTTTTTCCCAGTCTGTAGGTGGTCTTTTTACTCTTTTGGTGAAGTCTTTAGATGAGCATAGGTGTTTGATTTTTAGGAGCTCCCAGTTATCTGGTTTGTCTTCGTCATTTTTAGTAATGTTTTGTATTCTGTTTATGCCCTGTATTAGGTCTCCTAATGTTGTCCCTACTTTTTCTTCCATGATCTTTATCTTTTTAGATTTTATGTTTAGGTCTTTGATCCATGTGGAGTTAGTTTTTGTGCATGGTGTGTGGTATGGGTCCTGTTTCATTTTTTGCAGATGGATATACAGTTACGCCAGCACCTTTTGTTAAAAAGACTGTCTTCTCCCCAATTAACTGACACTGGGCCTTTGGCAAATATCAGCTGCTCATATGTGGATGGATTTATATCTGGATTCTCAGTTCTGTTCCATTGGTCTATGTGTCTGTTGTTGTACCAGTACCAGGCTGTTTTGACTACTGTGGCAGTATAATTGGTTCTAATATCAGGCAGAGTGAGTCCTCCTACTTTGTTCTTTTTTAGTAATGCTTTACTTATCCATGACTTCTTTCCCTTCCATATGAAGTTGGTGATTTGTTTCTCCATCGTTTTAAAAAAATGTCATTGGAATTTGGATCGGAAGTGCATTGTATCTATAGATGGCTTTTAGTAGAATGGACAATTTTATAATGTTGTCTTCCTATCCATGAGCAAGGTATGTTTTTCCAATTACGTAGGTCCCTTTTGGTTTTTTGCAGTAATGCCTTGTAGTTTTCTTGGTATAGCTCTTTTACATTTTTGGTAAGGTTTATTCCTAAGTATTTTATCTTCTTGGGGGCTGCTGTGAATGATATTCATTTGGTGATTTCTTCTTCAATGTTCTTTTTGTTGATATAGAGGATCCAACTGATTTGTATGTTTATATTGTAATCTGAAACTTTGCTGAACCCTTCTATTAGTTTTAATAGTTTTCTTGAGGATTCCTCAGGCTTTTCTGTGTATAAGATAATGTCGTTGGAAAATAGAGACAATTGAATTTCTTCCTTACCAATCTGGATGCCCTTTATTTCTTTGTCTAGCCCAGTTGCTCTGGCTAGGACCTCTAGCACAATGTTGAATAAGAGCGGTGATAAAGGGGATCCTGGTCTGTTTCCCGTTCTCAAGGGAAATGCTTTCAGGCTCTCTCCATTTAGGATGATGCTGGGTATTGGCTTTGTATCAATACCCTTTATTATGTTGAGGAATTTTCCTTCTATTCCTATTTTGCTGAGAGTTTTTATCATGAGTGGGTGTTGGACTTTGTCAAATGCCTTTTCTGCATCAATTGATAAAATTATGTCGTTCTTGTCTTTTTTTTTATGTGGTGGATTACATTAATTGTTTTTCTAATATTAAACCAATCTTGCATACCTGGTATAAATCCTACTTGGTTATGGTGGATTATTTTTTTGATATGTTGTTGAATTTTATTGGCTAGAATTTTCTTGAGGATTTTTGCATCTATGTTCATGAGGGATATAGGTCTGTAATTTTCTTTTTTTGTGTGTGCTATCTTTAGCTGGTTTTGGTATCAGGGTTATGCTGGCTTCATAGAAGGAGTTAGGTAGTACTCTGTCCTTTTCTATGCTTTGAAATACCTTCAGTAGTAGTGGTAAGTCTTCCCTGAAAGTTTGGTAGAACTTTGCAGTGAAGCCGTCAGGGCCAGGGCTTTTTTTTGTTGGGAGTGTTTTGATTACCTTTTCAATCTCTTTTTTTGTTATGGGTCTATTTAGTTGTTCTACTTCAGTTTGTGTTAGTTTAGGTAGGTAGTGTGTTTCTAGGAATTCATCCATTTTTTCTAGGTTTTCAAATTTGTTAGAGTACAATTTTTTGTAGTAATCTGATATGATTGTTTTAATTTCAGTTGGATCTGTTGTGATATGGCCCATCCCATTTCTTATTTGGATTATTGGTTTCTTTTCCTGTATATCTTTAATCAGTCTTGCCAATGGTTTATCAATTTTGTTAATTTTTTCAAAGAAGCAGTTTTTGTCCTTGTTAACTCTTTCAATTGTTTTTCTATTCTCTAATTCATTTAATTTTGCTGTAGTTTTTATTTTTTGCTTTCTTCTGGTGCCTGACAGTTTCTTTTGTTGCTCTCTTTCTGTTTGTTCACGTTGTAGGGACAGTTCTTTCATTTTGGCTCTTCTTTAATATGTGTGCCTTTATTGATATAAATTGACCTCTGAGCACTGCTTTCACCATGTCCCAAAGGTTTTCATAGGAAGTGTTTTCAGTCTCGTTGAATTCTGTGAATTTCTTTATTCCCTCCTTAAGGTCTTCCATAACCCAGTCTTTTTTTGAGCAGGGTATTGTGCAGTTTCCAAGCATTTGATTTCTTTTCCCTGGTTTTTCTGTTATTGATTTTTACTTTTATGGTCTTTTGTTCAGAGAAGATGTTTTGTAATATTTCAATGTTTTGGGTTCTGCAAAGACTTGTTTTATGACCTAATATGTGATCTATTCTAGAGAATGTTTCATGTGCACTAGAAAAGAAATTATAGTTTGCAGCTGTTGGGTGGAGTGTTCTGTATAAGTCTATGAAGTGAAGTTGTTTAATTGTAGCAATTAGATCTTCCGTGTCTCTATTGAGCTTCTTACTGCATTTCCTATCCTTCACTGAGAGTGTTGTGTCGAAGTCTCCTATATAATTGTGGAGGTGTCTGTCTCCCTTTTTAATTCTGTTAACATTTGTTTTATGAATGTTGCAGCCCTATCATTGGGTGCATAAATATTTAATACGGTTATATGTTCCTGGTAAATTGTCCCTTTAATCATATGTAGTGTTCTTCTTTATCCTTTGTGGTGGATTTAACTTTAAATCCTATTTTGTTGGAAATTAATATTGCCTCTCCTGCTCTTTCTTGATTGTTGTTTGCTTGATATATTTTTATCCATCCTTTCAGTTTTAGTTTATTTGTGTCTCTAAGTCTAAAGCGTGTCTCTTTTAGGCAGCATACAGGCTGATCGTGTTTTTTTTATCCAGTCTGCAACTTCCTGTCTCTTTATTGGTGAATTTAGTCCATTTACATTAAGTGTAATTATAGATAAGTATGAGTTTAGTGCTGTCATTTTGATGCCTGTTTTTGACAATTTTATTTTTCCATTTACTTTTTTGTGCTGAGTTTTTCTTTGGAGAATGTGTGTTCCTCCTTTTTATAGTAGTTGAATTTATTTTGTTGAGTCGTTATGTTTATCTTGGTTTTTATTTTGAAGTATGGAATTGTTAGACCTCATTGTGGTTACCTTAATATTTACCCCGGTTTGACTAAGTAAAAACCTAAGTTGTTTCGCCCTGTATCGCCTTGTTTTCCTCTCTATATGTAAGATCTGTGTCTCCTTATTTAGTCCCTCTTTTTTCACTATTGTAATCTTTTACATAATGACATCAATGATTCCCTGTTTTGAGCAATTTTTTTAATTAATCTTATTTTGTTTTTGTGATTTCCCTATCTGAGTTGATATCAGGATGTTTTGTTCTGTGACCTTGTGTTGTGTCGGTATCTGATATTGATTTTCTGACCAAAGAATTTCCTTTAGTAATTCTTGCAGTTTTGGTTTGGTTTTTGCAAATTCTCTAAGCTTGTGTTTATCTGTAAATATCTTAATTTCACCTTCATGTTTTAGAGTTTTGCTGGATATATGATTCTTGGCTGACAGTTTTTCCTCTTTGAGTGCTCTGTATATGTTATCCCATTGCCTTCTTGCCTGCATGGTTTCTGCCGAATAGTGCAAACTTAATGATTCTCCTTTGTAGGTAACTTTTCGTTTATGCTTGGGTGCTTTTAAAATTTTCTCTTTATCTTTGGTTTTGGCAGGTTTGATGATATGTCTTGGTGATTTTCTTTTGGGATGTATCTTGTATGAGGTTCGATGAGCATCTTGGGTAGATATCTTTTCATCTTTCACGATGCCAGGGAATTTTTCTGCCATCAGATCTTCTATTATTCTCTCTGTATTTTCTGTTATCCCTCCCCGTTCTGGAACTCCAATCACATGCAAATTATTCTTGATAGAGTCTCCCTTGATTCTTAGGGTTTCTTCATAGTTTTAAATTCTATTTGATTTTTCTTCAACTATATTTGTGTCAATTGCCTTATCCTCCAGCTCCCCCACTCTGCATTCCAGTTCCTCTATTCTGCTCCTCTGACTTCCTCTTGAGTTGTCTGATTCTCTGAGTTTATTGTTAATCTTTTGGATTTCTGAATGCTGTCTCTCTATGAATTCTTACAGCTTATTAATGTTTTCACTATGTTGTTGAATAATCTTTTGGATTTCTTCAACTGCTTTATCTGTGTATTCCTTGGCTTTTTCTATAGATTGCCTTATTTCATTTGTGAGGTCATTCCTGATGTCTTGAAGCATTCTGTATACAATTTTTTTATATTCTACATTTGGCAATTCTAGGAATGTATCTACATCTGGCAATGATTTTGATTCTTTGATTTGAGTGTTTGTAGAAAAAATCATGGCCTGCTTCTTCATGTGATTTGATGGCGACTGCTGTCTCTGAGCCATCTATAAGATACTGTAATATTTTCTTTTATATTTGCTCACTGAGTCTTCTTGTTTTGTTTTGTTACAATACATTCAAATGGGCTACTAGATTGTGGTATCGTGATTGCTGTAGCTTTTGAATCACTTACGTCCTGTTACCAGCTTGCCTGAGCTGTTACCAGGTATTTAAGTGTATGAGTCTATTCACTATTCTTGAATAGAATCAGCTCAGGTGTCCTGACAGTTGGTCACCTAGTGTGTGGTGTAGCCTCTCACCTATTATCTTAGAGGAGTAGTGGTGATGGTTGTATGCACCAGTTTCTATTAGTGGCAGGGGGTCACATTTCGAGGAGGGCAGGATGCTGACAGCCTTCCTTCAAGTGTCAGTGAGGTAGGTGTGGCTCTATTCTGTACAGCACTCTGGTGGGTAGGCTCTGCAGCTGTATCTTAGGCACCTAATGCTTGGGTAGACGTCACTATTCTCAGACCCCTCTAGGCTAGGTGGTGTGGGTGGAGTCTCAGCCGTCAGTTCACTGCTGTGGATCAGCAACGGCTCTTTTTAATAGCTAGAGAGGTATCTGACCTCCAAAACTTGCCTTTCCACTGCCGAGCTAAAACAATTATGGTCAGATCTCTATCAGAATTGCCTTTGCATTATAATAGCCACCTAGTTACCTGTAGGGTGAAAGCCAAAGACTATGGGTCTGTTAATGCCTGGATGGAGCTGATTCTGTATTGTTATTCCAGTTTAGGGAAGTCAGGGAAGGATTTTTTCTTTGATTGTTAAATGCTGCTTTTCTCAGGCCAGGAGAATGGATTAGAAAAGAAGAAAAAAAATTGAGCAGTGCACTTCTCTCTGGCACAGAGAATTCCAATGTTAATGAAGCTGGCTGGGGCAATGAGGGGTGGAATCAGATATATAGAAGAGAGTAGCCTGGCAAGATATACAAAGTTACTTATGTTGTTTGGTGAGGACTGTTTTTTCTGAGATTCCAGAGCATTGTGTCGCTCGTGTGTGCTGGCTGGATCCCTGCTGAGACTGTCCCAGAGGGCTAGGTCTGCATCCATGCTCACACCGTCTCAGGAAGCCACAATCGGCTCCCCCACACTTAGTCCAAAGCCCAGCACCAAGGTTTCCTTTCTGGGACGCTGCACTCCAGGCTCCAAAACCAGTCGCTGCTTGCCCATGGTTTTTCGTTTCCCTGTCAGCCGCATCTGTGTGGAGTCTGCGTGTGCTGCCTGGGTCCCCTCCGAGGAATAGGTGTAAATATGCATCCTTTCCAGTTCATAGGCCAGGTAGCTGTATTCCAAATTTCTTGGGATTAGACAAGTGAGCGATTCCAGTGCTGCATCCATTTGGTGAAACATCTCAGTTGGTATTCCATCAATTCTTGGAGGCTTTTTTTTCTCACAAATTCCTTCAGTGCAGCATGGATTTCTTCCTTCAGTACCATCGGTTTCTGATCATATGCTACTTCCTGAAATGGTTGAAGGTCGACCAATCCTTTTTGGCATAGTAACTGTGGGTACTACTTTCATCTTCTTTTGATGCTTCCTGCGTCATTTAATATTATACCCGTAAAATCCTTCAGTATTGCAACTCAAGGGTTGAATTTTTTCTTCAGTTCTTTCAGCTTGAGAAATGCTGAGTGTGTTCTTCCCTTTTGGTTATCTATCTCCAGATCTTTCCACATGTCATTATAATACTTTTTCTTCTCAAGCCCCCCTTTGAAATCTTCTGTTCAGCTCTATTACTTCATCATTTCTTCCTTTCACTTTAGCTACCCGACATTCAAGAGCAAGGTTCAGAGTCTCTTCTGACATCCGTTTTGGTCTTTTCTTTCTTTCCTGTCTTTTAAAGGACCTCTTGCTTTCTTCATGTGTGATGTCCTTGATGTCATTCCACAACTCACCTGGTCTTCAGTTGTTAAGTTTAACACATAAAATGTATTCTTGAGGTGGTCTCTAAATACAGGTGAGATATACTCAAGGTCGTACTTTGCCCCTTTTGACTTATTCTAATTTTCTTCAGTTTCAACTTGAACTCCCATATGAGCAATTAATAGTCTGTTTCACAATTGATCCCTGGCCTTGTTCTGACTGATGATATGAGTTTTCCCATCTTCTCTTCCCACAGATGTAGTCAGTTTGATTCCTGTGTATTCCATCTGGTAAAGTCCACGTGTATAGCTACCGTTCATGTTGGTGAAGAAAGATATTTGCAGTGGATGAGTCACTGGTCTTGCAAAATTCTTTCATGAGATTTCTGGCATCATTTCTATCACCAGTGCTGTATTTTCCAACTACTTTTCCTTCTTTGTTTCCAACTTTAACATTCTAATGACCAGTAATTATCAATGCATCTTGATTGCATGTTTGATCAATTTCAGGCTGCAGAAGTTGTTTAAAATCTTCAATTTCTTTGTCTTTGGCATTAGTGGTTGGTGCATAAATTTGAGTAGTCATATAAACTGGTCTTCCTTGTAAGTGTGTGGATATTAGCCTATCAGTGACAACATTCTACTTCAGGCTAGATCTTGAAATATTCTCTTTGATGATTAATGTAATGTCATTCTTTTGACTCTGGTGGAATATCCACGTTTGTAAGACTGCTCACAGACTGTTTCACCAGAGAGTTTTCTGGTACTGCAATATCTACCACTAATCTCTGTGATCCCTTTGAATTGGCAAAATAAGAATAGTGCTATAGATTTCTTCCAAATACAGAAAACATAAGTATGAAAATGTTCTTGCTATTGATTATGTTCATTACCAATCTGTTCGTATGGGATTTTTGATACTTCACTCGAAAAATGAGTCCAAGGTACTGTGATGTGATTGTTTACTTTGTGTGGCCTTTCTAGCCATGGTCTTATAACATCCACCCTGGTGCTTGGGCAGGACTGTGTGATAGGGTAATTGTGGCTCACCTAGGGGATTGCTTAGTTTTCCCTTCAAAGAGAACCAGTTCCAGAGCAAAGAGGAGGATTCAATTCCCATCAAGGAAGAACAGCCAGGAGCTGAGCATATGTTATGGACCTGAGATCACTGTATTGAGAAGCTCCTAGAAGCAGGAGACTGAGATAGAGAGAGGAAGCTGTAACCCTGAAGATGGTAAGATGCCATGGCAGGAGAGACCAAGCAACAGGGACCTGGCTATAGGAGATGATGGACTATGGAGAAGGAAAGCTGAGTGCCTTTGGAGAGAGCCCCAAGGCCAGGCAGAGGCACGCCTATGAGCACAGGAGGGAAGAGGTTGTCCTGATAGAAGAACTGTATTGTGAGTGTCTTTGAGCCTGAGTTATAACTGTTACTTCCCTAATAAACCCCATAATCATGAATATGGACTGTGAGCTCTGTGTGGCCATTGCAATGAATTATTGAACCCAGCAGAGAAGTAGGGAGTGCTGTGTGAGGGACAGTTGGTGTCAGAGTTAGTGAAGATGGTGGAGAGAGGATAGTTTTTCACCAATGCCTTCAATGCAGCTTCGATTTCTTCCTTTTATACCATCAGTTCTTGATCTTATGCTACCTCTTGAAGTGGTTGAAAATTATCCAGTTCTACTGCAGTAGCTATATTAATATCAGACAAATTATACTTCAGAAAAAGGAGTATTATTGGGAATAAGTAGGGACATAACATAATAAAGGTTCAATTCTCCAAAAAGATACAACAATCCTAAATGTGTATGTATTTAACAACAGGGCTCCAAAATACAAAAACTAATAAATCTGAAAGGGGAAATGGACAAATACACATTTATAATTGATATCAGTACTTTTCTATCAATAATTAATAGAGCCCTGCTAGTTGAAGTCCAGAGCATCTGTATGAACCACTCATGGATGTCTATGTGTGTGTGTATGTATATATGTAGTATAAAGACAAGTAATACAGAAATAAACATAGATACATGTTGTAGTCCTTGGGAGGTACAAATGGTTAATGCATTCAGCTGCTACCAAAATATTGGAGGTTTGAGTCCACCCAGAGGCACTTTGGAAGAAAGGCTTGGTGATCTACTTTTGAAAAATTAGCCATTGAACTACTGTACTATTGTACTACTCTGACACACATGGGGCGAGGGGTCACCCTGAGTCAGATCAGCTTGATAGCAATTGAATGATTTTTTTATTCATTCTTTCAATGTTTGCCTTTTAATTGGTATCTTAGGCTGGGTTCTCTAGAGAAGCAAAACCAGTGAGGTGTATATATATATGTGTTTATATATAAATAGATTTATATCAAGGAAATGGCTCACGAGGCTGTAGAGGCTGGTAAGTCTCAAGTCCATGGGTCAGGGTGGTGGCTTCTCCTGACTCACATAGATGCAGGGACTGCAGAACTGAAGATCTGCAGGTCATACAACAGATCTGTGGCTCACAGGCTGCAAAGGCTGACAAATCTCAAGATCGGCAGGTAAGCTGGCAGGCCGCGGCTCACAGACTGCGGAGGCTGATGAATCCCAAAATTGGAAGGTAAGCTGAGAGTTCAAGTCCCAAAAACTTGAGATCAGATGAAGAGGAGCCAGCTGCAGGATTCAGAGTGAGCAAAAGCTCAAGAGCCTTGCCAGAAAGTCCACCTATATTGGATGCAGTCCCCACTCCCGAGGAAACTCCCTTACATTTGATTGGCTACTCACAGCAGATCCCATCATGGAGGTAATCACATTATGTCACATCTCATCATGGAAGTGATTGCATCGTTACACGACTGCTAAACTACATCATAACTGCCAAAGCACTCAGAATCATGGTCCAACAAAGTTGACAGACAACTTTAATGATCCCAATTGTGAATATAATCTATTTATATTTAAAGCGATTAATGATAAGGAAGGACTTATATCTTCTACTTTGTAGTAGGTCATATACGTATTTTGTTTCTCATTTTCTTCACTACTGTCCACTTTTGTGTTTGACTGATTTTTTTCAAGTGTACAATTTTGATTCTCTCCTTATTTCCTTTCCTTATATTTTTTAACTTCTTAGTGGTGACCATGAGGATTACAATTAACATCTTATATTTATAACAATCTTCTTTTAATTAATACAAATTTAGCTTCAACAGTATACAACATTCTGCTTTTATTTAGCTCAGTTACCTCCGCTACTTACTTTGCTGTTACAAAAATTGCATCTTTATACATTGTGTGTCCATTAAGAGAGATGTGTAAGTATTTTTATGCATTCGTGCTTTAAATCATATATGAAAAAAAGAGAGGCCTGATATAAAAATATTACTGACTTTGTTTTATCTAAGTAGTTACCTTTACGGAGTCTTTGTTTTTATGGCTTCCAGTTACTGTCTAGTGTCCTTCCGTGCCAGCCAGAATGATTCCCTGTAGCATTTCTCATAAGGCAGTTCTGCTACTAACACACTCCCTCAGGTTTTGTGTATCTGGCATGTCTTAATTTCGCCTTCTTTTTTGAAAGATAGTTTTGGTAGATATTGACATCTTGGTTCATAGTTTTGTTTCTGTATTTTTTTTCCAGTACCTTAAATACATCATCCCACTATTTTCTTGTCTCAATGGTTTCTGATGAAAAATCAACAGTTAAACTTGTTGAGACTCTCTTGTACATTAGGGGTCACTTATCTCTTGCTGCTTTCAAGTTTCTGTCTTCGTCTTTTGACATTTTGATTATGTCTCTCTATGGATATCTTTGTATTTATTGTCCTTTGAGTTCATTGAGCTTCTTGGATATCTAGATGACATTTGGGAAACTTCCAGTCATTACGTTTTCAAATATTCTTTCTGTCCTTTCATCTTTCTTTCCTTTCTGGGACTCCTTAATGAGTATATTGGTATGCTTGATGTTGTCCCGCAGGTCCCTTAGGCTCTGTTCATTTTCTTCATTCTTTTTCCTTTATGCTCCTGAGTTAGAACAATTTCAGTTGTGCTTTTTCAAGTTTACATTTTCCTGCTTTCTTGCTCAAATCTGCTGTTGAGCTCCTCTAATGAAATTTTTATTTCAGGTATTCAACTTTTCAGCTCTATAATTTCTATTTGGTTCTTTTGTATAATATTTCTTTATTAATATTTTCTACTTGTTCATAACATTCTTCTCTTGGTTTCCTTTTTTTTTGTCTATGGTTTCTTTAGCTCTTTGAGGAAATTTAAGACAATTGGTTTAAAATTTTTGTCTAGTAATCCCAATATCTGTGTTTCCTTAGGGATGCTTTCTGTTCATTTCTCTTCTTTCTTTCTTCTTAGCAAATGAACCGTCCTTTTCTTTTTCTTTTTATGACTTGAAATAGTGCGTTGAAAACTGTATATCTTAAATATTATAATGTAACTCTGGAAATCAGATTCCCTCCTGTCATTAGGGTTTGCTTTTTTTTTGTTTGTTTGTTCTTGACGGCCAGTCATCCATTTGCTTAGTGATGTTTCCAAACTAGTTCTGCAAAGATTGTATGTCTTCTCATGTGTGGACACTGAAGTTCTGTTCTGTTATCTCAGCAGTCAGTTCATGACCTGACAGTGATTTCTTTAAATGCTTGTAGCCAAAAAGGAAAAGTAACATTATCCCAGTCTTTGCAGATTGGCTCTGAACTGGGGCGTTCTTTCAAAGCTAAGCAAGAGAGCCTAAAACTCTGCCTTAGCCTTCACTTCCTGCCCCCATGGAGCCCAAAGATCAGCCAGAGGTGCAAGCCTAAAGTTTTGTCAGGATCTTTATGTGTATGTCTTCATCCTTAGGCAAGAACATTGCACTCCAGACTTCTCAGTATATGTGGTAGCCCTTCAAAGCCCTTAAACCTCTAAACATCGTCCTCTCAGCCTCTTTTTTTCCAAGGTTTTGGAAGTCTCTGCTGTTTTCTCTGTCCTTCATCCTTTGACCCTGAAGATAGGACCAATTCTTTGAGCTTCATACTCCTGAGTTTCCGTCACATCATACATTTTTTCTTGTATGCTGTTGAGTCAATTCTGACTCATAGTGGCTATAGGATGGAGTAGAACTTCTCCAAAGGGTGTCTAAGGCTGTAATCTTTATGGAAGGAAACGGTCATATCTTTCTCCTGTGGAGTAGGTGGTGGATCAAATCAAAAGGTTTAACAGCTGAGTGCTTAACCACTGCACTACTGGGGCTCCTTTTGACATCATGCATCATAATAGATTTTTAACACACCCCTCAGAAACATAGAAGTCCATAAATTGTCAAGGATACAGAAGATTTAACATGTATAAAAATACCAAATTGATATATGTGTATGTGTGTGTATTATCTAACCACTAAAGAATATACATTCATCTCATGCACATACATAGTGTTTATAAAAATTGACTATATACTGTGTTATAAAGCAAGTCTCAACAAATTTCAAGAGTCTGCAATAATATAGAGGATACTATGTAAAAAAAAAAAAAATGTAAGTACACCATAATTAAAAAAAAAAACCATCTTAGAAAAAGAAAATACAAAATCTCCATGTGCTTGGATATTTTAAAATAGTATGAGTCAAAAAAGACATCATAATGAAAATTAGAATATATTTTGAAGTGAACAATTATGAACATAGTGCATATAAAAATTTGTGCAGTACAGACAATATAATATAGGTAACTTATAGCCTTAAAAATATAATTGGAAAGAACAAATCTTGAAAAATAAGTGAGTTAAACATCCATTCAAAATGTTGGGAAAAAACCAGAAACAAACATTCATAGGAATTTTTGTTTCTATTAATGATTGAATACATGCAGCAGACGATCAACAAAGACTAAAGTTGATTCTTAGAAAATGCTAGTAAAATTGACAAACTTTAGGCAAGATTGATCAAGTGAAAAAGAATGAAGGTATAACTAACGAGTATCAGAATTAGAAAGAAAATGACTACAGATCTTGCAGAACTTAAAGGTAATATGAGAATGTTATGAACTGTATTAGCCAATAAATTTGCAAATTTAGATAAAGTAGGCAAATGTATCATACCGTGTAAGTTAATAACAACGATTCAAGAAGAAACAGGAAGCAAAAGTAATTCCACAACTGTTCATAGAATTGAATTAGAGCTCAAACTATTCTCAAAAAGAAAACTTCATGTCAGATGGCTTTTCCTGCAAATTCTGCCAAATATTCAAGAAATATTTCACAAATTCTTCAATATAAAATGAAATATATACCGAAACTCATTTTATAAAGCTTGTAGAATGAATATTGATACCAAAACCTGACAAGAGCAGCAGAAGATGGGAAAATTACAGGCCAATGTGACTGATGAATATAGATGCAAAATATAAAAAGAAATAGGCAAAACAAATCCAGCAATACTCTAAAGAAGAATATATTATGACCAAGTTGGGTCTATCCCAAGAATTCAAGGTTAGTTTAACATTCAAAAATGAATCAGTATAATTTGCTATATGTACAGGAAAAATAAATGTGATTATATTAATAGGTGTAATAAAATAAGTATTTGATAACCTTCAGCATCCACTCATGTTTTTTAAAAGAACATCTAGCATGCCATGAGACCAGAAGAACCAGAAGGTTCCCAGCTACTGTCGCTGAACATTTTGATCAAAGAGTCCATAGAAAAGCCCTGATTAAAAGGGGGAAAATGCAGAACAGAATTTAAAATTCTCATGAACCCTAGACTTTTTGGAGCCATTGAAGGTGAATGAATTCCTGAAACTATTGCCGTGAGATAATCTTTAAACATTACACCAAAAGCATTCCCTTGAATCATCTTAAAACCGAAGTATAAAAAAGAAAAAACCAAACTGTTGCTGTTGAGTTGATTCTGACTCAGAGACCCTGTAGGACAGAATAGCACTGCCCCATAGAGTTTCCAAGGTGCAGGTGGTGGATTCAAACTGCTCTTCTTTTGCTTGGCTACCGTATCACTTAATCACTGTTGCACGAGGGCTCCAGAACATTGGCTTACTTAACTAATAAAAATGGTCTACCTTAAGCATATGCTCTTTTAAGAACTCTCTGTGTGGCATCAGATTGACAACAGCTACTGAAAAGATTAGATAGGAACCTTAAGGAGCAGTGGGTTTATGTTAATGACAGAGGAACAACTCAGAAAAGGAGGGTAAGAATAGTTGCACAACTTGAATGTAACCGATGTCATTAAATTGTACAGGTAGAAACTGTTGAGTTGGGGTATGTTTTGCTGCATATATTCTCAACCACAAAAAACACATTTACAGGTAATAATTAAAAAAATGTCAAGGAGAGCTAAATATTTTGAAAATAAGACAGAGTTGCATGTGAGGGAATGAGTGGGGTGAGCTGTTTTAGATTAATAGTCAGTAGAGGCTTATGGGATCAGGATAGTTGAGGAGATAACTGAACTATATCAAAGGAGAGAATAGCTGTATGAAGTTCTGGAGGGAGGATATTGCCAATAAAGGAAAGAGTTGTTTCTGAGGCCCTTAAATAACCAAGTGTTTTGGCATGTTTGAGGAAGCTCAGGAAATAAGTCATGGCTAGTGTGGAGTGAACTGAGGGAAGACTGTTAGGAAATGAGGTTAGTATGGTGGGCAAGCCCCGCATCATGAAAGACCATGGGAAGGATTTGGGAATTTTTCCTAATCGCCATGAGAAGCCACTGAGATGATGCTGTTATGTAGATTGTAAGAGAGAAGATTGGTGGCATGGAGTCCAGTTTTAACCAAGAGATGATGGTGGCTGTAAGGTGGAGGTAGTGAGAAGTGGATAGAGTCAGGATTTATTTTAAAGTAGAGCCAAGAGTCCAGAATATGTATCAATGGATTGGATGTAAGATTTGAATAAAGGAGAGGAATCAAGGATGATTCCTAGGTTTTTGTCCTGAACAACCCAGAGGATAGTGAGAACACTTGCTGAGATAAGGAAGACTGGAAGGTAAATAAGACGCTTGGACCAAGAATTTTATTTGAACCACATTAAGTTTGAGATGCCTAGTAGACATTCAAGGGGAGATGTAGTCAGCCATGGGTAAAGGAACAACAGGGCAGAGTATGTAAATGAGGGTATCCTAGGGCTCGGGTGGAATCGACTGCCATGAATTGGCTCAAATAACCTAGACAGTGAGAAGTGATGAGTGATGTTACTTAAGCAGGGCATGGAAATCAATGAAAAAGGTGTGAGAGTGGCAGGGAGGCTAAGGTAGAGAAGTTTCTCTCTTCCTAAACCTGATTGGCTGGATTTGAAGACATCATAAGTTCCTGTATGAGGAATATCCAGCAAATTACCAGTTGATTTAATAAACTGATAACAAAGTCCACCTTTCAGCCAAAGATTGAAAAACAAACAAACCAATTGCCATCCAGTGGATTCTGACTCTTAGCAACCCTATAGGACTGAGTAGAACTACCCCATAGGGTTTCTAAGGAGCAGCTGGTGAATTCAAACAGCAGACCTTTTGGTTAGCAGCTTAGCTCTTACCCACTGCACCACCAGGACTCAGACCAAGAATAACACATGTGAGGAACTTACTCCTTAGTTCAATCAAATATGTAGAAATTCAAATTTGTAATTTTGGAGATTCCCCCTCTTTTTTTTTGAAATGGGGGGCATTGAGATGGAGGATTTTCTTATGCCCACCATCCTAAGGGATTTAATTAACCCATAGTTGAGACATTGTAAACATCTTAAAAAATTATTACCTTTGAGAAACTTGAGGGTGAGTAGGCATATCACCTGGCTCCTCTTAAACTCGTTTTAAAAACCTCACTTGAAGACTCACCTGCCTTTTTGAATAAGTGACAGCTTGAATAGGCAGGGTTCAGGGAATTGCCAACCAAAGGTATGGTTTCTCCAGAGGCCTCCAAGGGGTGTAAAAGAAGAGCGGAGCCAGACCCCGTGCTTGGGACACACCCTTGGTATGAAATATTTGAGTGTGTGTGTGGTGAGGGGAGCAGTGGGTGTGGGAGAGTGGGGTGGGTGGGTAATCGGGAAATGCCTGTTTTTTTTTTTTTTTTTAAGAAACAGTTTTTTACTTTTTTTTTTTTTTTTAGTTACAATGAACAGTTCAGGGGAGACACATTCCTTATCTGCAGGGGCTAGTGGAAGTGCTGATAGCTGAGAATGTAGCCTGCTCCCCAAGTGTGAGTTGGCATTTTGGAGAGAAAACTTGATGTTTGGAGCACTGACTGGCCCTGCCTTTTCTAAATAATTAAGGATGGTGGGGTGGTGGTGAGAGAAAGAGGATGGTCTATGAACGCTGACCCTGGAAAATTAACCCGAGTGTGTGGGTTGTGGATAGCAGGAAAAGAACATCACCCGCAAATAACAGCAGTGCCTTTATTTATTTATTTATTTATGCTTCTTTTTAGTTCTGAGTTGTTTTTAAGCCACAAATTAATGGGGCCACCATGAGTTTTCAGAGAATGAGTTTTACAAAAATCCAAGTGTTTTAAATACTGCAAGGATTTACTTATATATGCTGTATATGAGAAAAGTCCTTCTAGTTATAGGGAGGAGAAAGAAAGTATATTTAGGAATTAAATTTTCACAGTTCTCTGAATTCTTATATTTCTCCTGTTGTCCATTTTTCTTTTTTTATCCTTCATCCACCCCTTCCACCTTGACCCACTGTCTTCATCATCTAGTGCTGCCATAACAGAAATACCATGAGTGGATGGCTTTAACCAAGAGAAATTTAATACCTCACATTAAAGTAGGCTAATAGTCCACATTCAAGGCATCAGCTCTAGGGGAAAGCTTTCTCTCTCTTTCGACTCTGGAAGAAGGTCCTTGTCCTTAGCCTTCCCATGGTCAAGGAGCTTCTCAGGTGCAGGGACCCTGGGTCCAGGAGACATGCTCTGCTCCTGGTGCTGCTTTCTTGATGGTATGAGGCCCCCACCTCTCTGCTTGCTTCCGTTTCGTTTTATCTCTGGAGAGATAAAAGATGGTGCAGGCCACACCCCAGGGAAAGGTGACCTGAGTGAGGGTGGTGTTACAATCCCACCCTAATCCTCTTAAAGTAAAATTACAATCACAAAATGGAGGACAACTACACAATAGTGGGAATCATGGCCTAACCAAGTTGAAACACACGTTTTTTAGGGTCATAATTCAATCCATGACACCCACCAAACCAAACTTGTCACCATCAAGTTGATTCCAACCCGTAGAGACCCTAGTTGATTTGAACTCACAGAGACCCTATAGCATAGAGTAGAACTACCCCATAGAGTTTCCAAGGACTAGTTGGTGGATTTGAACTGCTGACCTTTTGGTTACCAGCTGAGCTCTTAACCACTATGCCACCAGGGCTCTTCTTGATCCACAGTCCACCCTAATTCACCACTGTGTTAGAAAAAGGATTTGCTACTCTGAAATAAGAACCTTTTACTATACTTTTGTGTTAGTGGTTGCTTTGGGTATGTCTTTAAGAACTGAACAGTTACCTCATACCCGTTAAAAACCCATTGCCACTGAGTCTATTCCAACTCATAGCAGCCCTACAGGGCAGAGCAGAACTGTGCCATAGACTTTCCAAGGAGCGCCTGGTGGATTTGAACTGATGACCTTTTGGTTAGCAGCCATAGCTCTTAAACAGTACACCACCAGTGTGGGAGGGGTTTAATTGATAACATGATGTCTGGGCTCCTAAGGGAGATGGAATGGATGTGCAGGAGAAGGGCATGCAGAGTTTGCCTGTATAGTCCCCAGAACTCTGTTCAAGATCATAACACACCTCAGTAATCACTTGAATCTAAACATACAACTTTAACAGTTGATGTAAATGACTTTACACATGAATTTTGGAACTCTTTCTCAATGGAAGTTCCTTCAACCTAGTCGTTTGTTTGTATTCCCTTAATAATTATGAAAACTAACATTTATTCTGTTCATTCTGTGTGTAAGGCCTTTTTCTAAGTGCCATAT
The DNA here is from genome assembly GCF_030014295.1 of Loxodonta africana. Taxonomy (NCBI): domain Eukaryota; kingdom Metazoa; phylum Chordata; class Mammalia; order Proboscidea; family Elephantidae; genus Loxodonta; species Loxodonta africana. The sequence continues at coordinate 261,262 of NW_026975124.1, forward strand.
ATTTGTGTGTTTTATTTAACCTGCGTAACAACCTTTTGAATAAGACCCATTTTAGAAATGGGAAACTGAGGCAGTGAGCGGTAATGTTCCCAGATCACCCAGGTGATAAATTGAGTTAGGATTTAAACCCAGGCAGTTTGTTTCAGAATTTGCTTATGTAATCACTGTACATTACAGCAGTGAGCCCTAGTGGCTCTGTGGTTAAAGAACTTGGCTGCTAACTGGAAGGTCAGTGGTTCGAACCCACCGGCCTCTCTGTAGGAGACAGATGTGGCAGTCTGCTTCAGTGAAGACTTACAGCCTTGGGAAACCCTATGGGGCAGTTTTGCTCTGTCCTTTGGGGTCACTATGAGTTAGAATCAACTTGATGACAGTGGGTTTTGGCACAAAATACTAATGTACAGTGTATTCTATATGCCATATATATGTTCAGAAACTAATTTTCCGAACATTTATGCCATATATAGATTACCAATCCAGTTGTCGTTGAGTAGATTTTCACTCATGATGACCCCGTGAGTTTTCAGAGTAGGACCGCCCTCCATACGGTCTTCAATAGCTGTGACCATTTGGAGGTAGATTGCCAGGCCTTTCTTCCAAGGCAACTCTGAGTGGATTTAAACTGCCAACCTTTCAGTTAGTAGCTGAGCACTTAACTCTTTGTGCTACCTCATACATATATATACTAGGAGGTTTTCCTCCTTATTTGTACTTTAACGTTTTTTAGACTGTTATGAATACATGTTCCTGGCAGTTAACTACATGCTAAAGAACAGAATAGGCACATGTAACCCTCTCTTACCTTCTCCCTCCCCTCTTTCACAGAGATGAAATGAAAAGGAATTAATGAGGACAGATTATTGGATTAGGGCCCATACTCAGGGCTCTAACAGCATGGGGAGTTTCTCCTGTCACTTCAGTTCTTGTTCAGGAATTGGTACCTGCTTTTTGTGAATCACAAAGACCAGTGCTTTATATCAAGCCATTTAGATTTGGGGTGTGGAGCAGTGTCATTCAATCAGACAGTGTTCCAGTACTATTCGTAAGATTTCACTGGCCAGTTGTTTTTAGAAATAGATCACTAGGTCCTTTTTCCTGCTTCTCTCAGTCTGAGAGTCCTAGCACGTCTTCAGGTGCTTTCTCCTTTGACCTTGAGGCCATGCCTGCACCCTCTGCAGCCAGGTCTCCCACATGTGCAGCAGCACCAGTAGGTGTGGTAGCCTCTTCAGCCCCTGTCTCCTCCTCCAGATGCTCCTGGAGGTGCCTGGCTCTTCTTGCCAGGACTCCAGGATGCTGACCAGGGACTCAGTGTTGGTTAGAGTGAGGGCAGACCTGATGGCACTCACTTTCTTCAAAAACTCAGCCTCAAGATCAGGGGCCTTTTGCCGACAGGGGTGTGAGATGTTTTGGTCTGGTCTGCCAGACCATGGCTAACCCCTTGACCTTACACACTTGGGTAAAATACTCATACTTGACCTATTGATCTCTGGAGTAATTTGATGAGTGAGAATTCTGCCTAGTGGAAGCTGATGAAAAAGGCCTTGCTGATACTTGGGGAATCTTCCTGGGCTTGGAACTTGGGCTTTTTGTTCTCATGTTCTACCCTGAGTGACACTTTCCTCTTGGGTTGAGACTTGCAATAGTGGAGAGTTAATTTACATGAGCCCTCTGGGCTCTGGTTTCTCAACTGTGACCTAAGTCTCTGGTCTCAGGGATCCCTGGAGACCTGTCCATCACCGCCATCCTCCACCTCCACAGTCCCCATGGTTTCTTTCTTCTTCCCCAGGCACCGACCATACTTTAGGGAATTTACTCTGGGCAATAAAGTCTCCTCCAGAAAATTTCAGTGATGGTACTACCTTATAGCAAAAGTCTATCGTTTTTCAAAAAATTATAATACATTGATTAAAAAAAAAAAACTCCCAATTTTCTTTTAGTAGATTCCAATTCATAGCAACCCTATAGGACAGAGTAGGACTCCCCATAGGGTTTCCAAGGAGCGGCTGGTGGATTCCAACTGCCAGCCTTTTAGTTAGCAGCCAAAGGTTTATCCAGTGATAGTTTATAATATAAACAGAGGACAGCCACATTAAAAAAAAAAAAATTTTTTTTTTTTTTTCATTTGTTGGATGGAAGTGAATTTGCTCCTGTGGAATATGGAAATTACCTCATTCTCTGCACCTTCATGATAATACATGGTTTCTCTAAAAGCTGTTTTCTATGAAAGTTATTTTTTTAGGTAAATTTAGAGTGTAAACATTGAAACAGGAGAATCGGTCTCCTCTTTGTAACTTGTTTTCATCCTCCTTTTAAGGGAAGGATTTTCATAGAAGGAATTATTCTTAAAGAGACAGCGTTATTTGTACTTTTCTGTATAATTTAAAACTTCTCCTCGTACCGTTAACTAGCCTACACCCGGAGATTAAAATTGCATTTCTCTGAACAGAAGCCCATTACCACGTCCTTCAGGGTGAGGCAGAAACAGATGTCCATATATGAGAGTCTGATGGCACAAACCTTAGTAGCCAAATCACAACCATGCCTCCTGTGTGTGGGGGGGGGGGCAGGGCTTGAATATGTCAGCATAAGGCTCAGTATTTTTCTGAGTATGAGGGAATGATTGGCGAGTTAAGGAAGAAAGAGAAGGAGTTTGGGAGGGGAGTGTAAGCTCCAGTGACAGACAGAAGATGGGGTGGGGGATCTCTCAAAGGGTATTAGAGGCCAGTCAGAAAACCAGGAAGCAGCAGGAAGCAGGGCCAGTGGAGGGCAGCACCGCGTGGAGGAGGATAGCAGAGGTAATAGTAGTGGGGAGGGCAACAAAACTGGCCTGAAAAGAGTGATACATGACTGATCCTAGATGAAGCTCAGGTTAAGAAAAGTAGGAAAATAAAAAATTCTATCCTGTAGCCATCTTTGTGGTTAGGGGTTGTTAGGCTCTTGAGGGAGGTGGGCAGGAGACACAGGAGGGTAACGGGAGTTCCTGGATCTAGGGAGGAGTCTACAACCCTTCTGCCCTCAATGATGTGGGTTCTGGGCTCTTCAACCTACTACTCCCAGAACCTCCTGAGTAATTTCCTTAGTTCTTCACATGGTATATTAATTCCATCTCATTAGAAAATATAATAATGAAGTACGCTTCTTCCTACCCACCCTTTCCACCATCGTATACTCTCTGCACCAGTTACCCACTGGCTTCCTTCCCTTCCATCATGTTCAGATCCAAAACAATAGAGTGCCTTGTCTGCAGCTATTCTGGAAAGCTCTCAAACTTACAATTGGATTCTTTCGTTTCATCCCTCATTTATTCCTACATTTCTTATTGACAAAATAAACTTTGGTTAATTATGTACTAAATGACAGAAAGTGTTTTCTCAGGAGAATCTTCCTTATGACCTTAACCATTCATCCCAAATCCTTCATCTTGTCCTACCATGGCTCTCTTTTCTGGTGGAAGTCAGACCTTTTGTTCTGTAGCGCTCATCAATCTGGGACAATTTTTCCTCATCTTTATCTGGAGTCTTAGAGAAAGGCCTTTTCCTCGTGTATCACTGTTTCATCCTGCCTGGGTGAAGATGTCCAAACATAATGGTCTTCTGAAGGACCTTTATCCCTTCTCCCAGCAGGAAGCTTTGATAACCTGGGGACTCTGGCTTGCTCCTGAATTTCCTTGATTCAGTAGCTACGGTTTCTCTCCCACGAGACCTGAGGTCGGCACCCTTTTCAAAAAGCAGCTGAGATCTGAGTTAGCACCAAGGCTTCCGTAATCCTGTGTGACATCATTGCTGACAGTGCTGAGTTCCATGGGCCCAGTTTGAAGCTAAATACGGCAACCAGAAAAACATGAAACTGTCAGGTAGGCACTTGAGAAGTGCTAGTGCCAATGTGGGAAGAAGGAGATTAGATATCAAAAATGAATTGCAACGTTTCTGTGCCCTGTAAGGGGTTACTATCCCCTGGTGGGTAAAGAGAGCACAGGGAATGATAACAGTATCATGGGCAGCTGCTTTCTCCCAGTCCTCTCATTTGACTCTGTTGGAATCATGTCTCTCCAGCTCTGGTTATAAAATGTCTACTCTGAGCCCCTCTTAGGTCTCCTTAGCCTCTGAGGCTTCACACAGGCTCTGCTCTCTGACTAGGAGATGTTCTCTCCCTTCCCGTCTGCTGGCCTACTCTCCCTGGTGAAGCGTGAAGGTGAAGAAAACTGACCCCATTGGAACAGATTAGGCTTATGACTTACCAAAAAGCCCTAAGACTCAGGAGTTTTGTGGTCAGCCAGAATGGGAAGTTTGGGAGTTGACTTGGGGAAAGCCCATGACAGACTCTGCTTTTGTTTAGGATGCCATTTAGAAGAGAAACCAGCAAATGGGGAGACCATTTGAGGAAGAAATTAAGAAGGTTGGGGTGGTGATGAGGAAGGAGGAGACTTCTCCAAGGAAAAGAAAAGTTTTAACATGAGGATGGTAGGGGCTTGTTTTGTGTGACCCCAAAGGACAGAAGGGGCAGGAATGGTAGGGAAACAATAGAACAAAAGATAATCTGTGCCTGTTCACAAATATAACAAATGTCCCAGTGTTTTCACCCTGTTTCCTCAGACTTTTCTCATCAAGCCATCCTTCCGCTTTTACTGAAGCCTGTGGAAAATACCTGGGGCTTCCTGGATGCTCGGCCTTTTTTCATCCCTTAACTATTCAGTCATATTCCCAACTTGGTTCAGGTATCACTTCCTGGTTGCAGTCTTCCCTGAATCTTCTCCTGGTAGATGAGTCCACTTCTTGCTCTGTACTCCATTGTACCCAGGAAACCCTTTACCACAGCATAAAACACAATTGCATTTACTACACATCTTCCCCTCTCTGTGCGCATGCCTTCTATGAGACTCCAGAACACCTTTCATTAGCAGTAGGAGTCGTCTTCTACCTGTTGAAGGCCGACCTTACGGTTGCTTCAGCCATTGAAATAGTAGCAGAGATGATAGAAGGAGAGAATTGAAAAGATTTTACATTGAGTCTTGCCCTTTTGTTGCTCTTAAACCCTGAGAACCTGTGGGAATGACCCCAGGCCAGCCTGCTGAATGATGAGGGACCATTGGAAAGAGGATCCAGCGGTTTCCCTGAGTTGATTTTATGAAACTGGCTCGCAGGTGACCTGGAATCAAATTGTAGACACATGAGTAAGCCCTGCTGCGAGTCACTGTGGCTGGCCCAGATCAGAAGAACCCCAAAGTGACAACCTGAAAAATTGTGAGCTTAGTAAATGGTTGTCTTTTTAAGACACTACCTTTTGGAGTCATTTGTTACACAGCAATACGTGACTGATACACCTGTTGACTTGGCTGTTTCTCTTACCAGGCAGTGAGGCAACTTCTCTAAGTCATTTCATCACCAAGAGCATCTGGCCTAGGGTCTGACATGTAGCTGTTTATACAGGAAATCTTTGTTGACTTAATGCATGAATTAGTAATATGAATTTTATGTGCGAGTCTGCACAAAATCATGTATGAAAAAAAGCATGATTTTTTAAAAAATAAAATGAATTGAGGCTCAGAACTACCTGCTTACAAAATTGAGGGGAGTTTTTAACCTCACTTACTTTTAGGGTACTCCCTCCTCCAGATATGCAGTAATTCCCAGGGTCTAATGAAGGACCAGTGCTTGGAGAAGACCTTCAACACACCCATTGCCTCAGCTTATGTCTGTGATCTCTCTAGAAGCATTCGTTCTGCTGTTTCCATTCTCAGCTGGAGCATGAGAAGCTTGGTGGGGCTGTCAACAGCATAACAGGGTTTGTCTACTTATGTGCCTGCATCAGCCTTTGAGGTGCTGTAACCTATTCCAGGGCACTATCAAGAAGGAGGTCCTACCCCTTCCCAATGTCTAGGACCCTACTATCTGACTGTCACTCTTCCCCTGGGCTCCAGTTCACTCAGTGTGATCACCTCAGTGAGCTGAGGCTTTTACCACAGACTCTTCAGAGTCTTGAAGTTTCAGAACTTCAACACTGTGAGTCCAGCTATCTCCTTGAAATGAGGTAGGGAAGGAGGAAAAATGTAGGAAGACTTTATTTTCCATTTAATGTTGCAATAAAATTTCTTGCCCTGCATTTTCGAAGGGTCCTGCCTAACAATTCCCTCTGTTCTCTTCCAAGATGTAGGTCAATGAAGAGTGAATGTTTGTTGTGTCATAATCTGCAGAAGGCTGCAAAGTGCACATGGGGTCCATTCCCCCGATGCTCACACTAGAGAACCCCACCCACGTGGAAATCTCTGCAAGTGTTACTGAGTCCCTCCCACATCCACAGTGAACAGCTTTCAGATTCTTATAAGAGGGAATTGTGTCCTAACACCAGCTGCTCCCTGGAAACCCTATGGGGCAGTTCTACTCTGTCCTGTAGGGTCTCTGAGTCAGAATTGACTAGATGGCTACAGGTTTGGTTTTTTCTTTCAGCCAAGTGGTGAGAGTTTGATGTCAGCTCCATAATCGTGTTATTAAAAAATGATGACAAAGTACCAGGTGAAAGTAACAAAACAAAACTGAAATGTAATGGCTTTTTCACATTTATTGGCCCCACAGAGTTCCTTCGAGGTGTTTACTTTTCACTAGATTCGGAGAAATCTTTGTGAGAGAGACAACAGCTTGAGATAGCTCCAAAATTACGTTTCCCTCCTTAATGTTAGGTTACATTAAGAGCTGGTTGGCTGGTTTATGATCTGCCTGCTTCACAAAAATAGAAGGCCCATGCAGGCAGGAACTTGTCTGTTGTGTTTGTCAGAGTATCCTGGTACCTGGCACCTAAGAAGTGCTAAAAAATTATTTGAGTGAATGTGGGTGGGTTTTTATAAAAAAACACTGTGTTGCTGTCTTTATTTAGTTAAATAGTGAAAACAGGGATAAGGAAAATGGAGACAATTATTTGTATAATTTAGAGTTACATAAGATGAGAATAGAACTTGAATAATGAAGAGATAAAAAAATAAGCTGTGTGGATGGAATGTACCCCCTTCCCTTTGCTTTGGAGGGAGACATTTTAAAATTGGATTGAACTTGAATAATGAAGAGATAAAAAAATAAGCTGTGTGGATGGAATGTACCCCCTTCCCTTTGCTTTGGAGGGAGACATTTTAAAATTGGATTGTTTTTTCCCTACTGATTTATAGGTTCTATATGTTAATTGAAAAGTTAGTCTTTTAGGAATCACAAATACTTCTATTGAGATACAATTCACCTGCCGTAACACTGCCTTTGAAAATATGCACAATACCTTGGCTTTTAGTATATGGGCAGACTTGGCACAGCAGTCACCACTGTCTAGCTTCAGAATATTTTCAGTGCCCCGTAAATAAAGGCCCTTGTTAATAAAGGTGTATTAACAGTCATCCTCATTACTCCTTTCCTCCAAGCCGTAGCAACCACTAATCTACTTCTGTCTGTGTTGGTTTGTTCTGGACATTTCATGTAAATGGAATCATGCACGATGTGGTCATTTGTGTTTGGCTTCTTTCATTTAGCGTAATATTCTCAAGGTTCGTCCGTGTTGTGGCATGTATCAGTACTTGGTGCCTTTTTGTGGCTGAGTAATATTCCAGTCTATGAATATACCACATCCTGTCTATCAGGTCATGACATGTGGGTTCTCTCCACATTTTGGCTGTTACGAATAACACTACTAGGAATCCTCTGTGTGAGTTTGTATGTGAACATGCTTTTGATTCTCCGGGTGCAGACCTAGGAGTGCAATTGCAGTGTTGTGTGGTAATTCTGTGTTTAACTTTCTGCAGAATTGCCAAACCATTTTCCAAAACAATTGGATCATTTTACATTTCCACCAGCGGTATTCCAGCTTCTCCACATCGTCGCCAACACTTGTCCATCCTGTTGAGTTTAGCCATCTTAGTGGTTTTGAAATAATAGTGCACTTTAGTTTAGATTTGCATTTCCCTGATGACTAATGAGGTTACGCTTCTTTTCCTGTGCTTGTTGACAGTTTCTGTATCTGCTTTTGAGAAATCTCTATTCAAATCCTTAGCCTGCAAACTTTTTTTCAGCTTTTTGCCTGTATTTTTACTCTCTTCATGTACTTTTTGATATGCCAAAGATCTATAGATCTTAACAGTTTTAGCCTTCATATTTTGGGATTTTTAAAAAGTCTTTCTCTTTTATCAATAAAAAGAAAATAAAAACTTCTAAAATTTTTATGGTTGCATATTTTAATTTTAAATATTCTATCCATCTGGAATTTTGTTTTGTGTAAGGTATGAGAAAAAGGATGAAAACATTTTTACAGGTGGTCTGAGTGATTACCAAATTGCTACAAACGCTCCTTTTCCCATGACCCATATCTTCACTGCATTTTCCCGTAGTCTGTACAGAGACGCCTTTTTACAAAGGGAGGCCACCATTCCCAGCCATTTCATTTTAAGGTTTGTTTTCTGCAATTAAATCCCTTGTGTATCTTATCTACACACCTTTTCTTTTAAGCTAATACAAATTTTGTGTGAGTAGGACCTTGGCGAGTGCAAGATGGGCTTGAATTTCATAACTGGTTCCGTGTGGTGCAGCCCAGCAGATGGACAGACAGAAGCAAGGGCTGCAGAGGCGACAGAAGCTATGAGAACGTGAGCCTCTAGAGATTTGCTGTGGAATTTCAGATAAAGATTCCATGTGCCAGGAATAGTCTACATCATGTGGACGCAATGGTGAAAGTACCCATTGTCCCTGCCATGGTGAAGGGGACACCCAGTGCGGGTGGGAGGGGGACTGGTAAAATGCAGTCCAGAGAAAGGACAGACCATGCTCCAGGAACCACACTGGACTTCAGAGAGCTTTGTTGGCTGCCGTTCATCTGTCCGGCTTCTAGATGTCAGAGTGCCCCCAGGCTCAGTGCTTAGTCCTCTCTCTCTGTTGACACCCTCTCTCTAGGATGCCTCAGTGAGTCGGTTGCTGTCTGTCTGTAGCTGAGGATGTGATGTTTACACCTCCATCCATTTCAACTCCTCCTGGTTCATGACTTCTATTCAAATGTCAGCGTAACTCTCTGTACTGAGTTCTTCATCTGTAAAATGTGCCTTATAATGATACATTCCTCACATGGGTATCATGCAGAGCAAGTATCTTAAGAAAGGAGAAGCCCTCACAAGAGTCCTGGCACCAGTAAGTGTTAGCTGTCAGTATTATTACCTGACATCTTTACGTAGATGTCTGACAGCTATGCCATGTTACCAACGCCATGAAACAATTCTTGGTCCCAACCCCGTTCCACCCTTATCGATGAATTTCTCAGGGCTTCAGTGATGGGAATGTGTGCGTTTTTCCACATAATGGACATGGCTAATAAAGGTTGGCCTGGTCCTTCATAATAAGTTGCTCCAAAGTTTATATGGGTGGACTCTGACAAGTGATAGCCAACTAATATAGACAAAAAATAGAACTCTCAGCTGCTCATATTTGTATTCTCAGCCTAGAATATCTGGTGAGGGTACTATATGGACTGAATTGTGTAACCCCGAAGGTACATTGAAATCCTAACTACTGTACCTATAAATGTGACCTGATTTGGAAATAGGGGATTTTTAAAATGATTTTAATGAGGCCATACCAGTGTAGGGTGGGTCCTAAACCTAACCCCTTCTGAGTTACAAAAAGAGCAGAATAGACACAGACACAAACAGGGGAAGAGGGAGACAGACAAAGGGGAAGATAATCTACAAGGCCAGGAATGGAAAGGGTGGCTGGAAGCTGCTAGAAGCTGAAGTAGACACGAGCCATGCCCTGAATTCCTACTTCTAGCCTCCCGAACTGTGAGAAAATAAATATCTGTTCTTTAAAGCCACCCAATTGTGTTATTTTTTTCTCATGGCAGTACTAGATGACTAACACATACCCATGGTTATACATGAAGCCTGGTGTAAAATAGTGTTCTCCCCTCCTTGTCTAGCCCACCCAAATCCTGCTATTTCCCTATCAGTGTCCTCTGCTTTCACTAAGAGCTACAACAGAGTCGGCTTGATGCTGATGCATAGAAATGCAGTTTATTTTTTAGTTTATATTTACGATTGACTGGCATTAATTTCAATGGTTTGTAAATTTTCCTGTGGAGGCATTTCTGTAATCTATGAATAATAGCAGTTGCAGCTTTTCCTTCTTTTTGTTGTCATTTTGTTGTAGCTTGGACCTCCAGTGTTAAATATTTAATATAAATAATGATAGAAAGCATCCTTATTTTTTTAATATTTTTTTGTGTGCTTTAAGTGAAAGTTTTCAAATCAAGTCAGTCTCTCACATAAAAATGCATATACACCTTGCTACACACTCCCAATTACTCTCCCCCTAATGAGGCAGCCTGCTCTCTCCCTCCACTCTCTCTTTTCGTGTCCTTTTCGCCAGCTTCTAGACCCCCTCCACCCTCTCATCTCCCTTCCAGGCAGGAGATGCCAACATAGTCTCAAGTGTCCACCTGATCCAAGAAGCTCACTCCTCACCAGCATCCCTCTCCAACCCATTGTCCAGTCCAATCCATGTCTGAAGAGTTGGCTTCGGGAATGGTTCCTGTCCTGGGGCAATGGAAGGTCTGGGTGCCATGACCACTGGGATCCTTCCAGTCTCAGTAAGACCATTAAGTATGAATTTATGAGAATTTGGGGTGTGCATCCCACTGTTCTCCTGCTCCCTCAGGGTTTCTCTGTTGTGTTCCCTGTCAGGGCAGTCATTGGTAGTAGTCGGGCACCATCTAGTTCTTCTGGTCTCAGGATGATGTAGTGGCTGATTCATGTGGCCCTTTCTGTCTCTTGGGCTCGTAATCAAGTCGTGTCCTTGGTGTTCTTCATTCTCCTTTGATCCAGGTGGGTTGAGACCAATGGATGCACCTTAGATGGCTGCTTTCTAATGTTTAAGACGCCAGACGCCAGTCTTCAAATTGGGAAAGCATCCTTATTTTAATGCTAATTAATTTTAAAGAGAATGTCCCACATTTCACCATGAACTATCATTCCAGTTGTATTTTTCCAACTTAAGGAACTCCTTTTCTGGTCCATGATTGCTCAGAGTCCTTATCTCTCAGTGTGACTGGATTTTATCAACTGTTTTGTCCCCATCTCTTGAGGTGAGCATGTCTTTTCTTCTTCCATCTATGCTTATGGTGAATTAAATTATTAAATCTTTAATGTTCACTCAAGCTTGCATGCTGACGATAAACCTCCTTGATGATGGCGTATTACATGGTTTATACTTTGCTGGATTTCCTTTGCCAGTATTTTATGTAGGTTTTTGCATTTCAGTTACTTAGTGTGCTTGCCCTGTAACTCTTCTTCTACCATCCCTGTCTAATTTGGTGTCAATATTAAACTAGCCTTAGGGATGAAGTAGAGGAGCATCTCATCTTTTTCTCTTCTTTTCTGACTTTGCATAAGATTAAAATGCTCTGTTTCTTGCCTGTTTGCTGCAACCTGAATGAAAGTGGTCTTGGCCTCTTATTTTCTTAGGGAGATCTTGAACTACTGACCCATTTTGTGTAGTGATTAAAGGTCTTTTCTGGTGCTACTTAGAAAAATTTCCACTGCATGTTCTAGGCTGCTAGGATTTCCTCTTTAAATGTTATGTTGTTATCACTATTTTCAGTCTCATCCACGTCAATTACTCAATCCCAGATTTTCCCTCATTTTTCCAAAGTCAGACTCTACATCTTTTCCTGGCACCAATTCCCTTATCTAAGACTTCTTTGCAAACAAAAATACAACCCAGCATCTTTGAGTCCATGATGTGAGAATACAGTCCCATATAACTTTTTTTGTAACTGTTGTTAAGTGTTTCTCCTCTTTTTTTTTTTTTTTTTTTTGTTCATTTCCCACCTATCTAGCAGTTTCAAAGTTGTGCACTTCAGGTTGAGGTCATTAGCTTGATTGACTCTGTGCAGGGCCATGGGGTGCCAGTTGCAAATGTGCATCAAAAGAGCACTCCTCTAGGACTAGGAGGCAGGAGGATGTGGTTGGGAGGTTGCGGGAGGGGGGAGGGAACTGGGCAGGGCTGTGTGGAGAGGGGCGCCCAGGGGAGGTGCCAGGTCGGAGGCTGCCCCACCACAATCTCACGTGCATCAGGAAGGAGCTGGCTGCAGGAGCCTTTCGCAAGAGTCCCAGCCCACCCAGCCTTGCCCTGAACTCAGACCCGCTAGGCTCACAGGTCCCACCAGAACTAGGGGAAGCCTGAGGCTACCGATGTCAAGTCCCAGGGTACACCCCTGAGCCCAGTCACAGTGCTTATGCTGGGATAGGAGGGCAGAGGAGGCGTATGGGGACTTGGGTCCAGAGGGTGACCCAGAAAGGGTGGGAGAGTTGTGGTCACCCTAGGACTCTGGCTCCGCACGTGAAGGGCCACAGGTTGCACTTCCAGGAGGAGAAGGCGAAGCCACAGAGGCCACACTGCTCACACAAACAATCCCCCACCCCCCTCTGCCCTTTCTCCAGGCTGGATGCCCCTCCTGTGCTGTCCTCAGAAGGGCTCTTCAGGGACCGCACCCCTAGTTTGCGGAGCAGCAGAGCCTGCCCCAGTCTGGACTAGGGACTTTATTTCCTCCACTCTCACCACTGGCTGAAGGCAGACTCCTGTCTCCACAGACTAAAGAGGAATTATCAAAATGAGCTCGAAACTCTAGATTTGAGTTAAGGATCATAAATTAACACAGAGAAATACAACTTTAACAACAAAGACCTGTTTGGAGCCCCAGTTGCAATTAAAAAAAGAAAAAAACTTGAACAGGGGGAGTGATAAAGTCTTCCTTCTTTTCCACCCTCTCTCGGTGGTCCCAAGCTTTCTCATCTCCCACCTCACAAGACTGTATCAACTGCTTTGAGACTTTTAGAATAAAGATCCCCAGGCATATCACTGCTGTTACCCTGTGAGGATTTCCCCAGTGCTGAGTTAGACTAAGACAGAATCCTTCCAAAGCTTCCAGGGCCTGTGTACTGGACGGTCAGCACACGGAGCCTCAGAGCCCACTTTGTTTTTCCTGCAGTTGGGCACGACCCCAGGGACATGACCCTTGAGAGTGCTGACACTTCCTGCAGGCAGTGACCCTCCCCCTGGGCTTCTCTCTGCCTGGGTCTCAGAATCTCTGAGGCCAACTTGTACCCTCGGAAGTGTTTCTGCTGAAGGACACGTAAACAGCACTGTGGATTTGTGTCCTGCAGTCTGCAAAACTGCCTTCCCTGAGTGGGGTGAGGAGCTACTGAAATACTGAAATCATTGAAACTAGCAGAAGCCACAGCTCATGGTGCTGGGAGAAAACTGGGAAGGACGGAGAGGTGAAGAGGCTATAAAGGCCCAGTCGTGAAGGCGACCATGGGCCAGGATGTCCTGAAGTCACAAAGCTGACCAATGCTGAGTGCCCTAAAACCTGCCACTCCTGTGCCTATCTTTTCTTTCAATGGACAAAGTCTTTCCCTGCTCTTATGTGCCTGGGCTGGAAGGGCCTTTGACTTATAACATGAAGCAGCCTCCAGAGCCTCTTGGGGCAAGTGATGGTCAAGGAGGCTCTGCCTAACCCCACCCTGCCCTTCCCACTTGTCAGAGGACCAGGAATTTCAGTCTTCCAGCTCCTGGGCTGATCTAGTGACTTGTAACAGGATTTCGCTGGAACTGGAAGGTATTGAAGACAGGAAGTACTCCTGGGTTTCTTCACCCAGCTGAATGCCTAGTTCCTGGTCTTATTACACGGCTTACATTCAGGATAAGAAGAGGCGTTTGGAGCTTTACGCATGACCTCTTAGCAGAGGTTTCTGTTCAGGAGCGAAGAGGTAAAAAGAAGCAGTGTCTACTAAGTCCTTTTCCAAGAGTCTCAGGAAGTTCTCACAAAGACCCTCTCAGGTAAGGACTGACGGGAAATGCCTTGGTTTAATATTAAACTTTGCCCTTGACACATTTTGTTTATGGAGGGCATATACATATTGTCCGCTCAAGGAAGCACTGTAGTTCTTATCTAGACTTTATGTAGAATGAGTATATGTAAAACCTAAACTTGGTCCTTAAGCAAGCGGTTACCTCTCAGAGAAGGCCTATGGGAAGGTTTCTACCAAATTCTGTGGTGCTGCCATTGCTCCAAGGAGCCCAGGTGGTGCCAAATTTGAGCACTCGGCTGTTAACCGAAGGTTAGTTTTTTGAACCCACCAAAAGGCTCTAAGGAGTAAAGACCTGGCGAACTGCTTCCGTTAAGATTACAAACCAGGAAACCCTATCGGGGCAGTTCTCCTTTTACACTGGGCCACAATGACTCAGAAACCCACTCGATGGCACCTAGCAATAACAACAGGAAGCCGTTGCCCCCCATGTGCTTGAAGTGCCTCTCTGGGGAAGGTTGGCCTTCAGAGCCAGCTCATGGCCACACGAGAACTGAGGTTCATGTTTTGTTACCACACCTTAGTTTCAGTCAGTAAATTTATTTTCCAGTTTATTCACGAGACTTGACTGCAGACATCTCTCAGGTATTGTCAAAATTAATTCCATTCTCTAATAACGATTTGCCAGGACATATTTCCAAGCGTTTCCAAGAGACTGGAAAAACTTTCCAAAGAGGCTTGTCCAGCGCCATGTTGTGCAGTAACTACAGTGTTGACGTAGTATATTAACCACATAGTTTCCACGTTTTCTGCTTTCCATAAATACAACTGAAATTCCAAGTCTACCACCTGAAGTACTTCCTTTAGTGTTTCACTTAGAAGTCTGGTGATGAATTCTCTCAGGTTTCTTTCCCCTAAGAATGGCATTATTTGTGCTTTACTCCTGAAGGTAATGATACATAGATACATGATACATAGAATTCTGGGTTAATATTTCCATCTTTCAGGGTTGAAAAAATGATGTTTCACAATCTATTTTTTTGGCTTCCTTGGCTTCTGATAGTGAATACAGAGTCATTCAAATTATTTTTCTCAGGTGAAATGTGTTGTTTTCTCTCTACCTCCTTCCTGAGTATTTTCTTGACCTTTGTTATTCTGCAGTTGATTATGATGTATAGTATTTTTATGCAAGTAACCCATGTTCTATATGTATATATATGTGTGTCAACTGTTTTTCCCCTCCCGGGTGTGTCTGTGAGTACAGTATACTGTTTTTTTCTTTTTACATGCTGCTGTTTAAAAAAAAAAAAACAAAATTAGAGTAATGTACTTACAAATATACTTGGGATGTGGGGTAAGGCCCACTGGGTTGGCAAAAAACCTATAACCCGCAGAATATTTTTGTGCAAATACGGTATTGGGGCATGGAATTCTTTAACTTGCTGTGGTTTGCTGAACTTCTTGAATCTGTAAGTTTATGTCTTTCACCACATTTGGAAAGTGTTCAGCCAGTATTTTTTCAAATACTATTTTCTTCACCACACATTTTGTCCACTTCTTCTGGAGTTCCAATAAGCTTTTTGTCTAGTTCTTGAGGCACTGTCCATTTTTTTTCCATATTTTGCTCTCTGTTTGCAGAATGGATATTTTCTACTGATCTTATTTCAAGTATTTAGTTTTTTTCTCTGTCATCACCATTCTGCTATTGTGAAAATATCAACTGAATTTTTGATTTCTACAACTGTACTTTTAACATGTAAAATTTTCATTTGCAAATAGCACCTATTATCTTTCCATTTATTTAAAAAGTGTCCCTGTTATTTCTTGGATTAGAATAGCATTTTAAAATCTGTTTCTTATGATTTTGAGAGTACAAGTCCTGCTTAAATTTTATGGAGAATTTTTTTGTTTTTAGCAGTCAATTGACCCAGTTATGTTCAGGGTCCAAGTTCTGTCCCATCTTCTGTATTCTATGGTTCAAATGTGAGTTCAATTTTTGAAGGCTTTGCAGCTGTATTAAAGTCTAATCTATGTGAGCGCCACTCAGTATGGAACCTTGATGGCATTCTAACCCATAGTGCGGGTCTTAAAGGATTTGATAATGCTTCTTTGGGTCAGGGCAATGGATATGCACCTGGGGGGTGAACCAGGAGTTCATGGCAAGTCTGCAGAATCTCTTTCTTGCACAGCCTCCTCTCTCTCTTTCTCTTCTGCTCTCTGAGTTCAGAAGGAGTGCTTTCCTGGCCCACTGGCGGGAATGCTGGGGCTTTAATCTCCTCATTCTGTTGTGCACATCAGTGACTGGTTCTGCCTATGGGGCCAAAGCACTGGACAACCAGCCAAAAGGCTGGCAGTTTGAACGTGTCAAGAAGCACCTCAGAAGACAAGCCTGGCAATCAGCTTTTGAAAAGTCTCACCCTTTGAGGTAGAATTGACTAGGTGTCAGTTAACAGCAGAGAGAGAGAAAATGTAATGGAGCTTTCTCTACAATATTTGGTTCTTCCATACTCTGGTCAGAGAGAAGGATTCTCCTTTGCCAGAGTTTCAGGTGTCTGCCCACCTGCCCACCTGCCCGTCTCTCTCCTTTACGGACCTTCTATCCCATTTATATGAGAGAGGGCTTCTCTCGGAGCTGTTTCTGTGCACAACGGGTGTGCAGCTCTGAGATTTGGGCTCATTTAATTTCAGCCTCTGGAATGTTCATACTTTATGTTCTGGTTCCGCTCCGCCCCCATCCACCTTCAACAATTTCCTTTGCAGAGTCCTGAGATAGTGTCCCATGCATTTGTCCAGATACTTAGTTGTCAGATACCAGCATAGCCACCGGGGGCAGTGCTGTTGTGGTTGGTGGGGGAGGGACTGTACACTGAAGGAGCTGCAAGACCTGGCTGCCTTGCGTGAGCAGGACGGGGGTGTGCTGAGGAGTGGGTGCTGAAGGTGCTGAGTCAAGGGGAGTTTAATATAAAGTTGGGTCAAGGAGAGTTTGTTGACAAGGATTTATTGCCATAGCAAGGGTTCTGGAAATGGGTTTAATATGCTGTGGGATTGCTTTTGGAAGCTTAGAAAAGGCAATGGCCCACATTCTCTGAAATCGAAATGCCAGACCTGCTAGGTCAGATGTTGGAAGAGGGATTAAAAGCCTCCAGTATGTGGGCATGTCTGAGTTAGTCTTCTCTAAGACCATTTCTTGGAGGTCCTGAAGGATACCCATTTCATCAGAAGAATAAGGAATGCGGAGATGAGGGGAGCACCAGCAACACAGAGCTTACCAATATGTATACTTTGTAGGGAGTCCCTGGGCGCCACAAACAGTTAAGTGCTTGACTATTATCCGAAAGTCTGGCAGTTTGGCAGTTTGAACGTACTCAGAGGATCCTTGGAAGACATTCCTGGCCATCTGCTACTAAAGGATGAAAGCCTTAAAAACACTCTTGAACAGTTTGTTCTACTATGCCCACATGGGGTGGCCATGAGTCAGAAATGACTTGATGACAACTAACAGCAACAATCGTCTATAGGCTCAGGTTGTTAGTGGGAGCTGGGCTGCCTAGTAGCAATGCAAATCATGGGATCCCAGCTCCACAGAGGCCAGGTGGAAGTACTTAACTGTCAGAAACAAGTTGTGTGTGATTCCAATAATGGTCAGCAGGTCAGAGTAGTAGTTATCTATTGGGGCATAATAGATTCTCCCCAAACTTAGCAGGTGTGAGATAAATGGAAAATTAATATTCAACTCATTCTGATAAATTTGGAACTAGACAAAAGTTTTGGTATCACTCAACATAGTTTTAAGGTGAAGGAATAAACTAGAAAATTTAAATAACTAGTATAAGTATAATAAGAGATTTTTCAAATAATGATGATATAATTGCATACCTGAATAAAAGACAAATACATCAAAATCAATGGTTTCTCTCCAGTATAGACATGAGGGTCTCAAATTGGCAAGGGTGAGAAGGGCAGACCGTTCTCTTTCCCCTACTACTTGACTGGATCAAACTGTGTTCAAAACTGTAAAATATTTAGGAAAACATTGTTTTGACCAGAGCAGCAAAGGACTTCTATGACAAAAACTAATGTACTAAAATACATAAAATGAAACCTGAATATATGCAAAAAATATGCCATATTTTCAAATGAGAAGTCTTGTCAATCAAATGGAGGTCCCTAAAACTCATATATAAGTGGAATGTATTTCCAGTCGGAATATTAAGATAGTTGTTTTTGAATTGTATACAGTAATCGTATGCTACAAATAGTACAGTAGATAGCAGAGGATGTTGCTGGTGTTAGGAGACTTGGAGTCCATTTCTGACTCATAGTGATCCCATTTCACTGCCCCATAGGGTTTTCTAGGCTGTGATCATTATGGGAGGAGAACAATAGGTCTTTCCCCTCAGTGCCCCCTGGTGGGTTCGACCTGCCAAACCTTCTTTGGATTAGCAGATGAGCACTTAATCACTGCAACACCACGGCTGCTTTAAAAGGTATAGAGAAGAAAAACATGAAAAAGCAGGATACTGACAGGTGTCTACCTCCTCAGGTAACAGAAAAAATTGATATTACATAGCATAGAAACTGACAAGTCGACCAATGAAACAAAATCTGCTAAGAAGTCACAATAACCATTGATACAAAGGCGGTATTTTGAGAAAATTATATTTATTTAATAAACGGTGCTGACTCAAGTGATCGTTCTGGGGGACAAAGCTTGAGAAAATGTGATACACAAATGATAGATTTGGAAAATCATGTGAAATGGAGATGATAAGACTTAAGAACAATTTCCATTTTACACAGAAGGATAAAAGTTAAGCACTTGAAAAATGAGCAGTGAATTCAAACAGATCGTTCACAGCAAATCCACATGCCCAATAAACATAGTCCAAGTTGCTCAAAAACACTGGTAGTTAAGAAAATATCAAAGTCCCAGTGAAACTGGCACAATTTAAAAATCAACACCATCTGTGGCTGGCTGGGCTGTGGGGAGAAGGATACCCTGAGACATGGCTGGAAAGGTGCTTTAGGACAGCCTATAGGGGAAAGACACGGCCATGGCTCTGTACTTTTAAAACATACTTTGAGCTGGAAATCTCACTCTATGGAGTCTATTCCACAGAAACAGATCCTGTAGTATACAACGGATAGTTAATATTAATGTTGACCAAACATTGACTGTACATTGATAGTTGAATGATAGATAACTTATGGTAAAGCTACATCATCAATAAATGAGTTGTAGTAGTTGAGTGGGAAAAATATCTGTGAAGTATTATTTATTACTGAAAAAATCTAGGTGCATGCAGAGAAGTGTATATAAAATGAGCACATCTGGGTTAAACAAAATCAATTGTTTGAATATGCTTGAATACCTGTTTATGTTTATGAGTGTGTATAAGTCCATGTGCTTGTTTAAGCAAGGATAAGAGAGACTACTTACCACATTGTTAACCTGAATTATCTTGGATTCACTTGCAGGAAAGAACAGGGGGAGGAGAGCTAGAACACGCAGGAAGAGTGGACTTAAAAAGCATGGATGATAATGTTTCCATTTTAGTAGTGTTATGTATGGACGAACAAATCTGTCTTAAAGGGAGAAAGCCAGAATATTCCTTAGAAGCAAGGATGGCTTTGGCCATGTTATCAAGAGGGAGGGACCAGTCCCTGGAAAAGGACATCATGCTTGGTAAAGCAGAGGTCCAGTGAAAAAGAGGAAGACCCTCAATGAGATTGATACAGTGGCTGCAACAGTGTGCTCAAATAGAGCAACGATTATTAGGATTGCCCGTGACCAGGTGGTGTTTTGTTCTGTGGTGCAAAGGGCCACTGTGAGTCAGAACTGACTTGATAGCTTCTGACAAGAACATGTAGAAGTATAGATAAAGTGTACTGAATTGAGATCATCTATTTAAATTATTCATGTAAGTTAAAAGATCAAAAAATATAGTGTCAGTGCCATATCTAATGACTTACAGAGAATCAAGGTAGAATATCAAGTGAAATAAGGGGCGAGAGCAATGTGGATGGAGTGTGACCAGGCTTCCATAAAAGTAAACACCCCAGCAAATGTACTTGTGTACCTGTGACTGTGTGTATGTGTCCCTGCAGAGAAACGTAGGGAAGGATACACGTGTGTCTATTAACATTGGATACCCTGGGGGAGCAGGACCAAATTACATAGGAGGGTGGGACCCTGACATAAATTTTTTTGCCACACAAATCTGTGATCTTGCAAATGTGATAAAAAAACAACTTCAGAGCTTTGGAAATTCATAAACATCATAGATACATGTATATTTTAACGTGTTTTGTTAAATATTTAAAATAGGTGAAAATTCTCCAGAATGACAGACAAAAGATTTGAATCACTGGCAGGAGAGCACACCGCAGAAAGTAATAATAAGATCCAGTGGATTTCTTGTTGTTCTTGGAGCCAGTGAGTTCTTCTGGTCTTTATAACTGGAAATGACCAAAAATAATTTTGGGAAGTCAGTAGAGTTACCCCTCAAACACATCTTGCAAGCACACGTCTACAGCTAAATGTAGAAGGCTGGACACCATGTGCAATTCACTAGGTAACTCATGCGCCTCTAGAAGATTCTCTTTCCTGGATATGCTGCTTCCACCTCCTCCCTGCCTAGCCCCACTGGATAACCCACCTTTGTGCATTCGAGGCCCCATTCAGGTCTGAGCCTAGATCATAGAGGACATCAACTGGGAAGGTAGCTTTTAAGAAGAAAGATGTTGATGAAAAGATTTCAGAAACCAGCACCTCCCCAGCCAGCCTCTCCCCAGCCTGGGAATGCCAACCCCTCCCACCCTGATACCTCTGAGAATCTCTGATTTTTCGGTTTGGATCCTTAGGAGACTGCAGAATTTACCTGGTCTGAACACCTTGGTTCTTTTCTGCCTGTGACCCTCTGCCTCGCAGGAGCCGTCCCTGTCACTCTGAGGAATACACACAGGACAGACTGTGGACGGAGGTGCCCATCCTAGAGGCCCTGCCCTCCATTCCTCTGCCCCTGGGGGGTTCCCTGTGATACTTGTGGTCTCATTTCCTGGAAAGATGGATACACCCCTGTCATGTCCAGAGATTCCCCAGACTTGGGATTTGATGTCGCGACTGAGACTGGGGCTTTGTTGTCCACTGTTGAGTCTGGGCCTGAATCTGCCCCTGCTCACCATTACCTCTGATCACCTGTGTTCTCGCTGTTCTCCCTGGGTTTGAAGCCTTTCCTCTCTTTTGGTTCTTTCACCTCAGAGGGCCTTTTTCTTCCAGTTCTTTGACCTCGCAACAGGTCAGATTTGACCACAGGAAAACAAAAAAAAATTAGCAAGTTTGTTTGACATGTCAAGAACCGGAATGTACAGCTTGATTTAGGAGAAGAAAAAGTTCCAAAGCTCTACCCCTTACCCTAGGACATGCTCTACAGGAAATATCCTGCAAGCCCTGGATCAACTCTTATCCAGAAATGGTTAACACCCAGGGGGATTTTTCTACACCACCTCCCACTTACATTCCCCTAATGTGGCAAAAAGGATGCATCCCAATCATAAACCCAAATTCACCCTAGGAGACCAGAAGACATGGCTTGGGTGAGTTCATTTTCCTTCCACCTGCCCTCCTCTCCTCCTGCCAAGCCCTGCCTCTTTCTCTGCCTCTATACTGCTGGGAAGGGACCCAGAGTTGTTTGTTTAGGGCTTTATGTCCACTGCTCACCTGCAGACATGTTTCCCAACAGCCTGCCATCTTTCTGATTCCTTCTCCTCCAAAGAACTCAGTGACACCACCTTCACCATCACGCCTCAGCAGGGCCCCCCCCAATCCTCCCAAGTCCCACTGAAATCCCATTTCCCTTTTCCTATTTATGCTGCGCTCATCCTTAGGGTCCCAAGATCTCACCATCCAGATGAGGCCTGTCCTGTCCTCTCCTGGGCCAGGGGAGCCTCTGAGGGGACCTGGTGTCTGCGGTCAGGTATCTGGGGCTTCTTCCATCCAGATCCCCCTTAGGGCTGGAGTTCTCTGTGCGCTTGGGTTGGGAGGGTTGGGGTCACAGGGGAAGGAGGGTATGATCTTCCAGGGGAGCTGGGTTAAACGAACCTGAATGGAGGTCTCTCCTGAAGGGCCCACGTTTCCAGCCCAAAGGCCCTGTTCCTCCTAGTCCCGGGGTTCTAGCACGTCTTCAGGCGCTTCCCCTTCTGGCCTCGGTGGTGCGCCTGCTCCTTCTGCAGCCTGGCCTCCTGCCTCTTCAGCCTGTCCAGCTGGTGCCTCAGCCTCTTCAGTTCTTCTCTCTGCTTCTCCAGCTGCTCCTCCAGGCGTCTGCAGACAGCTTTCTTCTCCCTCACCTCCCTCTTCTTGGCGGCCATCAGGCAACGCCTGGCCAGCTGGTGGCAGCGTCTGGGCCTTCGCTGGACTGAGCGTGGCAGCCGCCTCTCCAGCAGCTCTTCAAAGAAGACCGGCAGCTGAAGCCCTGGCTCACACCATGCTCCGCATGGGCCACGAGGGCCTCCCGGGACTTGAACACGCGTCAGCAGGCCACGCAGCGGAAGCCGCGCTCACGGGTCACCAGCCACTCCGGGGTGGTTGCGCGGGGTCTCTCAGCATGCTCCTCCCGTTGGTCAGTGGGCTCCTGGGTACAGGTCTGGGGCCCCTCCTGCCAGGGCTCCAGGTTGCTGACCAGGGACTCAGTGTTGGCCAGACTGGGGGCAGAGCCGATGGTGCTCTCCTCAGAGAGCTCGGCTTCAAAGACCTGG
Organism: Loxodonta africana; assembly: GCF_030014295.1. Taxonomy (NCBI): domain Eukaryota; kingdom Metazoa; phylum Chordata; class Mammalia; order Proboscidea; family Elephantidae; genus Loxodonta; species Loxodonta africana. The sequence goes on from NW_026975124.1 coordinate 283,835, forward strand.
GGAATCTTGCCCACGGGGGCAAAGGAGGTTTTGGTCTGCCGGGAGACCGCCACCCCCTTGACCGTGCGCACCTTGGTGAAATATGCGCACCTGACCCATGGCTTTCCTGGGGCAGTCCCGTAGTTGGGGGAGTGAGAGGTCTGCTCGGTGGAAGATAAAGGAGAAGGGTTCTCAGATTGTTTTGGAATCTTCCTAGGCCTGGAGCTTCGACTTTTTTCATGGGATGTTGTTGACTGTTGCACATTTTCCTCTTGGATAGAGACCTCTGAGAATAGAGAGTTAATTTACTTGACCTTTCAGGGTCCTTATTCTCACCTGTGAGCCCAAAGCTTTGGTCATAGGGACCCCTGGAGGCCTCTCCATCACCACATCCTCCACCTCTGCAGACCCCATGGTTTCTTTCTTCTTCCCCAGAGACCCACCACCCTTTGGGGGCACTGCTGTGGAAGACAAAGTCTGCATTGTAAAGTGGCACTGTTTATGGTAGTTCATTTTTTAAGAAGTTACTTTTCTTTAATTCCACATTTATTGAATTCCAATGAATTTGTTCCTTTGGAACTTAGAAATGACCTCATTCCCATGAAACTTCATAATAAATGTGTGACTTGATGTTTTGTATGTGGGTGATATTCTTAGTAAATTTGGAGAGTAAACACTCCAGAGCAATGGTCACCTCTTTTCATCCTCTTTTTACTGAAAGGCTTTTTATAGAGGAGTTATACGTAAAGAGAAGAATGTGTATATTTAGTTATGATTCTTACATGTCTACCTCTTCCTTGCACCCTTCTTAACCCAGCCACAGTAGAAGATGAAAATTGTTTTTCTCGGAATAGAAGCCCAGTCCTTAGTAGATGAAGTGAGGCAGAAAGAGATGGCCGTATCCGAGAACCTTGATGCGAGAACTTCAGATGGAGAACACACAGCCTCCTCTCCTGTGTATGTCTCAGTGGGTTGTCTGTGTCAACCTAAAGGTCTGTGTATGTTTTTGAATCTGTGGGAATGACTGCAGAGTTCAGGATGCAGAAAGAGATGGAGCTCGGTCGGGTGTGTTGGATGGAGGGAAAACTTGAGAGAGAGACAAGATTCGGAGATGGAACATGCCAGCAGTTGGTTAGAAGGATACAGAGATCAAGGAGGGAGCAGAAAGCAGGGTTCAGCCGCTGAAGGGCAGAATGGGGCAGCAACAAAGAAGACAAAGGGGGGGCAGACTAGTCAGAGAAAGAATGGATAACTAAGAATGATAGCAGAAACTGAGGTTAGCTATAGTTGGAATTTTAAAATTCTTTCCTGCTAGACTTTGAAAACATCATGCTAAATGGAATAAGTTAGGCAAATATATAGAAAGCAAGGATTATTGGTGGTTGCCAGTTGTGGGCAGGGGGAAGGGGAAGTTTTTCCACTGGGGCATTGAGGTTGTGTTAATGGTTGTAGAAAAGTTTGGAGAAGGATATTGAGAATGGTTATATGACTTGAAGAATGTAATGAGTATCACTGACTCATACATTAGCAATTATTCAGTTATGTTTTATGTATATTTTCAACACAATTTAAAAAAATAAAACTTTGCAATTACAAGAGAAAAAAAACGATCTATACTATAGCTGTCTTTACCTAGAAGAAATGTTAAACCCTTAGGTAAAGATGGTCAGGAGACCTTGGAGGAGAAGGGAAATCCCTAGAGCTAGAGGGGCAGGGCCTTCCTGGACCTTCTTCTGCCTGAGTCCAGGCTGAGGACTGTGGCAGCTTACATTGACTGGAAACTCTGAATGAATGTGTCGTACTGTGCTCCATCACACCACCCACTCCCAAAACCTCCTGATAAATTTGATATTTTTTTTAATTCGCATGAAATATTAATTCATTCTCATGAAAAAATTATTTACAAGTCTCTGTAACCACCCTTCTCCCTGGTTCTATACCCACTGCCCCAGTTGCCCACCTGCGTTCTTTCCACTAACAAAGCAGGAGAGTTCACAAATCTGACTTGTCTGCTACTGTTATGGAAAGCCCCTCAGATGACAGTAGAGTTCTATACTTCACTCACATATTTATTCCTTCATTTATTTATTCACACTATAATTTCTTACTGTTTACTAATTGACAGGAAGTTTTTTCAGGTGAAAGCCTCGGTGATCCCTTGTGGTCCTTGTTTCCGGGGTGAATCAAACCCCTTGCTGCCCAGCACCCATCGCACAGACTGAATTTTCCTCCCACCGTTACCTCGGGCCTTGGAGAAAGGCCTCTTCCTCATGTATTGCCGCTCCATTCTGGCTGGGTGAAGATGAACCACGAAGGATGGTCACCGGCAAGATGTTTCTCCTCCTCCCACGTAGAGATGATGTCCCAAACTCTCACAAGTTGGGGACCTTGATTTAGGCAGAACCGTTTGTAATTTGGTATCCAAAGTCGCTCTCCCACAGGAGACCTCAGACCGACAACCTCTCCAAAGAGCAGTTGGGATCTGAGTGAGCACCAAGGTTTCCAGTAACTCTTGTGTGACATCATCGCTGACATCGCTCAGTTCCAAGGGCACAGTTTGAATCTAAACAGCGCACTAGGAAAAAATATGGCAACTGTTGTTGGAGAGGCTAGGAGGCTGGGAGGAGGGAAATTATATCTTAAAAATGAATTGAAATGTTCACTTAAAGAAGTCAACATCTAAGAGGAAGGAAACTGTGAGTTGAGGAAATAGAAGAGTATAATGAGTCGCTATTTCTCCCAAACCTCTTCTCTGGCCCTGAATCAAATCCAGCCGTAGAAACACAATGTCCACTCTGAACACCTCTCAGGCCTCCTTTGCCACTTAGGCTTCACACAGGCTGTTCCCTCTGACTAGTAGATGTTTTCTCCCTTCCTGTTGACTGGTTCCTCCTCCAAGGTACCCAGTCTGTGCTCCTGCTTTATGTATTCAGAGGACCTAGTAATCTTTTAGTAATCCTCCATCATAGCACTGAGTCATAGGAGATGCTCAATTTCCAATTTGTGTCTTCCAAATGTGTTGTAAATAACTTGGGGACAAAGACAAGGTCTGCCTCATATTTGGCAGTCCCAGAAAGTGAGACAGAATCCCACCCATAGGAGATACCCAATATATATCTATTGATTAAATAAAAGAAAACTCTTCCAAAAGACTCACCCTTCGTAGCCATCCGTGCAGAATGGAGTTTTTGGTCTGTTGCCTGGAGGTACCATCACTCAGTGGTGGTGTCTAGGCCACTCTCTCTTGACCTCCTGACTCTAAACCCTGTGAAGCCTCTTGGCCTGTCCACACGCTTCTCCCTTGGAGCCACTAAAAAGGGTAGGATTACATCATCACAGAAAAGCACTGAGACTCCGGACGTCTGTGGTCAACCTGCCTGGGAGGCTTAGGAGAGCCCTCAGGGAAAGGTCCACTGTCCTCTGCTTGATCTCCTTTTTTGTCCAGGGGGCGATTAGAAAAGGAACAAGCAAATTGTTGAAACATTTTAAGGCAGGGTTTGGGAAGTTGTGCTTGGTAGGTAGAGGAGAGCCTGAGGATTTGAAGGAAAAATAAAGATGTCAACATGGGAGCAGAGGGCTCGCTTTGTGTGACGACAGATGGTAGAATGTGGGCAAGTGGTTGGAAATATAAAAAAAAAAAAGAAAATCTCCTAACCATCCACTCGTATTTCAAAATTTAGGTCAAGCATCACTTCCTGGTGGAAGCCTTTCCAACCCCACACCTGGTAGAATTTCCCACCCTGCTCCACACTCTATTGTATTTAAGAAACGCTTCTGCCACAACTAGGGACAAACTTGATTGCATTTACATGTTGTGATGGATAGCAAAAATGGCCACATGTTCTAATATGTATGTATCCATACATATTATATGACCTACAGCTCCCTTTCTCAAGAGCAAGATTCTTCCTCCAGTCCTTGAATTTGGACTGATCTATGATTGCTTTGGCCTTTGGGACAGTACAAAGACCAATAGAAGCAGAGACCGAATATAATTAGACACATCGTGACTTGCTCTCTTACCAAAAACCGAACCCATCACTCTCAAGTATATTCTAACTCATAGTGACCCTGAAGGACAGAGTAGAACTGCCCCATAGGGTTTCCAAGGCTGTAATCTTTACAGACGGAAAGTGCCATGTCTTTCTTCCGCAAAGCAGCTGGTGGGTACAAACTGATTACCTTTCCTTTAGCAACTGAGCCCTTAACCACTGCACCACCAGGGCTGCTCCTTGCCTTCTTGCTGCGCTTCAAACACTGAGAACCCATGGGAACAGCCCAGGCCACCCTAATAAATGACAAGAGACCATTAGAGAGAGAATCCCGCTGAGAAGATTTCAGGCCCTCTGCCCGCCAGCTGACATGGTGGCTGATTCCAGATACATGAGGGAGCCCAGCTGAGAGCAGCTGAGTCTGCCCCAGACCAGAAGAACCCCAAACTGCCAACCCGCAAAACTGTGAGCGAAGTAACTGCTTGTTCTTTTAAGGCACTTCATTTTTGGGTCATTTGTTATACAGCAATTGATAACTGATTTGTTAACTGGGCTGTTTCTCTCACCAGACTGCAAGGAATCTTTTCTTAATCATTTCTGTATCAACAGTATCTGGCAGAGGGTTGTTCATGTAGTCATTAGACAGTAGAAATTTCTTCATTTACATAACTTAAAAGTTTCTAACATTATGTTTTAACTTTCTTTTATAAATAAGATATGGGTGGATTTGCAAGTCTAAGCTGAGTGTACATGTTTTTTCCTTAGGTATTAATCCCTTTTTCTTGCTATTACTCATACATTTAGACATAATTCCCATATTATACTTCATATTCACTGTTCTTTTTTTTTATTATTATTCTGCTTTTCCTGTTTCTTTTTTTATTGGAATGATGAAATTTCTCTTACTTTCTTTTTCCTTCTAGCGATTTGAAAGTTGTATTTTCAATTCCTATTCTTTTATAGTAAACATGAGATCTTTGAACATTTTAATATTTGGTATATTGTATCAAGTTCATATCTCAGTTCTCCTCTCAAAAAGTAATGTTTTGCTAGCTGCCATTGAGGTGACTCCGACTAATGGTGAACTTAGGTAACACAGAACTAAAGGTTGCCAGGTCCTGTGTCATCCTCACAAGTGCCAGCAATTTAGATTCCATCATTATGGCTAATGTGCCAGTCCATGTCACCAAGGGTCTCCTACAGCCTTGTTGGCCTTCTTCTTCACCAACCATGATATTCTCCTCTAGGACTGATTAATCTGTCCTGATGACATGTCCAAAGCAAGTGAATTGGACAGTATTCTCTTGTGATCTGTAAGGGTTTAATTGTCTAATTTTCAGAAGTAAATCTCCAGGTCTTTCTTCCTAGTGTGTGTTAGTCTTGAAGCTCCCCTGAAACCTGTCCACCATGGATAACCCTGTTGGTATTTAAAATACTGGTGGCCTAGCTTCCAGCATCATAGCAACATCCAAACCACCACAGTACAGCAAACTAAGAGACAGGCAGTGAGCCGAACAGGGTATTGTTGTTGTTAGGTGTCATCAGGTCAGTTCTAATTTATCGTGACCCTATATACAGCAGAACAAAACACTGGCCAGTCTTGTGCCATCCTCACACTTGTTATTATGCTAGAGCCCATTGTTGCAGCCACTGTGTCAATCCATCTCACTGAGGGTCTTCCTCTTTTTCACTGTCTACTTTACCAAGCATAATGTCCTTCTCCAGGGCCTGGTCTCCCCTGATAACATGTCCAAAGTGTGTGAGACAAACACTCACCATCTGTGCTTGTAAGGAATATTCTGGCTGTACTTCTTCCAAGACAGATTTGTTTGTTCTTCTGGCAGTCTATGGTATATTCAATATTGTTCACCAACACCATAATTCAAAGGCAGCACTTCTTCTTCGGTTTCCCTTATTCATTGTCCAGCTTTCACATGCGTATGAGGCGTTTGAAAATGTCATGGCTTGTGTCAGGCACACCTTAGCCTTCCGAGTGACATCTGTGCTTGTCACCAGCTTAAAGAGTTCTTTGCAGCAGATTTGAAATACATCATTTGATTCCTTGATTGCTGCTTCATGAGCGTGGACTGGGGAACTGAATAAAATGAGATCCTTGATAACTTCAATCTTTTCTCTGTTTATCATGATGTTGCTTATTGGTCCAGTTGTGAAGATTTTTGTTTTCTTTATGTTGAGGTGCAACCCATACTGAAGGTTGTAGTCTTTGATATTCACCACTAAGTGTTTCAGGTCCTCTTCACTTTCACCAAGTTTGTGTTATCTGCATATCGTAGGTTGTTAATGAATCTTCCTCTAAACCTAATGCCACGTTCTTTTTCATAGAGTGCAGCTTTTTGGATTATTTGCTCAGCATACAGATTGAATAAACGTGATGAAAGGATAGAACCCTGACACAAACTATTCCTGATTTTAAACCACATAATGCCCCTTGTTCCCTCTGAAAAACTGCCTCGTGGTCTATGTACAGGTTTCAAATGAGCAAACTTAAGTGTTCTAGAATTTCCGTTCTTTGAAGTGTTACCCATAATTTGTTATGATTCACACAGTTTAATGCCATTTCATAGTCAATAAAATGCATGGAAACATCTTTCTGGTATTCTGGTATTCTCTGCTTTCAGCCCAGATCCATCAGACATCAGTAATGATATTCCTCATTCCATATCCTCTTCTGAATCTGACTTGAATTCCTGTTGCAACTTCTTTTTAATGATCTTCAGCAAAATTGTACTGGGTTTTGATATTAATGATATTGTTTGATAGTTTCTGAATTTTGTTGAATCACTTTCTTTGGAATGTGCCCAAACATGGATCTCTTCCAATCGGATGGCTAAATTATTCGGCATAGACGATTGAGCACCTCCAGTACTGCATCTGTTTGTTGAAACATCTCAATTGGTACCTGTCAGTTCTTGGAGTCTTGTTTTTTGCCAATGCCTTCAGTGAAGCTTGGACTTCTTCCTTCAATACCATCAGTTCTTGATGACATGCTACCTCCTGAAATGGTTGAACATCGACCCATGCTTTTGTGTGTGTGTGTCTGTGCCGTGACCCTGTGTATTCTTTCCATCTTATTTTGATGCTTCCTGTGTTGTTCAGTATTTTGCCCGTACAATCCTTCACTACTGCATCTCGAGGCTTGGATTTTTTCTTCAGTTCCTTTAGCTTGAGAGATGCCAAGCATGTTCTTCCCTTTTGTTTTTCTAACGCCAAGTCTTTGCACATGTCATTATCATACTTTGTCTTCTCGAGCCGCCCTTTGAAATCTTCTCTTCAGCTCTTCTACTTCATCATTTCTTTCATTAGTTTACGTTCAAGAGCAAGTTTCAGAGTATCTCTGACATTCATATTGGTCTTTTCTTTCAGTATAAGGGCTGTATTTGAGGGTACCATCATTTTTATAACTTGCAAGTATCCTCTGTCAGGGCAGTTATTGACTGTAGCTGCACACCACCTAGTTCTTCTGGTTTCAGGCTGATGGAGTCCCTGGTTTATGTGGCCATTAAGGGAAGACCTGTTATTCAAGGAATTATACTTGGAGCAAAATTTGTATATTTATGTATAATTTAAAGCTTCTCCTTTAAAATTGCCTTTCCCTGAACAGAAAGCTCTCACCATGTCATTATGAGAAATACTCTTTCAGTGTGAGGCAGAAAGAGATGTCCGTATTTGAGAGTCCGATGGTACAAATCTCAGTAGCCAAGACACAACCACATCAACTGAGTGTGTGGGTGGGTTGTATATGTCAACATAAGGGTCTGTATTTTTCTGAGTATGAAGGTAGGATTGGCGAGTTAAGAAAGAAAGAGATGGAAGCATCTTGGGAGTGGAGTGCAAGCTCCGTGACAGAAGTTGCAGCAGGGGATCTCTCAAGAGGGTTTTAGAGGCCAGTTAGAAACCTAGGAAGCAAAAGGAAATAGGGCCAGTGGAGGGCAGCACTGGAGTAGTGGTGGGGGGCAGCAAAAATAATGGTAGTGGAGAGGGCAACAAAACTGCCCTGAAAAGGAGTGGCAAATTAAAGATCCTAGACAAAATTCAGGTTAAGAAAAGTAGGAATGTAAAAAAATTCTATCCTATAGCTCTCTTTGCTGTGAGGGTTTTTTAGGCCCTTTGAGAGATGTGGGGAGAAGATATAGGAGGAGAAGGGGAGTTCCTGAATCTAGGGGAGGAGTCTGCAAGCCATCTTCTGCCCTCAATGATGTGGGCTCTGGGCTCCTTCAACTTCTCACTGCCAGAACCTCCTGAGATATTTTCTTAATTCTTCACATAGTACATTAATATCATGTCATTAGAAAATATAATAAAGTACGCTTCTCTCTAACCACCCTTTGCCCCATCCTATACTCTCTGCCCTAGTTGTCCACTGGCTTCCTTCCTTTCCACCAGGTACAGATCTTAAACAGCAGAGTGCCTCGTCTGAATCTGTTCTGGAAAGCTCTCAAACTCCCAATGAATTCTGTAGCTTGATCCCTCACTTATTCCTACATTTCTTGTTGATATAAGAATTTGGTTAATTGTCCACCAAATGACAGGAAATGCTTTCTCAGGACGCTCCTCCTTATGACCTTATCCATTCCCAATTCCTTCATCTTGTCCTATCATGGCTGTCTTTTCTGGTGGAAACCAGACCCTTTGTTCCGTAACACACATCAATCTGGGACAATTTTTCCTCTCACCCTTATCTAGAGTCTTAGAGAAAGGTCTCTTCCTTGTATATCACTGTTTCATCCTCTCTGGGTGAAGATGTCCAATCATAATGATGTTCTGAAGGATCTTTATCCCTTTTCCCCGTTCTTCATGATGCATGACCGTTTGGTGACTTGGGGACCCCGGTTTAGTCCGGAATTTCTGTGATAGAGTAGTTCCAGGTGCTCTCCCACAGGATCTCAGATCGACATCCTCACCAAAAGAGATCAGCATGAATGGCATGGCTTCCATAACCCTGTGTGACATCATTCCTGACATTGCTCAGTTTCATGGGCCCACTTTAAACAGAAACACAGCAAAAAGAAAAATATGAAACTGTTCAAGTAGGAGCTTGAATACTGCCAGTCCCAGACTGGGAAAAGGGGGCTTGGATATAAAAAAGGAATTGCAACTTTTCTCTGCACTCCATGTCGTTACTATCCCTTGGTGGGGAGAGAGAGAGTACATGGAATCGTTACAGTGTGACCAGCAGTTGATTTCTCCGAAACTTCTCATTTGACTCTCTTGGAATCATGTCTCTCCAGCCCTGGTCATACAATGTCCGCTCTGAACACCTATCAGGTCTCCTTAGCCTGTGAGGCTTCACACAGGCTCTTCCCTGTGACTAGAAGATTTTCTCTCCCATCCCATCTGATGGCCTACTCTCTGGTGAAGCATGGTGGTTAAGAGAACTGACCCCATTGGAACAGACTGGGGGTCACCATAAAATGCTAAGACTCACCATAAAATGCTAAGACTCAGGAATTTGTGGTCAGCCAGAATGGGAGGTTTAGGAGTTGACTTGGGGAAAGTCCATGACCTGTGCATCTTCCAGGCTCTGCTTTCACTCTGGAGCCCATATAGAAAAGGAGCTGGTAAATGGAGACAGCATTTGAGGAAGCAATTAAGAACATTGGGGTGGTGATGACTTCTCAGAGGAAAATAAAAGTTTCAACAGGGAAATGCTAGGGTCTACTCTTGTATGACTCCAAACTATAAATAGGGATGAGTGGTTGGAAAACAGTAGAACAAAAGATGATCTGCATCTGGTCACAAATGTTTCAAATGCCTCAGTGACTTCAGCCTGTCTCCTCAGACTTCTCTCTGGAGAAGACATGGGGCTTCCTGGACCCGGACCTTTTGTCACCCCTTAACTATCCAATCATATTCCCAACTTGGTTCAGGCATCAATTCCTGGTTGTGCTCTTCCGTAAATATTCTCCTGGTAGATTTGTTCACTTCTTGCTCCCTACTCCATTGTACCTGCAAAACCCTTTACCACAGCATAAAACACAATTGCATTTACTTTTTGTGGTTGATGTAAGAAATGTCTACACATTTATCCGCTGTCTGTGCCCATGCCTTCTATGAGACTCTGGAGCGCCTTTCATTAGCAGTAGGAGTCTTTCTCCATCCCTTAGTTGGGGCTGACATTATTGTTTTGGACATTGGGATGGTAGAAAACCTGATAAAATGAGAGAGTTGGAAGACTTTACATTGAGACTTCCCTTTTGTTGCTCTTAAACCCTGAGAACTCATGGGAACACCCTCATGCCAGCCTGCTAGATGATGGAAGACCAATGGAGGGAGGATCTAGCGGTTTCACTGACTTGATGTTATGATCTGGCTCCCAGCTACCTGGAAGCGAATTGTAGACACATGAGGAAGCCGTGTTGTGAGCCACTGAGGCTGACCCAGATCAGAAGAGCTCCAAACTGACAACTTGAAAAATTGTGAGCTGGTAAATTGTTGTTGTTTTAAGACACTACAATTTGGGGTCATTTGTTACAGAGCAATACGTGACTGATACAACTGTTAACTTGGCTGTTTCTCTCACCAGGCATTGAGGGAAATTCTCTGAGTCATTTCATCATCAAGAGCAACTGCCATAGGGTCTCACATATAGCTGTTATAGTGTAAATGTTTGCTGACTTCATGGATGAATGAATAATATGAATTGTAAGTGTGAATCAGCACAAATTCATGTGTGCAAGAAAACTTGATATTTCTTTAAATAAACTGAATTCCAACTCAGAGCTCTCGGCTTACAAAATTGGGGTAAAATTTTAACCTTACTTCTTTGTAGGGGTGTATTTGGTGTTGGTTTATTTTCTGGATACCCCGGGGTCTAAAGGAGGACCAAGGTTTGCAGATCTTTAACACACCCATCGCCTCAGCCTATGTGGGTTATCTCTCTAGAAGCATTGTCTCTGCTGCTTCCATTCCCAGATGGAACACGAGAACCTTGGCAGGGCTGGGAACACCATAACGTGGTTTGTCTACTTGTGTGCCTGCATTACCCTTTGAGGTGCTGCCGCCTAGCCCAGGGCATTATCAAGAAGCAGGCCTCACCCCTTCCCAATGTGTAGGTCTCTGCTGTCTGACTCCCACTCTTTCCCTGGGTTCCAGTTCACTCAGTGTGATTACTGCAATGAGCTGAGACTCTTCCAACAGACTCTTCAGAGTCTCGAAGTTTCAGGGCTTTAACTCTGTGAGTTTAATTACCTCTTTGAAATGAGGTAGGGAAGGTTGAAAAACATAGGAAGATTTTATTTTGAATTTAATGTTTCAATAAAATTTCTTGCCATGCATTTTCAAATGGTTCTGCCTAACAATTCCCTCTGTCCTCTTACAAGATGCAGGACGATGAAGAGGGAATGTTTGTTGTGTCATAATCTCCAGAAGGATGCAAAGGGCACATGGGGTCCATTCCCCCCGATGCTCACACTTGAGCACCACACCCACATGGAAATCTTTGCAAGTGTTACTGAGTCCCTCACACATCCACAGTGAACAACTTTCAGATTCTCATAAGCAGGAATTATTTGTGTCCATTATTTGTGACAAGGAACTCCTTGGAGACCCTACTGTGTCCTACAGGGTCGCTGTGAGTCGGAATTGACTCCATGGCATCGGGTTTTGTTTTTGCTTTTTGGGGGGGTGGTTGATGTCAGCTGCAGGATAGTGTTTAAAAAAATGTTGACAGCGTAGCAGGTAAAACCAACCAAATGAAACTGAAATGAAATGTCTTTTTTCACACTTACTGACCTCACAGTTCCTTCAAAGTGTTTACTTTCCACTGGGTTCAGAGGCAAGAGGGAACTCTTCATGAGAGAGACACAGCTTGGGACACCTCCAAAATTATACGTCTCCCTCCTGATGTTAGGTAACATTACATACTGTTTGGCTGGTTTATCATCTGACTGCTCCACAAAAATAGAAGGCCCATGCAGGCAGGACCTTGTCTGCTGTGTTGGTCAGAGTATCCTAGTTCCTGGCACATAAGAAGCTTCCAAAAATGATATGTCTGATTGAATGAGTGGGTGAGTTTTTATAAAAGCCATGGAAGTGCTCTGTTTATGTAGTTACAATAGTGAAAACTGACATAAGGAAATGGAGACTAGTTATGTGTGATTAGAAATGGAGACCAGTTTTGTATAATGAGAACAGAACTTGTTAATGAAGAGATAAAAAAATAAGATGTATTAATAGAATGTACCCCCTTTACTTTGGCTGGAAAGAGATATGGTAAAATTGGGTTGTTTTCGCCTACTGATTTATAGGTTCTGTATATTTAATTGAAATGTTAGCCTTTTGGAGTCACAAATATTTCTATTGAGATATAATTCACCGGCCATAACATTGCCTTTTATAATGTGCACAATTCTGTGGTTTCTAGTATATGGACAGAGTTGTGCAACAATCACCACTGTCTAGCTTCAGGATATTTTCAGTACCCTGTAAATAAACGCCCTACATATTAGTAGTCATCTCATTACTCCTTTCCTCCAAGACGTAGCAACTGCTAATCTACTTTCTGTCTGTGTTGGTTTGTCTGTTCTGGGTATTTCATGTAAATGGAATCATGCACCATGCGGTCATTTCTGTTTGGCTTCTTTCACTTAGCATAACGTTCTCAAGGTTTGTCCATATTGTGCCATGTATTAGTACCTGATGCCTTTTAATGGCTGAGGAATATTCCATTTTACGAGTATACCACAGTTTATCTGTCAATTCATGACTTTGGGATTCTCTCCACATTTTGGCTATTTATAAATAATTCTGCTATGAAAATTCTTTTGTAAGTTATTATGTGAACGTGCTTCAGTTGTCCTGGATGCATACCTAGGAGTGGAATTGCTATGTTGCATGCTAACTCTATGTTTACCTTTCTGAGCAAGTACCTAACTGTTTTCCAAAGCGATTGGATCATGTTACATGTCCACCAGCAATGTATGAGGGTTCCAGTTTCTCCACATCCTCACCACTTGTGTTGTCCATCCTGTTGATTTGAGCCATCTCAGTGGTTTTGAAATAATAGTGCGTTTTGGTTTTGATTCGCATTTCCCTAATGACTAATGAGGTTGAGCTTCTTTTCATGTGATTATTGACCATTTCTATACCTTCTTTGGAGAAATGTCTATTCAAATCCTTAGCCTACGAATTTTTCTTCAGATTTTTGCCTGTATCTTTGCTTTCTTCATATAGTTTTTCATATGCCAAACATCTATATCTGTATCTTACCAGTTTGAGCCTTCACAGCTTTGGGATTTTTAGATAATCTTTCTCTTTTACCAACAAAAAGCAAAACAAAATCTCTCATAGTTTCTTCTGAAATTTGTATGGTGGCATATTTTACTTTTAAATATGCAATCCTTTTGGAATTTTGTTTCCTGCAAGCTATGAGAAAAAGGATGAAAATATTTTTACAGGTGATCTAAATGATTACCAAATTGCTGCAAGCACTCCTTTTTGCCTTTTTGCATAAGCCATATCTTAACTGCATTTTCCATATTCCATGTAGAAAAGCATTTTTACAGAAGGAGGCCCACCATTCCCAGCCATTTCATTTTAAGGTTTTGCTTTGCTGCAATAGAAATCCCTTCTATACCTCCTCTACACACCTGTTTGCCAATAAAAATTTTGTGTGAGTAGGACTCCTGTGAATTTATAAGATGAAGTTGAATTTTATAACTGGTTCCATGTGGTGCAGCCCAGCAGGAGGACAGAGAGAAGGAGAAGCTCCAGAGGGAACAGAAGCTATAAGAACATGAGCCTCTAGAGATTTGCTGCTGCATTTCACAGAAAGCTCTAGACTTTTCTTTATAAGCTTATCATTATATATGGCCATCACCTTAGAACAGACGAGAATAGTGCTTTTTAAGTGAGGCATTCAGGACAGAACTGGAGAAAAATGTAGAACAAAATCCTAATTCAAAAAAAAAACCAGAATTCTAGGTTGACAGAGACTGGAGAAACCCTGAGAATATGACCCCCAGACATCCTTTTAGCTCAATAATGAAGTCACTCCTGAGGTTCACCCTTAACCAAAGATTAGACAGGCCCATAAATCAAAATGAGACTCCTGGGGCATACCAGCCCAGGAACAAGGACTAGAAGGCAGGAGAAGACAGGAAAGCTGGTAATAGGGGACCCAAGGTCAAGAAGAGAGAGTGTTGACATGTCTTAGAGCTGGTAACCAATGTCTTAAAACAATATATGTCCTAACTGTTTAATGAGAAGCTACTTTGCTCTGTAAACCTTCATCTAAAGAACAATTAAAAACAAAAGTTAGGCATTCAGAAGGAGGGTGTTCATTCCTTAGCAGATGGTTAGACTTATGTGTTTCGGTGAACATATGTACCCATTTCTACTGGGTATGTATCTAGAAGTAGAATTGCTGGGTCATAGAATATATGGATGTTCACAGCTTTAGTAGATATGGCCAAAGCATTTTTAAAGTGGTTGTACCAAATTGCACTTTCACTAGCAGTAGATTAGAATTCCAGTTGCTCCGTGTTCTACCAAATAGTTGGTATTTCCATTTTTTTTTTTTTAATTTTAGCCATTCTGGTGTGTAGGGTTAGGATCACATTGTGAGTTTTTATTAGAATTCCTCTGATAACTGATGTAGTCCCTTTCCATATGTATGTTGGCCATACAGAAATCTTTTATAGAGCGTTCAAGTATTGTCTTTCTATTGAATTCTCTTTTTTTTCTTTATGAATCATCCTTTGTATATTCTAGAACCAAGTTTGTAGTAGGATGTATGTATTGCAAATAACTTCTGCTTCCACATGAATTCTCCCTTGTAGCTTGTCATGAACTTTCAAATTAAAAAGCATGCCTTTTACAACAACAGGCAAATGTATAGAGACGAAAGTTTATAGGGGTTCCCAGGGGCAGGAGGGAGGGAATAAAGAGGTGCTATTGCATATTTTTTTTTTTTTTATTGCATATGGAAACTGAGTTTCTGTTTACAGTGATGGAAAAATCACACAGATTAAGGGTAGGGTTGCACAGCCGATTAATGTAATTCCTGTCAATAGTGTGTACACCTGTACAACTCATTCACTTGGCAAAGGTTGTGTGTTATATTTACATCAACAACAAAAATGTGCAGCTGCTGAGGCAAAATGATAGTACTGAATTGATGAGATGTATTCTTTTATTATACTCTTCTCTATTTTCTCATTTGTTTTTATAAGAAGTTACTGTTAAAATCAAAGATAATAAAACGTTTGCATGATGAAAGTGGATAGCAATGTCTATTCCACTCATTGTGTCCCTCTGAAGTTTAAATGAGGAACTACATGCCACTAGCAGACACCCAGCCTTACTTAGCACTCAGGAAATATTCATTTCTCCTACCCCTCTGGCTCACAGTTTTCTCCCCTTCTTTATTTGCTCTTTTCTGTTTCCAACTGGTTGCATGTGACCACCAGGCTTCCTGACTCCATCATTCTGCTTTCCATACCAATGTTATTGTAACCTTGGGATCTTGGGCAGTGGTGAAAGTTACTCACTGTCCCTGCCATTAGGAAGGGGACAAGCCAGTGCAGGTGGGAGGGGCAGTGGGGAAATTCGGCCTAGAGAAAGGACAGACCACCTTCCAGGAACCACACTGGCCTTCAGAGAGCTTTGTTGGCTGTGGTTCACCCGGCCAGCTTGTAGGTGTCAGGTGCCCTACGGCTCGGTGTTTAGTCCTCTCTCTCTATTGACACCCTCTGTCTGGAATGCCTCAGTGTGTCCACAGCCATCGGTCTGTAGCTGAGGTCGTGAGATTTACACTTTCAGCCATTTTAACTCCTCCTGGGTCCAGACTTATACTCAAATATCAGCTTAAATCTCTGTATCGGCCTCTTCATGTATAAAATGTGCATTATAATCTACATTCCTCATAGGGCTATCATACAGAACAAATATCTTAGGAAAGGAGAAGCCCTTACAAGAATCCTGGCACCAGTGCATGTACTCAGTAAGTGTTAGCTGTTAGTATTATTACCTGACATCTCCATGTGGATATCTTAACAGCTATTCCATGTTATCAAGGCCATGAAACAATTCTGGTCCCAACTCCATTCCACACTTATAAATGAATTTCCCAAGGCTTCAGTGATGGGAGTCTGTGTGTTTTTCCACACAATGGACATGGTTACTAAAGGTTGGCCAGGGCCTTCATAATAAGCTGCTCCAAAGTTCATATGAGTGGCCATTGAGACAAGTTACAACCAACTAATGCGAAAAAAAAAATAGAACCACTCTCAACTGCTCATGCTAGTATTCTCAGTCCAGAATATCTGGTGAGGGCACTATTATGGACTGAATTGTATAACCCCAAAAGGCATGTTGAAATCCTAACCACCGTACCCGTAAATGTGACCTGATTTGGATATAGGGGATTTTAAAATTATATTAATGAGGCCATACCAGTGTAGAGTGGGTCCTAAACCTAGTCCCTTCTGAGTTATAAAAACAGCAGAATAGACACAGACACACTCAGTAGGAGAGGAAGACAGACAACGGAGCAGATGCATCTACAAGACCAGGAACACAAAGGGTGGCTGGAAGCTGCTAGAAGCTGGAGTAGACATGAGCCATGCCCTGAATTCAGACAGGTAGCCTCCTGAACTGTGAGAAAATAAATTTCTATTCTCTAAAGCCACCCGACTGTGTTATTTTTTTTTCCTACGGCAGCACTAGGTAACTAACACACATACCTGTGCTTATAAATCCAGCCCAGTGTAAAATAGTGCTCTCCCCTCCGTGGTCTAGCCCACCTGAATCCTGCTGTTTCCCTGTCAGTGTCCTCTGCTTTCACATAGAGCTATGACAGAGTTGCCTTGATGCTGCTGCATAGAAATTCACTTTACTTTTTACTTTGTATTTATGATTAACTAATATTAATTCTAATATTTTCTATGGTTTTTAAATTTTTCTGTGGAGACATTCCTATAATCTATGAATAATAAGAGTTATACGTTTTCTTTTTCTACTCCAGTGTAAAATATTTAATAGAAATAATCAGAGAAAGCATCCTTATTTTATTGCTAATTAATTTTAAAGAGAATGTCCCACATTTCACCAGGAATTATCATGCTAGTTGTAGTTTTCCACATTGGGGAACTCCTTTTCTGTTCCATGTTTGCTCAGAGTTCTTATGTCTCAGTGTGGTTGGATTTTATCACTGCCTTTTCACTGTCTCTTGAGGTGAACCTGTGTCTTTTCTTCCTTAACCTACACATGTGGTGAATTAAATTATTAAATCTTTAACGTTCACTCAAGCTTGTATGCTGACAATAACCCCCCTTGATGCTCGCCTATTACGTGCTTTATACCTTGCTGGATTTCTTTGCCAGCATTTTCTGTAGGTTTTTGCATCTCAATTGCTTAGTGTGCTTGTCCTGTAACTCTTCTTATACCTTCCTTTTCTAATTTGGTATCAATATTAAAATAGCCTTAGGGAACAAGTTGGGAAGCATCTCATAGTTTTCTCTTCTTTATTGACTGTGTACAAGATTGAAATGATCTGTTTTTTGCGTGCTTGCTGGAACCTGCCTGAAAGTGATCTACCAAACCCAAAACCAGTTGGCCATCGAGTTGATTCCATCTTTGTAGGGAGATCTTGAACTACTGACCCATTTTGTGTAGTGATTAAAGGCCTCTTCTGATGCTACTTTCCTTAGACAAATTTCCACTGCATGTTTTAGGCTTTTAGGATTTCATCTTTAAATATCATGTGTTTATCACTGTTTTCCACCTGATCCAGGTCAATTAACCCCAGATTTTCCATTTTCCCGAAGTGAGAGTGTGTATCTACTCCTGGTACCAATTCCCTTGACTAAGACTTATTTGCAAAGCAAGATACAACCCAGCCTCCTTGAGTCCATAATGTGAGGTTACAGTCTCACATTATGTGATTTTTTTTTGTAGCTTTTTATTGTTTTGTTATTTTTTTCTTTTACGTAGGCTGTAATTGTTCTTCTTCTTAAAATTTTTTTATTTACTTTTTTTTCTTTTTTCATTTCACCGCTACCTAGCAGTTTTAAGAAACCTGGTGGAGTAGTGGTTAAAAGCTACAGCTGCTAACTAAAAGGTTGGCAGTTCAAGTCCACTGAGTGCTCCTTGGAAACCCTATCGGGCAGTTCTACTCTGCCCTTTACGGTCCCTATGAGTCGGAATGGATTAGAGGACAACAAGTTATTGGTTCTAGTGGTTTTAAGGTTGTGCATTTCAGGTTCAGGTCTATAATCTAGCTGAGAACCGACTCCGGGTTCAGTGCGGTGAGGTGCCCAGTTGCATCTGTGCGTCAAGAGAAGGCGCCTCAAGAGCTAGGGGAGGGGGCGGCAGGGATGCTCAGAGAGGGGCACCCGGGGGAGGTGCGAGGTCCCGGGCAGCCCTACCACAAGCTGGCGGGGAGCAGGAAAGAGCTGGCTTCAGGAGCCTTTTGTGACAGTCCCAGCCCACCCAGCCCCACCTGGACCTCAGACCTAGCAGGCTGGCAGGTCCCAATAGAGCTAGGGGAAGCCTAAGGCCATAGAGGGCGAGATCCAGGGTATATACCTGAGCCTGATCACAGCGCTTATGATGGGATAGGAGGGCAGAGGAGGCATATGGGGACTTGGGTCCAGACAGTGGACACAGAAGGGTGGGAACTTGTGGTTAGCGTCAGGATCCGAATGTGGAGGCCTTCAAGATGCACTTCGGGGAAGAGAAGGTGAAGCCACAGAGGCCACACTGCCTGGCACCCACCTCTGTCCCCCTCGCAGGGCCCCAGACTGAACGCACCGCCTGCGCTGCCCTAGGAGAGCTCCCCAAGTGTGGTACTCTTAGTTTGAGGAGCAAGAGAGCCCACCCTGGTCTAGGCTAGGGAATTTGTTTCCTCTGGTCTCATAACTGGCTGTGAGCGGACTCTTGTCTGCACAGACTAAAGACGAATTATCAAAATGAGCTCCAGACTCCTGATTTGACTTAGATATCATAAATTAAAACAGAGAAATACAACTTTAGCAATAAGTGCCTACCTGGAGCCCAAGTTGCATTAAAAAAAAAAAAAAACCTGAACAAGATCCCAGAGGGAGTGAATGATAAGAGGCTCCTTCTTTTGCCACCCTGTGGTCCCAAGCTTTTTCTTTTCCCAACTCCCAAGACTGTATCAACTGCTCTGAGATTTTTAGAATAAAGATCCCCAGGAATATCACTGCTCCCACCCCGTGAGGATTTTCCCAGTGCTGGGTTAGACTAAGACAGAATCCTCCTGAGGCTTCCGGGGCCTGTGTACTGGTTCAGAGCCAGTTCATTTTTCCTGCAATTGGGCATGACCCCAGGACATGTCTCTGAGAGTGCTGACACTTCCAGAAGCCAATGCCCCTGTCACTGAGTTTCTCTGTCTTGGTCTCAGGATCAGTCAGGACAGCTTGTCACCTCAGGACTGTTTCTGTTGAAGGACACCTAAGCAGCACTATGGGTTTGTCCCTCACACCCTGCAAACCTGCCACCTCTGAGTGGGGCGAGGAGCTACTGAAACACTGAAATCATTGAAACTAGGAGAAGCCACAGCCCATGGTACTGGGAGAAAAATGGGAGGGAGAGAGAGGTGAAAAGGTATAAAGGCCCAGTTGTGAAGGCGACCAGCGGCCGGGATGTCCTGAAGCCGCAAAGCTGACGGAAGCTGAATGGTCTCAAACCTGCTGCCCCTGAGCGCATCTTTTCTTTCAATGGAAAAAGCCTTTCCCTGCTCTTTTGCGACTGGGCTGGAAGGGCCTTTGACTTATAACGTGAAGCAGCCTCCAGAGCCTCTTGGGGCAAGTGATGGTCAAGGAGGCTCTGCCCAGTCCCACCCTGCCCTTCCCAGCTGTCAGAGGACCAGGAATTTCAGTCTTCCAGCTCCTGGGCTGATCTAGTGACTTGTAACAGGATTTCACTGGACCTCGAAACTTTGAAAGATGGGAAATACTGCCTGGGTCCTGGTCTCATTACAGAACTTACATACAGGATAAGAAGAGGAGTTTGGGCCTTGACACCTGACATCTTAGCAAAGGTTTCTGTTTGTTTAGGAGGAAAGAGGTAAAAAGAAGGCAGTGTCTACTACGTCCTTTGCCATGTGTGTCAGGAAATCCTCATGAAGGGCCTCTCAGGTAAGGAGTGATGGGAAATGCCTTGGTTTACTGTTAAACTTTGCCGTTGAGGCATTTTCTTCATGGAGGGCATGTAAAATGTTGTCTATTCAAGGAAACACTCTAATTCTTATGTAGACTTTGTACAGAATGACTATGTATGAAAACTAAACTTGGTACTTCAGCAAAGAGGTTACTTCTCAGAGAAGGCCCACGGGGAAGTTTATACCAACTTCTGTGGTGCTTCCATTGTTCCAAGGAGCCCTGGTGGTGCAAAGGTTAAGTGCTTGGCTGCTAACCGAAAGGTCAGTGGTTTGAACCCACCCAAAGGCTCATAGGTGTAAAGATGTGGCTGCCTGTTTCCATTAGGATTACAACTCATGAAACCCTGTTGGGACAGTATTGCCTTCACTCTGGGCCGCAGTGACTCAGAAATCCACTCGATGGCACCTAGCAACAAGAACAACAAGCCATTGCTCCCAATGTGCCTGAAACGCCTCTCTGGGGAAGGCCGGCCTTCAGAGCCAGCTCATGGCCACATCGGAATTGAGACTCATTTTTTGTTACCACACCTTATTTTGGGTCCCAAAATTTAGTTTCCATTTTATTCACCAGACTTGCCTACAGACATCTCTCAGATATTGTCAAAATTAATTCTATTCTCTAATAATGATTTTCCATCAAGAGTATATTCCCAAGCGTTTCCAAGAGACTGAAAAATCTTTCCGAAGAGTCATGTCCAGTGCCATGTTGTGCAGTGACTACAGTATTAACACGGTATATTTACCCACATTGTTCCCACGTTTTCTGCTTTCCTGAAATACGGCTGAAATTCCAAGTCTACCTCCTGAAGCACTTCCATTAGCGTCTCATTTGGGAGAAGTCTGGTGGCGATGAATTCTCTCAGTTTTCCTTCCCTAAGAGTGGCACTATTTTTTCTTTACTCCTGAAGGTAATGATCGGATATAGAAGTCTGGGGTAATGTTTCTGATCTTTCAGTGTTGAAGAAATGTTTTTTCACAACCTTTCGGCCTCTGTGGTTTTCTGATAATGAAGAAAGAGTCATTGAAATTATTTTTCCCATGTGAAATCTATTGTTTTCTCTCTAGCTTCTTCCTGGGTATTTTCTTGATCTTTGTTATTCTGCAGTTGATTATGATGTACTGTATTTTTGTGCAAATAATGCACACATTATAGATATTTTTTGCCAACTGAGCCTTCCCCTTCCTGGGTACTCTTATAAGAACAGTGCCTAATTTTATTTATTTTTTTTTATATGTTGGTGTAAAAAACTAGCACAGCATGCTTGCAAATATGCCGGTTTGGGGGAGGGGAGCGTGTGATTTGCAAAAAACACATAACACAATATTTGCATAAAAATACGATATTTTCACAGAGAATTCTTTAGGTTTAACCTGTTGGGGTTTGCTGACCTTCTGAACCTGTAAGTTCACGTCTTTCATCAAACTTGGAAAGTGTTCATCCAGTATTTCTTCCAATATGTTTTCCTACAGCACACATTTTCTCCACTTCTTCTGGAGTTCTAATAAATAAACAGACTTTTTCTCTAATTCTTGAGGCTCTGTTCATTTTTTTCCATATTTTTTCTCTCTTTTCAGAATGAATATTTTAAACTCACCTATTTTTTTCTCTGTCATCACCATTCTGCTATTGAAACTATCAAATGAATTTTATTTCTACCATGTATTTTTACCATGTAAAATTTTCATTTGCAAATAGCACCTATTATCCTTCCATTTGTTTAAAAAGCGTCCCTGTTATTTCTTGGAGAATGATTAGAACAGCATTTTAAAATCTGTGTCTTATGATTTCGAGACTACAAGTCCAGCTTAATTTTATGGAGAATTTTTTTCTTTTCTTTTTAGCAGTCTATTGACCCAGTTATGTTCAGGCTCCAAGTTCTGTCCCATCTTCTGTATTCTGTGGTTCAAATGTTAATTCAGTTTTTGAAGGCTTTGCAGTTGTATTTAGGTCTAATCTATGTGAGTGCCACTCAGTCTGGAACCTTGATGGTGTTCTAACACATAGTGCAGCTCTTAAAGGATTTGATAATGCTTCTTAGGGTCAGGGCAATGCAGATGCATCGGGGGGTGAACCAGGAGTTCATAGCAAGTCTGCAGAATCTCTTTCTTGCACAGTCTCCTCTCTTTATTTCTCTGCTGTTCTCTGAGTTCTGAAGGAGTGCTTTCCTGGCCCACTGGCAGGAATGCTGAGGCTTTAATCTCTTTATTCTGTTGTGCACATTAGTGACTGGTTCTGCCTATGGGGCCAAAGCACTGGACAACCAGCCAAAAGGCTGGCAGTTTGAACCTGTCACAAAGCGCCTCAGAAGACAAGCCTGGCTATCTGCTTTCAAAAAGTCTCAGCCTTTGAGGTATAATTCACAAGGTGTCAATTAACAGCAGAGAGAGATAAAAAATATATTGGAGCTTCCTCTACAATATTTGGCCCTTCCATACTCTGGTCAGAGAGAAGGATTCTCCTCTGCCAGAGTTTCAGGTGTCTGCCCACCTGCCCACCTGCCCATCTCTCCTTTACAGATGCTCTATCCCATTTATATGAGAGAGGGCTTCTCTGGGAGCTGTTTCTGTCCACAAAGGGTCTGCAGCTCTGGGATTTGGGCTCATTTAATTTCAACCTCTGGAATGTTCATACTTTATGTTCTGGTTTCCCGCCCCACCCCACCCCCCACCCCATCCACCTTCAACAGTTTCCTTTGCAGAATCCTCAGATAGAGTCCCATGCATTTCCAGATACTTAGTTGTCAGATACCAGCATAGCCACCCGGGGAAGTGCTGGTTGTGGTTGGTGGGGGAGGGACTGTACACTGAAGGAGCTGCAAGACCTGGCTGCCTTGTGTGAGCAGGACGGGGTTGTGCTGAGGGACGAGTGCTGAAGGTGCTGAGTGAAGGGGAGTTTAATATAAAGTTGGATCAAGGAGAGTTTGTTGACAAGGATTTATTGCCATAGCAAGGGTTCTGGAAATGGGTTTAATATGCTGTGGGATTGCTTTTGGAAGTTTGGAAAACACAAGGGCCCAAATTCTATGAAATTGAAATACCAGACCTACTGTGTCAGGTGTTGGAAGAGGGAATAAAAGCCTCCAATGTGTGGACAACTCTAAGTTAGTCTTCTATAAGACCATTTCTTGGAGGTCCTGAAGGACACCCATTTCATTTAAAGAATAAGGAATGTGGAGATGAGGGGAGCACCAGCAACATGGAGCTTACCAATATCTATCCTTTGTAGGGGGTCCCTGGGTGCCACAAACAGTTAAGTGTTCTATACTAGCTGAAAGTTTGGTGGTTTGAACGCACCCAAAGGCACCTCCAAAGACAGTCCTCACGGTCTGCTTTTAAAGGATCACAGCCTTGAAAACCCTATTGAACACTTCTACTATGCCCACATGGGGTGGTCATGAGTCAGAAAGGACTTGATGACAGCTAACAAGAACAATTCTCTATAGGCTCAGGTTTTAGTGGAGGCTGGGCAGCCTAGTAGCAATGTAAATCATGGTATCCCAGCTGAACAGAGGCCAGGTGGAAGTACTTAACTGTCAGAAACAAGTTGTGTGTTGATTACCATAACGGTCAGTAGCTCAGAGTATTAGTTATCTATTGGTGCATAATAAGTTATCCCCAAACTTATCCGGTGTGAGATAAATATAAAAATATTAAACCCATTCCGATAAATTTGGAACTAGACAAAAATTTTGGTATCACTCAACATAGTTTTTAGGTGAAGGAATAAACTAGAAAATTTAAATAACTAGTACAAGTATTAAAAGAGATATTTAAAATAATGATATAATTACATACCTGCATAAAAGACAAATGCATCAAAATCAATGGTTTCTCTCCAGTATAGAATAAGGGTCTAAATTTGGCAAGGGTGGGAAGAGCAGACCGTTCTCTTTCCCCTACTACTTGACTGTACCACACTGTATCCAAAACTGTAAAATATTTAGCAAAACATTGTTTTAACCAGAGCAGCAAAGGACCCCTATGAGGGAAAACAGTGTATTAAAGTACATAAAATGAAACCTGAATATATGCAAAAATATGCCATACTTTCAAATGGAACGTCTTGTCAATTAAATGGAGGTCCTTAAAGCTAATATATAAGTGGAATGCATTTCCAGCCGGAATATTAAGATAGTTGTTTTTGAACTGTATACAGTAATCACATGCTACAAATACTACAGTAGATAACAAAGAATAGATAACAAAGAATATTCCTGTTGTTATGAGACTTGGAGTCGATTTTTGACTCAAAGCGATCCCATTTGACTGCCCCATAGGGTTTTCTAGGTCGTAATCATTATGGGAGCAGAACACCAGGTCTTTCTCCCTTGGAGCCACCTGGTGGGTCCGACCTGCCAAACTTTCTTTGGATTAGCAGTTGAGCACTTAATCGCTGCAAAACCAGGGCGGTTTTACCAAAGTAAAACATGAAAAAGCAGGATAGTAACAGGTGTCTACCTCTTCGGGTAATAGAACAAATTGATATTACATAGCATAGAAATTGACAAGTAGACCAATGAAACAGAAAATCTGTTAAGAAGTCACAATAACTTACAAAGGTCGTATTTCAAGAAAATTATATTTATTTAATAAATGGTGCTGACTCAAGTGATCGTTCTGGGGGACAAAGCTTGCAAAAATGTGATACACAAATGATAGATTTGGAAAATCATGTGAAATGGAGAGGACAAGGCTTAATAACAATTTCCGTTTTACACAGAAGGATAAAAGTTAAGCACTTGAACAATGAGCAGTGAATTCAAACAGTTCATTCAGAGTAAATCCACATGCCCAATAAACACAGTCCAAGTTAAGAAAATATCAAACTGCCAGTGAAACTGGCATAATTTAAAAATCAGCACCACCTATGGCTGGCCGGGCTGTGGGGAGAAGGATGCCCTGAGACGTGGCTGGAGAGGTGCATTATGGCAGCCTCTAGGGGAAAGACATGGCCATGACTCTGTACTTTTAACATTTTTTGAATTGGAAATCTCACTCTGGGGAGTCTATTCCACAGAAACAAATCCTATAGTATAGATAGAATAGTTATTATTAATATGACCAAACTTTGTCCATTGATGGTGGAATGATAGAGAACTTATGGTAAAGCTACATCTTCAATAAAACAGGGAGTCCTTAGAATGAAAAAGAGTTGTAGTAGTTGAGTGGGAGAAATCTCTATGAAGTATTATGGAAGTATTACTGAAACAATCAAGGTGCAGTGAAGTGTATATAAAATGAGCACATCTGGGTTAAACAATATCAATTGTTTGAATATGCTTGAATACCTGTTTATGTTTACGTGTGTGTAGAAATGAGAAGACGAGGATACATGTATGTCCGTGTGTGCTTGTTTAAGCAAGGATAGGAGAGACGACTTACCACATTGTTAACCTGAATTACCTTGGATTCACTTGTGGGAAAGAACAGGGGGAGGAGAGTTAGAAGATGCAGGAAGAGTGGACTTAAAAAGCATGGATGATAATGCTTCGTATTAGTAGTGTTATGTATGGACAAATAAATCTGTCTTGAGCAGAGAGAGCCAGAATATTCCTTAGAAGTAAGGATGGCTTTGGACATCTTATCAAGAGGGACCAGTCCCTGGAAAAGGACATTATGCTTAGTAAAGCAGAGGTCCAGGGAAAAAGAGGAAGACCCTCAATGAGATTGATACAGTGGCCGCAACAGTGTGCTCAAATATAGCAACGATTATTAGGATTGCAATGACCGGGCCGAGTTTTGTTCTGTTGTGCCTAGGGTCACTGTGAGTCAGAACTGACTTGATAGCTTCTAACAACAACATGTATAAGTCCAGATAAAGTGTACTGAGTTGATATCATCTATTTAAATTATTCATGTAAGTTAAAGACCCAAAAATATAGTGTTAGTGCCATATCTAATGACTTACAGAGAATCAAGGTAGAATGTCAAGTGAAAGAAGGGGCGAGAGCAATGTGGGTCGAGTGAGACCAAGTCACCATAAAAGCAAACACCCCAGCAGATGTACTTGTGTACCTGTGACTGTGTATATGTGTCCCTGCAGAGAAATGTACGGAAGGACACACATGTGTCTATTAACATTGGATACCTTGTGGGAGAGGGAGCAAATTACATATGAGGGTGGGACCCTGATGTAACTTTTTTGTCATACAAATCTGTAGTCTTGAAAATGTAATAAAAAACAATTTCAGAACTTTGGAAATTGATAAACATCGTAGATACATGTATATTTTAATCTGTTTCGTTAGATATTTTAAATAGGTGAAAATTTTCTATAATGACAGACAAAAGATTTTACTCACTGGAAGGAGAGCACACCACAGACAGTAATAATCAGATCCAGTGCATTTGTTCTTTGAACCAGTGAGCTCTTCTGGTCTCTATAACTGGAAATGACCAAAAATAATTTGGGGAAGTCAGTAGAGTTACCCCTCAAACACGTCTGCAAGCACATGTCTACAGCTAAATGTAGAAGGCTGGACACCATGTGCGATTCACTAGGTAACTCATGACGCTCCAGAAAATTCTCTTTCCTGGATGTGCTGGTACCACCTCCTCCCTGCCTGGACCCACTGTATAACCCGCCTTTGTGCATTCGAGGCCCTTTTCAGGTCTGAGCCTTGGTGAAATGTGTGCACCTGACCCATTGCTTCTCTGAAGTAGCCCCTTAGCTGGAGGAGTGAGAGGTCTGCTCGGTGGAAGATGAAGGAAAAGAGCTCTCGGATTGTTTTGGAATCTTCCTGGGCCTGGAGCTTTGACTTTTTGTTTGGGATGTTGTTGACTCTTGCGCATTTTTCTCTTGGATAGAGACCTCTGAGAATAGAGAGTAGATTTAGTTGAGCTTTCAGGGTCCTTATCCTCACTTGTGAGCCCAAAGCTTTGGTCATAGAGACCCCTGGAGGCCTCTCCATCACCATATCCTCCACCTCTGCAGACCCCATGGTTTCTTTCTTCTTCCCCAGAGACCCACCACCCTATGGGGGCACTGCTGTGGAAGACAAAGTCTCCATTGTAAAGTGGCACTGTTTATGGTAGTTCATTTTTTAAGAAGTTGTTTTTCTTTAATTCCACATTTATTGAATTCCAATGAATTTGTTCCTTTGGAACTTAGAAATGACCTCATTCCCCTGAAACTTCATAATAAATGTGTGATGTCATTGAAAGAAGTTTTCTATAAGGGTGATTTTCTTAGTAAATTTGGGGTGTAAGCACTGAAACGAGAGCAATGCTCACCTCTTTTCAACCTCTTTTACTGAAATGCTGTTTTACGGAGAAGTTATACTTAAAGAGAAGAATGCGTATATTTAGTTAAGACTCTTACATGTATACCTCTTTCTTGTACCCTTCTTAACCAAGCTACAGTAGGGGATTAAAATTGCTTTTCTCGGAAGAGAAGCCCTTGTCCTTATTAGAGGAACGCCTTCAGCGTGAAGCAGAAAGAGATGTCTGTATCTGAGAACCTGATGCCAGAAACCTCAGATAGACAGCACACAACCACCTTAACTGGTTGTGTCTGGGTGGGTTGCCTATGTCAACCTAAAGGTCTGTGTATGTTTGTGAATATGTGGGAAGGACTGTAGACTTCAGGAACCAGAAAGAGATAGAGCTAGGTCGTGTGTGTTGGATGGAGGGAAAGCTCCAGAGACAAGATTCAGAGATGGAAGCTGCCAGCAGTGTGTTAGAGGGATACAGAGACCAAGGAGGGAGCAGAAAGCAGGGCTGAGCCACTGAAAGGCAGAATGGGGCAGCAACAGAAAAGACAAAGGGGGTACACTAGTTGGAGAAAGGATGGAGAATTGGGAATGATAGGAGAAACTGAGGTTAGCTATAGTTGGAATTTGAAAATTCTTTCTCTCTAGGCTTTGAAAACATGATGCTGATTGAAGAAAGTTAGTCACAAAAGGACAACTACTGTATGATCTTACTTACATGAAATAAGCAAATATACAGAAACCGAAGATTATTGGGGGTTGCCAGCTGTGACAGGGAGGTGGGAAGGGCCTAAAGTCTTTCACTGACTCATCTCATGCTCTCATTCTTAATCTCTTTATACTCTCTATACTTTTTCTTTTTAAATTTATAACATTTCTATTACTTAATCATCATATAACTTGAGTTTTAAATACAAAAAAAAAATTCAAAAAAAGAGAAATGAGTAAGAGAAGGTGCCACCGTGCAATACTTTGTGTCAGCTGGGCATCAGCGAACCAGACTGACAGAATGCACTTCTTCTTTGCGGAAAGCTTGAGCAGAGTCATGGCAGCTACAATGACCATGTCATATAGACACTCCAGTAAAAGGTCTGGTTAACTAGAACTTTGGAAATTGGGTGAGTGGGTAGAAAGGAATGCATAGCAGAGAAACTAAAGATATATATATATATGTATATATATGTTAATTAAAATAACTTTGTGTAGCTAGTAATTGCGAATGATAATTCATCGTGGATTTCTGAGCAGAAGATCCAGGTAATGATACCTGACTTCGAGAAAGTTTGCTTTGGCATTATTGTGCACAGAACACCCAAGGAAGAAATACAGCTCCTCAACGGGAGCAGATGCACTGCTTCAGCAAATCTTAGGATATAAAGTTAGAAGAAAAGCATCATCTCCTGAAGGTCATAAAAGTTGTTTATGAGTCTATACTAGATTTTCTTTTATTTTTTTTATTGTGCTTTAAGTGAAAAGTTACAATCCAAGTCAGTTTCTCATACAAAAACTTATGTACACATTGTTATGTGACCCTAGTTGCTCTCACTACAATGTGACAGCACACTCCTTCTCTCCATCTGTGTTCCCTGTGTCCATTCAACCAGCTCCTGTTCCCCTCTGCCTTCTCATCTTTACTCCAGATAGGAGCTGCCCATATAGTCTCATGTGTCTACTTAAGCTAAGAATCACACTCCTCACCAGTAACATTTTAGGTCCTATAGTCTAATCTTTGTCTGAAGAGTTGGTTTCAAGAATGGGTTTTAGTTTTGGCTGACAGACAGTCTGGGGGTCATGACCTCTGGGGTACCTCCATCTCAGTCAGACCGTTATATCTGGTCTTTTTACTGGAATTTGAGGTCTGCATCCCACTTTTCTCCTGCTTCATCAGGGATTCTCTACCATGTTCCCTTTCAGCGCAGTTATTGGTGGTAGCCAGGCACCATCTGGTTCTTCTGGTCTCAGGCTGATGGAGTCTCTGCTTTATGTAGCCCTTTCTTTCTCTTGGGCTAATATTTTCCTTGTGTCTTTGGTGTTTTTCATTCTCCTTTGCTCCAGATGGGTTGAGAGCAATTGATGCATCTCACATGGCAGTTTGCTAGCTTTTAAGACCCCAGACGCCACTCAACAAAGTGAGATGCACAACGTTTTCTTAATATGCTTTCTTATGCCAGTTGACCTAGATGTCCCCTGAAACCATGGTCCCCAGACCTCCGCCCCTGCTACTCTGTCCCTCAAAATGTTTGGTTGTATCCTGGAAACTTCTTAGCTTTTGGATAAGTCCTGTTGTGCTGACTTCCCCTGCATTGCGTGTTG
Organism: Loxodonta africana; assembly: GCF_030014295.1. NCBI lineage: Eukaryota > Metazoa > Chordata > Mammalia > Proboscidea > Elephantidae > Loxodonta > Loxodonta africana. Next base: position 313,474 of record NW_026975124.1, read on the forward strand.
TCCTTTCCTTCACCTAAAATAATTCTATCTCCTATCAAATTAGTGAAAACCCTCTCCATCCCTTCCCACACTGGCATCCATCGAAGAGTGTTTTCTACTGTGTTTAAATCTTTTCTTGAGTTCTTATAAAAATGGTCTCATACAATATTTGTCCTTCTGTGACTAATTTCCCTCAGTATAAAGCCTTCCAGATTCCTCCATGTTATGAGATGTTTCATGGATTCATCATTGTTCTTTATCACTGTGTAATATTCCATTATGTGAATATACCATAATCTGTCCACTCATCTGTTGACGGGCATCTTGGTTGTTTCCATCTTTTTGCTTTTGTAAACAGTGCTGCAATGAATATAGCTGTGCACTAATCACTAAAAAGAGCATTTCAAGATCTATCCAGAAGTACAACACTGCCAGTGATAGCGTAATATTCATACACATACAAGGAGTACCAGTTAATACAATCTATTTAAATTTACACACCAACTACTAAGGACAAAGATGAAGAAATTGAAGATTTTTACCAACTTCTACAGTCTGAAATTTATGCAATGTACAATCAGGATGCATGCATAACTACTGGTTATTGGAATGAGAAATTGGAAACAAAGAAGGATCAGTAGTTGAAAATATGGCGTTGGTGATAGAAATGATACCAGAGATCACATGATAGAATTTTGCAAGACAAACGACTTCTTCATTGCAAATAACTTTTTTCCACAACATAAACAGCAAGTTTTTTTTTTTTTTTTATAAGTGTGGGCCTCACCGGATGGAATACACAGGAATCAAACTGACTACATGTGTGGAAAGAGATGATGGAAAAGCTCAATACCATCAGTCAGAACATGGTCGGGACCAACAACAGAACAGTCAACTACTCATATGCAAGTTCCAGTTGAAGCCGAAGAAAATTAGAACAAGTGTATGAGAGCCAAAGTATGACCATGAGTATATCCCACCTGAATTTAGAGACCATCTCAAGAATAGATTTTACATGTTGAACACTAATGACCAAAGACCAGATGAGTAGTGGAGTGACATCAAGGACATCAGACATACAAAGAAAACAAGAGGTCATTAAAAGAGGAAGAAAGAAAAGATGAAAATGGATGTCATAAGAGACTCTGAAATGTGCTCTTGAACATCTAGTAGCTAAAAAGAACAGAAGAAATGATGAAGTAAAAGAGTTAAACAGAAGATTTCAAAGAGCAGCTATGGAAGACAAAGCAAAGTATTATAATGACATATACAAAGATCTGGAGTTAGAAATCGAAAGGGAAGAACACCCTCAGCATTTCTCAAGCTGAAAGAGCCGAAGAAAAAATTCAAGCCTCAAGTTGCAATAGTGAAGGATTCTACAGAGAAAATATTGAACAACTCAGAATGTACCAAAAGAAGATGGAAGGAATACACTGAGTCACTACACTAAAAAGAATTGGTAGATGTTCAACCATTTCGGGAGGCAGCATATGATCAGGAAGCAATGGTACTGAAGGAAGAGGTCCAAGCAGTACTGAAGGCATTAGAGAAAAACAAGGCTCCAGGAATTGATGGAATACTAATAGAGATGTTTCAACAAACAAATGCAATACTGGAAGTGCTCATATTTCTATGCCAAGAAATTTGGAATACAGCTACCTGGCCAACTGACTGGAAGAGATCCATACGTATGCCTATTCCAAAGGAACAAATGTAGAAATTATCATCAATATCACATGCAAGCGAATTTTTGCTGAAGATCATTCAACAGTGGCTGCAGCAGTACATTGACAGAAACTGTCAGAAATTCAAGCCGGATTCGAGAGGATGTGGGAACAGGTATGTCATTGTTGATGTCAGATGGATCTGGCTGAAAGCAGAGAATATCTGAAAGATGTTTACCTGTGTTCTATTGACTATGCAAAGGAATTTGACTCTGTGAATCATAACAAATTATGGATAACATCACAAAAAAACGGGAATTCCAGAACACTTAATTGTGCTCATGGGGAACCTCTGCATAGATGAAGAGGCAGTCATTCAAACAGAACAATGGGCTACTACTGCATGGTTTAAAGTCAGGAAAGGTGTGCATCATCCTTTCACTATAATTATTCAATCTGTATGCAGTCCACATAGTCCAACAAACTGAACTATATGAAGAACAGAGCATCATGATTGGAAGAAGACTCATTAACATCCTGTGATATGCAGATGGCACAACCTTGCTTGCTGAACGTAAACAGGACTTGAAGCACTTACTGATAAAGACCAAAGACTGTAAAGACTTAGGTATGAATTACACCTCAACATAAAGAAAACAAAAATCCTCATCCGTGGAGCAATAAGCAACATCATGATAAATGGAGAAAAGATTGAAATTGTCAAGGATTTCATTTTACTTGGATCCACAATCAACACCCATGGAAACATCAGTCAAGAAATCAAATGATGCATTACATTTGGAAAATCTGCTGCAAAGAAATTTTTAAAGCATTAAAAAGCAAAGATGTCACCTTGAAGACTAAAGTGTCCCTGATCCAAGCCACGGTGTTTTCAATTGCCTCATATGCACATGAAAGCTGGACAATGAATAAGGAAGACCTAAGAAGACACAGGACCTGGCAGTGTTTCATTCTGTTGTACATAGTGCCACTGTGACTTGGAACTGACTTGAGGGAACTAACAACAACAACAACGCAAGGCAATACATGTCATGATGATATGTTATTTATTTCAAACTTGGAAGCCATTGGAGGATATTCCTTTACATAATATGTACACCCTGACTTACTAAGGAGACAACATGGGTGTTTCTTTGTAAGCAAAATCTCCTAAGAACAGATACTTTTGAATTGGGAGCAGTACTTTAATTGGAGTTTGTTAGGAGGCTCTGAGAAACAATTTTTCTGTGATAGTGTATATGTCTTCTTCTATCATTCACTTGTTTTAGAATAACTCACCTTTGAATGAGAATATGTTAGAGCCAGGACATATGACGAAATATAAACACAAGAATTTGCTAAAATGAATAAATTTTTAACACTAAAACAGTTTCATCTGGGAAAAAAAATTCTTTTATATGTATATTGTTGATCCTCTATTATATACAGAGAATTTCTATTTTAATAACTTTCGTTTCTTTCTTCCTACCTTCCTTCCGTCCTTCCTCCCTCTCTCTTTCTCTTCCTCCCTCCCTCCCTTCCTTTACTTCTTTCCTTTCTCTCTCTCTTTCTGTTCTATGTCATTAAAAAGTGTACCATCCTTTAGATTCACCAGTTCCAAATAGTTGAGAGATAATATAGGGTAGCTGTGAGTTGGAATGAACTCTATGACAATGGGTTTGGTTTACAGGATATGTATTTTAAAAGATTATATATATATATATATATATAATTTAGCTGTACATTTAGGGAAAACTACTTTACTTGTATACTTTCTTTTCCAATGCATATGGAACATTCTCTGGGAGAGACCACATATTAGGCCATAAAGCACACCTTAACAGAATCCAAAACATCAAAATATTGCAAAGCATCTTCTCTGACCGTGAAGCTATAAAAGTAGAAATAAAAAACACAAAAAAAGCAGAGAAAAGTAATCAAACACTCAGAAACTGAGCAATACCTTGCTCAGAAACGACTGGGTTACAGAAGAAATTAAGGATGGAATAAAGAAATTCAAAGTATCCAATGAGAATGAAAACACTTTGTACCAGAACCTTTGAGACACAGGTAAAGCAGTGCCCAGAGGTCAATTTATAGCAATACATGCACACATCCAAAAAGAAGAAAGGGCCAAAATCAAAGAATTATCCCTACAACTTAAACAAATAGAAGGAGAGCAACAAAAGAAACCCTCAGGCATCAGAAGAAATTAAATAATAAAAAGTAGAGCAGAATTAAATATAATAGAGAACAGAAAAAAAAATTGAAAGAGTTAACAAGACCAAAAGCTGGTTCTTTGAAAAAATTAACAAAATTGCTACAACATTGGCCAAACTGACAAAAGAAAAACAGGAGAAGAAGCAAATTACCCAACATCACAACAGACCCAACTGAATTTAAAAGAATCATATCAGATTAGTATGAAAAATCATACTCTAATAGCTTTGAAAACCTAGAAGAAATGGATAAATTTCTACAAACACATTGCCTACCTCAGCTAACAGAAACAGAGTTAGAACAATTAAATAAACCCATAACAGAAGGAGAGGTTGAAAAAGGTAATTAAAAAAATTAAAAATCTCCCAACAACAACAACAACAACAACAAAAAAGCCCTGGCCCTGACAGCTTCCCTGGTGAGTTCTACCAAACTTTCAGGGAAGAGTTAACATTACTACTAGTAAAGTTAACATTACTACTACAATTAGAGCATTGAAAAAGATGGAATACTCCCAAACTCATTCTGTGAAGCCAGCATATCCCTGATACCAAAACCAGGTAAAGACACCACAAACACAAAAAATTACAGACCTATATTCCTCATGACCTTAGATGCAAAAATCCTCAACAAAATTCTACCCAATAGAATTCAATAACATATCAAAAAAATAATTCACCATGACCACGTGGGATTCATACTAGGTATGCAGGGATGGTTCAACATTAGAAGAACAATCAAAGTAATCCACCATATAGGTAAAACAAAGGACAAGAACCACATGATCTTATCAATTGATGCAGAAAAGGCATTTGACAAAGTCCAACACCCATTCATGATAAAAATTCTCAGAAAATAGGAATAGAAGGAAAATTCCTCAACACAATAAAGGGCATTTATATAAAGCCAACAGCCAACATCACCCTCAGTGGAGAGAGTCTGAAATCATTCCCTTGAGATCGGGAACCAGACAAGGATGCCCTTCATCAGGACTCTTATTCAACAGTGTGCTGGAGGTCCTAGCCAGAGCAATTAGGCCAGATAAAGAAATAAAGGGCATCCAGATTGGTAAAGAAGAAATAAAAGTATCTCTATTTGCAGATGACATGATCTTATACAGACAAAACGCTAAAGAATCCTCAAGAAAACTACTGAAACTAATAGAAGAGTTCAGCAGAGTATCAGGATACAAGATAAACATACAAAAATCAGTTGGATTCCTCTACACCGACAAAAAGAACATCAAAGAGGAAATCACCAAATCAATGCCATTTACTGTAGCCCCCAAGAAGATAAAATACTAGGAATAATTGTAACCAGAGACATAAAAGATGTATAGAAACAAAACTACAAGATACTACTACAAGAAACCAAAAGAGACTTACGTAAGTGGACAAGCATACCTGGATCATAGATAGGAACACTGAACATTGTAAAAATGTCTCTTCTACTGAGAGCAATCTATAGATATGCTGCGATTCCAATCCAAATTCCAAGGACATTTTTTAAGGTGATGGAGAAACAAATCACCAACTTCATATGGAAGGGAAAGAGGCCCCAGATAAATAAAGTATTACTGAAAAAGAAGAACAAAGTGGGAGGCATCACGTTACCTGATTTTAGAGCTTATTATACCGCCAGAGTAGTGAAAACAGCCTGGTACCTGTACAGCAGCAGACACATAGACCAATGGATCAGAATTGAGAATCCAGACATAAATCCATTCACTTATTAGCTGATATTTGATAAAGGCTCAAAGTCAGTTAAATGGGGGAAAGACAGCCTCTTTAACAAATGGTGCTGGTATAACTGTAAATCCCTCCACAAAAAAATGAAACAAGATCCATACCTCACACCATGCACAAAAACTAACTGAAAATGGATGAAAGACCTAAATATGAAATCTAAAATGATAAAAATCATGGAAGAAAAAACAGGGACAACACTAGGAGCCCTAATACATAGCAGAAACAGTACAAAAAACATTGCTAACACTGTACAAGCACCCAAAGAGAAATTAGAAAACTCCTAAAAATCAAACACGCTCATCCAAAGTCTTCACCAGAAGAGTAAACTGATTACCTACAGACTGGGAAACAGTTTTTAGCTATAACACTTTCGATCAGCCTCTGATCTCTAAAATCTACATGATATTGCAAAAACTCAATAACAAAAAGACAAATAACCCATTTCAAAAAATGGGCAAAGGATAGGAACAGGCACTTCAACGAACAAGACCTTCAGGCAGGTAACAGATACATGAAGAAATGCTCACAATCATTAGCCACTGGAGAAATGTAAATCAAAACTACAATGAGATACCATTTCACTCCAGCAAGGCTGCCATTAATCCCAAATCACAAAATAATAAATGTTGGAGAGGTTGTAGAGAGACTGGAACACTTACTCACCGCTGGTGGGAATTTAAAATGGTGCAGCCATTTCAGAAATCAATCTGGCACTTCCTTAAAAAGGTACAAACAGAACTACCATAGGATATGGCAATCCCACTCCTTGGAATATATCTTAGAGAAATAAGAGCCTTTATATGAACAGATACATGCACAACCATGTTCATTGCAGCACTGTTTACAATAGCAGAAAGATGGAAGTAACCAAGGTGCCCATCAACAGATGAATGGATAAATAAATTGTGGTGCATTCACACGATGGAATACTTCACACAGATCAAGAACAATGATGAATCCGTGAAATATTTCATAGCTTGGAGGAATCTGGAGGGCATTATGCTGAGTGAAATTAGTCAGTTGCAAAAGGACGAATATTGTATGAGACCACTAATATAAGAACTCAAGAAATAGTTTAAACAGAGAAGAAAATATTCTTTGATGGTTATGAGGATGGGGAGGAAGGGAGGGAGAAGGATATTCGCAAATTAGATAGTAGACAAGAACTATTTTAGGTGAAGGGAAAGACAACATACAATAAAGGAGAGGTCAGCATAACTGGACTAAATGAAAAGCAGTTTTCTGAATAAACCAAATGTTCCAAAGGCCAGAGTAGCAGGGGCAGCAGTTGGGGGACCATGTTTTCAGGGGACATCTAGGTCAATTGGCATAATAAAATCTACTAAGAAAACATTCTGCATCCCACTTTGGTGAGTGGTGTCTGCAGTCTTAAAAACACTATCAAGCGGCCATCTAAGATGCATCCATTGGTCTCAACCCACCCGGAGCAAAGGAGAATGAAGAACACCAAAGATACAAGGTAATTATGAGTCCAGAAGACAGAAATGGCCAAGTAAATCCAAGACTACATCACCCTGAGACCAGAAGAACTAGATGGCCCAAGACTGGAATCATTCCCAAAGCCAACTCTTCAGACAGGGATTGGACTGGATTATAGGATAGAAAATGACAGTGGTGAGGAGTGACCTTCTGGTCTCAAGTGGACACATGAGACTGTGGGCAGCTCCCGTTTGGAGGAGAGATGAGAAGGCAGAGGGGGACAGAAAGTGGCTGAATGGACACGGGGAATACAGGGTTGAGAGAAGGAGTGTGCTGTCTCATTGGCGGGAGAGGAACTAGGAGTACATAGCAAGCTGTATACTAATTTTTGTATGAGAGACTGACTTGATTTGTAAAGTTTCACTTAAAGCACACACACAAAAGATGGAAAGATACACAGAGTCACAGTACCAAAAGAAATGGTCGACTTTCAGTCGTTTCATGAGGTGGCATATGATCGAGAACTGGTAGTAGTGAAGCAAGAAGTCCAAGCTACACTGAAGGCACTGGCGAAAAACAAGCCTCCAGGAACTGACAGAATACCCACTGAGTTGGTTCAACAAACAGATGCAGCACTGCAGATGCTCACTCCACCATGCAAAGAAATTTGGAAGCTAGCTACCTGGCCAACAGGCTGCAGGAGATGCACGTTTGCGTCCATTCCAAAGAAAAGCGATCCAACAGAATGTGGAAGTTATCAAACATAAATCACAACATTAGTAAATATGGTAAACAAACAAACAAACTCTATCTATTCCCCAGTGAATATGACATTCTATCCCCAGGAGATCTAGTGAGTTTATGATGTTGTTGTTAGGTGCTGTTGGGTCAGTTCCAACTCATAGAGACCCTGTGTACAACAGAACGGAACAGTGCCCAGCCCTGGGCCTTTCTCATTGCTATGTCTGAGCCCACTGCTGCAGCCACTGTCTCAATCTGTCTCATTGAGGATCTTTGTCTTTTTCACTGACCCTCTACTTTACCAAGCACGATGTCTTTTTCCAGGGACTGATCCCTTCTGATAATATGTCCAGAGTACGTGAGACCAAGTCTTGCCACCCACCTTTCTAAGGAGCATTCTGGCTGTACTTCTTCCAAGACAGGTGTGTTCATTCTTCTAGCAGTCCATGGTATATTCATTATTCTTCACCAACAACATAATTCAAGTTTCAGTTCTTTTGTCTTCCTTATTCATTGTCCAGCTTTAGCTGCATATGAGGCGACTGAAAATATCATGGCTTGGTTCAGGCACACCTTAGTCCTCAAAGTGACATCTTCAATTTTTAACACTTTAAAGAGGTCTTTTGTAGCAGATTTGCCCAATAAAATATGTCATTTGATTTCTCGAAGTCTGCTTCCATGGGTGTTGATTGTGGATCCAAGTAAAATGAAATCCTTGGCGACTTCAGTATTTTCTCTCTTTATTGTGATTTTTTTATTGTTCCAGTTGTGAGGATTTTTGTTTTCTTTATGTTGAAGTGTAATCCATACTGAAGGCTGAAGTCTTTGATCCTCATCAGTAAGTGCTTCAAGTCCTCTTCACTTTCGGTAAGCAAGGTTGTGTCATCTGCATGTCTAGGCTGTTAATGAGTCTTCCTCCAATCCTGGTGCCCCTTCTTCTTCATATAGTCCAGCTTCTTGGACTGTATGGATTATATGTTTTTTTAAAGACACTGAGTTTTTGGTAATTTACTGTGGCAGCCCTAGAAAATGAATACAGAGCCCTTCACCAAGGACAAGTCAAGTTAGCATCAAAAATGCTCCTGTAAGGGTAGCCGTGTAGCACGAGACATGGCAGTTTTTAAAAAGTATGAAGTAAAACTTTCAGCTTTGACAAAGAAAGGGCTCCTCTAAGTCCAAGTTCTAAGTCCATTGCTGTTGGGTCAATTCTATCTCATAGCGACCCTAAAGGACAGAGTAGAATTGACCCATAGGGTTTCCAAGGAGTGGCTGGTATTTTTGAACTGCTTGAATAAGTATTGCGAAAAAATACAACCCTGACACACAACTTTTCTGAGCTTAGTATTAAAACAAAACAAAACAAAAAAAAGTCACTATCAAGTGGATTCTCACTCATAGGGACCCTACAGGACAGAGTAGAGCTTCCCCACAGGGTTTCCAAGGAGCGACTGGTAGATTCAAACTGCAGACCTTTTCGTAACAGCCGAATGCATAACCACTGCACCACCAGTGGCTTTCAAATCAGCTATAGGCTCATGATCTCCAAATTCTTGGAACCTGGAAAACTACTCTACCTCAGAGTGGTATCCACAGCTGGGAACTGTTCTCCACACTTGGACGAACTCAGACATCCAAATCTAACATGTCCAGAAAAAAATCTTTTGGTCATTTTCTCAAGTTTGTTCCTCCATGGTTTTCCACGTGGTAGAGGATGGCTCTGGTGACCATGCGCTCATGGTAGCCTGAATTCTAGAAGTCACCTTTGATTCTCCATTCCCGTCATCACATACATCTGATCCACCAGCAATTCTTGGCAGCTCAAGCTCCAAAGTACACCTCAAGCCTGCCCACTGTTCCCACCTGCACTACCACCATCACTGCTCACCCTGACCACTGCAGAAGCATCCTGACCGGTCCTCTGTATTTGCTGTCTTCAAGTTCTCCTGGGCTACAGTTAATTCCTGGGACACATTCTTTCTCAAGACCATTGAACAATAGAAGTAGAAGGGCATTTAGTTGTATTCTACCTCCTCCGCTTGAGCTGCATGCCCCTCAGAAATCACTTTTCACTGTCCACTCTATAATGTCTCTATTCCAATTTCCTGTCTTTGGCCGCACTGCTTTGATAGCATGCATGCATGTGTGCTTCAGGGGTCATGTAGGCAGATGCTTGGAGGAATTTTTCTTAGTACAATCATGGTTGTGTGCCATCAAGAGATTCTGACTCATATCAACCCTGTATGACAACTTAGAACTGCCTCACAAGGTTTCCTAGGTTGCAGTCTTTATGGCGCAACCCTGGTGGCACCATGGTTAAGAGCTCGGCTGCTAACCAAAGCGTGGACAGTTCGAATCCGCCAGTTGGTTATTTGCAGAAAGACATGGCAGTCTGCTTCTGTAAAGACTTTTAGTCTTAGAAACCCTATGGGGCAGTTCTACTCTGCCCTATAGGGTCACTATGAGTCGGAATTGATTCAATAGCAACTGGTTCGGATTTTGTTTGGTTAGAATCTTTATGGGAGCCCATCTCCAGATCTTTTCAACCCCTGAGCTGGTGGGTTCCAACGGCCCACCTTTCAGTTAGCCAAGCACTTAACCGTTGCACCTCCAATACTTAACTCTGCACGCGAGAGGGCCCTCTCCTGACGTCTCCTGTCTCCTCACCCCGCACACCTTGGCGTTGTCCTTGCTTCTAGACCCCACCCTCCCCTCTGGAGGCCCAACCCCCCCACGCCTGCCCCCTACCCGGGCCGCTGGGCGGGGCCGGCAGCCATGTTCCTCGCCCTCCAGCCAGTTAGTCCCGGAAGCGCTGGGACGGGCGGTGAGGGGCCCGGGCAGGTGGCGCGCCTTAGAGCGGACGGTGTTCGTGCTGCTTTCCGTGCCGTGGTTTCTGAAAGGTAGGAAACTCCGGCAAGTGGGTGGAGGGACCCGCTCCCAGACTGAACAAGCCCGGCCCCTCGAAGGTGTGGAGGGAAGGCGCCAGGAGGGCGGTTCCCAGTCCCAGCAGTCCGTGGGCTCCAGAGGTTGGAGAGTCCGGACGTTGGGTTAGCAGCTGGCATCGCCCCCTCCGGCGTACCCCCTCCCGAGTGATCCCCAGGGGCGGACGCGGTGCGGGGCCGGGCGGACGCAGCCTCTGTAAGGGCTGCGAGAGGGAGCCTCTGGCCCGGGAGACGCAGCTGGTCTGCGAAATTTCATCCCCATGGACTTGTGGCGGGGGCGGGGTCCAGCCGCGGGATCCAGCTGCGGAGTGCCCTCGGGCCTGGGGGCTTGAAGGGCTTGGGGAGAAAGGCCGTGTCCAGGGCTGCGCCCAGGTCCCTCCTCTGCCCGGGGCGGGTTTGCGGGCCAAGCTGGGTGATGGGCTCCTGCCCCCCCCGCCCCCCACCTGCTCCCTCTGCCGGGGGGGAAACCAAGGCCCAGAGTTCGCCCGGGGGGGTGAGACTCCAGACTGAGGACGGGGCACTCGCCCCCGTTCGTCGTCCCACCCCCACCAGACTCCGTAGGGTGCCAGGGGCGGGGAGAGAGCGATCCCCCGCCCAAGGCCCCGCTGCCCCTAACTGTTTTGGGCGCTGTGCCTGGGAGGCTGAGGCACCCCGCGCCCTCGCCCGCGCCCGGCTGGTCTACTCTCGGGGCTGGGGCGTCGGCGCGGCCCCGGCCCCACCTGGAAAGGAAGGGGTCCTGGGAATCTGTGGAGCAGCGCGGGGATCCTACTCCTTGTGGAAGCAGCAGCGATTCAGTGTGTGTTAACAGTGTGGATGCCGGTCCCGCTCCCCCTCTGGGTGGCGGGGGTGGGGGTAGCAGGAAGGGGTCCTGAGCGCCCATGTTGTTTGTTAACTTAAACGTTTGTGCGGCGCTGTGTAGCGGTAGCTGTGGAGGCGGTCTCTGGTGCTGAGGGGATTTGAGGGTTCCTCAAACTGGTGGGATTTGGAGCCCCTACCCTGGTGGCAGTGGGTTCAGTGGGTTACCCTGGTGGCGTAGTGGTTAAGTGCTAAGGCTGCTAGCCAAAAGGTTGGCAGTTTGAATCCACCAGGCGCTCCTTGGAAACTCTGTGGGGCAGTTCTACTCTGTCCTATAGGGTCGCTATGAGTCAGAATTGACTCGATGGCAACAGGTGTGTTTTTTTTTTTTTAGGTTGGAGATTAGGTGTCTCTCGGGCTGACATTTGAAGGTCTGGAGCTGACGGTTTATGAGGGCTTGTAAGGGTTTTAAGCGCTCCGGCCATGGGCACCAACCCGATCTTCCAGCCCCTGCGGACGGACCGCCCCCCCCCGGGGGGGATTGGCTGCTCTGGGACCCTGAGCCCAGAGGGCGGTGAGAAGCTGACAAACGTGAGTGATGCCCTGCAGGCTCCAGTCGGCGGGGCAGCCCTGCTCACATGGTCTCAATACGGGCAGTCGGCTTCGTGCCTGGGGGGTGGTTTCCGAATGTTTCCTCGTGTCCCCCCATCCCGTGGGGGGCGACAACTCTCCCCTGGGCGGGGACCTAGTAGAGGCCTGCAGGGCATCAGGGTGTGGAGGGGCAGAGCTTGGGCGGGGAGGGCGCGGCCCTGCAGGTTCCTGTACATGACCACGGCAGGGGGGTGCAGGTCGTGAAGGCTGGGCCTGGTCGAGGACCCACTAGGTCTCAGAAGGAGTGGGTTAGGATAATCATAGCATTAATGGGAGTATTGAGAGAGCGCCCTGGGGCGTTGGGTCCCTCGGGAAGAAAAGCTTCTGCTGTCGCCACTGGAGCGGTACCCAGTTAGTCCCGTCTTAGGTCCAGGAGGTTCCCATGCTCGGAGGGTCTGGTGGGCAGAACAGAACCGGCGGTGCGCACGCCCTCTCGCGGCCTTGCGCCCAATCGCTGAGGTTCAGTGTCAGGTGATTCTAAGCCATGGTTTTGGAACTCAGTAGTGAAGCAGAGCAAATAAATGATGCAGTGCCTTGATGGGACCGGTGGAGACAACAAGAAGCAAAGCACAGCTCAAACTTCAAAATTCCACTGAGTGTTAGTAGGATTTGGAGGGAGAAAATAGACGGAGAGTCGAGAGGCCCAGAGATGCAGAAGGGTTAGAGGGTTAGGGGTTAGGGTTTGGTGTTAGGGGTTCAGGTTGGGGGGTTAGAGGTTTGGGAGTTAGGTTTAGGGGTATAGGTTTTAGGTGGCTGGGAGTTGGGGTTAGGGCTGGGGTTACTAGGCTAGGGCACAAGTGGTTTAGGGTTATGGTTAGGGTTAGAGTGAGGAGGCTGAGGTTGATTCCCAGTCTTGTGTACCGTCTCTTCCTTCACCAGAGTTACCACATATCTGTCGTTTGGTTGGAAACCCTGATGGCATAGTGGTTAAGACCCACCAGTGCTAACCAAAGGTCTGCAGTTCGAATCCACCAGGCGCTCCTTGGAAACTCTATGGGGCAGTTCTAATCTGTCCTATAGGGTCTCTATGAGCTGGAATCGACTCGACGGCGGTGGGTTTGTTTTTTTTGGTTATTGTTTAGTTAGCTTTTCTCTACCCACTCTCCGTCTGCCTGGTGAACATCAAGGATTGTTTCTGTGTGTAAATGTTTTCATGAGTTTTTATGATCGTGGTCTCTTAGTGTATATGTCGTTTTGTGATTGACTTAGTCAGCATGATGGGCTCCAGATTCATCCATGGTGTGAGATGTTTCGGAGATTCATCATTGGTCTTCATTGTCGTGTAGTGTTCCACTGTGTGTATGTACCGTAGTTTGTTTATCCATTCCTCTGTGGACGAGCACTTAGGTTGTTTCCATCTTTTTGCTACTGTGAATAATGTCGCAGTGAACACGGGTGTGCATATGTCTATTCCTGTGACTGCTCATGGAAACCCTGGTGGCTAGTGGTTAAGTGCTACTGCTGCTAACAAAAAGGGTTAGGGTTTGAGGTTCGGGATGTTAGGGTTGGGGTTGTTAGAGTTCTGGTTGTTAGGGTTTGGGGTTAGGGGTTGGGGTTAGGGTTTTGGGGTTAGGGATGTTAGGGTTAGGGTTGTTAGGGTTTGGGTTAGGGTTTTTCGGTTGGGGTTAGGTGTTAGGGTTAGGTTTAGGGTTTGAGGTTAGAGTTTGGATTTACAGGTTAGGTGTTAGGAGTTGCAGTTTGGGGTTTACAGTTTTGGGGGTTTAGGGTTTTGGGGTTTAGTCATTAGGGTTTGGGTTAGGTTTTAGGGGTCAGGGTTTAGGTTTAGGGTTGGGGTTGGTGTTGGGTTTGTTTGGGATATGTGGTTTGGGGTTAGAAGGTTGGGGTTTAGAGGTTTGGGGGTTAGAGATTGAGGGAGTTGGGGTGGGGTTAGAGGGTGAGGGGTTAGAGGTTGAGAAGATTATAGAATGAGGGAGTGAGAAGGTGAGGGTGTGAAGGTTAGGGTTTAGGGTTAGAGTGTTTAGGCTTAGGGTTCAGAGGCTTGGGGTTAGGGGGTTAGGGTTTCAGGGTTCAGAGGTTGGGGTTGGTGTTGTGGTTCGGGTTAGAGGGTTAGGGTTAGAAGTTTAGGGTTAGAGGATTAGGGGTATGGTTTAGAGGTTTAGGGTTAGGGGTTAGGGCTAGGGCTTAGGGGTTCAGGTTTAGGGGTTTGGGATGCGTTTGGGGTAAGGTTTTAGGGTTTAGGGTTAGAGGGTTAGGCTTAGGGCTTAGAGTTTAGGGTTTTAGGACTTAGGGTTTAGGGCTTAGGGCTTAGAGCCTAGGGTTTAGGGCTTAAGGTTTAGGGTTTAAGGCTTAGAGTGAGCGTTAGGGCTGGGGGCTGGTGTTAGGGTTTAGTGTTAGGGTATTAGGGTTAGAGGGTTAGATGGTTTAGCGTTTAAGTTTAGGGTTTAGGGGTTGGGGTTCAGGGTGTTAGTGTTTAGTGTTTTGGCGTTTAGGGTGTTAGTGTTAAATGTGTTAGGGCTAAGGGTGTTAGGGTTTTGCATGTTAGGGTTTTAAGTGTTATGGTTTAGGGTTTAGAGTTAAGTGATAGGGTTAGGCTTAGGCTCATTCTTAGGTTTAGGGCTAGGGATTTGAGGTTTAGGGTTTGGGGTTGGATTTGGAGGTTGGGGTTAGGTTTAGGGCTAGGGTTAGAGGGTTAGAGTTATAGGGTTAGGGTTTCGGATTAGGGTTTCATGTTAGCGTTAGAGGGTTATGGTTCGAGGGTTAGGGTTAGGGTCGTTAGGGGTTAGGGTTAGGTGTTAGGGTTTAAGATTTACGGTTAGGTTTAGGGTTTGGGCTTTGGGAATGGAGGTTTGGGTTTAGGGTTTGGAGCTTAGAGTATAGGGTTTAGTGTGTAGCATTTTGGGGTGTAGTGTTTTGGGGTGTAGGTGTTTAGGTTGTAGGGTTTAGGGTATTGGGGTTAGGGTTAGAGTTTAGGGCCTTGGGGGTCAGGACCTAAGGGCTTAGGGTCTTAGGGGCTTTGGGGCTCATGGCTTAGGGGCTAGAGTTAGAGGGCTAAGGCCAGAGGGCCAGAAGGCCAGAGGGCCAGGGTTATGGTTTGATTCCTGGCTGGCAATTTTTTTCCTTCAATATTTTGTAAAAGTCATCCCATTTCCTTCTTGCCTCCATGATTTCTGCTGAGTAGTCCAAGTTTTTTATTATTTACTCTCCTTTGTTGGTGACTTCCTTTATCCCTAGCCTCTCTTAAAATTCTCTTTATATTTGATTTTGGCAAGTTTGATTATTATGTGTCTCGGTCACTTACTTTTGAAATCTACCTTATGTGGAATTCGATGAGCATCTTTCATGATATCATGGAAGGTTTCTGCCAACAAATCTTCAACAGTTCCCTCTGTATTTTCTGTTAGCCCTCTCTGTTCTGGTACTGAAATCACTCATAGTTATTTCTCTTGATAAAGTCCCACATGATTCTTTGGATTTCTTCATTTAAAATTCCTTTATCTGCTTTCTCTTCAAATATATTAGTCCCAAGAGTTTGATCTTCAATCTCAGTAATTCTGCCTTCCAGTTCTTCAATTGTGCTCTTCTTACTTTCTATTGAGTTTTCTAACTCTGTAATTTTATTGTTAATCTTCTGAATTTCTGATTGCAGTCTCTGTATGGTTTCTTGCAGCTTATTAAATTTTTAATTATGTTCTTGAGTAACCTTTTTAATTTTTTCAGCTGCTTTATCTTTGTGTTCCTTGGCTTGTTCTGCATTTAGCCTTATTTCCTTCCTGATGTCTTTAAGAGTTCTGTATATTAATCTTTTGCATTCTGCATCTAGAAATTCCAAGATCACACCTTCATCCAGAAGATTTCTTGAGTCTTTGTTCTGAGAGCTTGTTGAAGCAATCATGGGTCAGCTTCTTTTTTTTTTATTTTAATAATTTTTATTGTGTTTTAAGTGAAAGCTTACAAATCAAGCCAGTCTCTCACATAAAAACTTATGCACAACTTGTTACATATTCCCAATTACTTTCCCCCAATGGGACAGCCCACTCCCTCCTTCCAGTCTTTCTTTTCGTGACCATTTTGTCAGGTTCTAAGCCCCTCTACCCACCCATCTCCCTTCCGGGCAGGAGATGCCAACATTGTCTCAAGTGTCCACCCAAACCAAGTAGCTCACGCCTCACCAGCATTCCTCTCCAACCCATTGCCTAGTCCAATCCATGTCTGATGAACTGGCTTTGGGGATGGTTCCCGTAGTCGGTAAACGGAAGGTGTGGGGGCCATGATCACTGGGGTCCTTCCAGTCTCAGTCAGACCATTAAGTCTGGTCTTTTTATGAGAATTTGGGGTCTGCATCCCACTGTTCTCCTTCTCCCTCAAGGGATCTCTCTTATGTTCCCTGTCAGGGCAGTCATTGGTTGTGGCCCGGCACTATCTAGTTCTTCTGTTCTCAGGATGATGTAGTCTCTAGTTCATGTAGTCCTTTCTGTCTCTTGGGCTCGTTATTATCTTATGTTCTTGATGTTCTGCATTCTCCCTTGATCCAGGTGGGTTGAGAATCATTGATGCATCTGAGATGGCTGCTTGCTAGCATTTAAGACCCCAGATGCCACTCTTCAAAGTGGGATGCAGAATGTTTTCTTAATAGATTTTATTATGGCAGTTGACTTAGATGTCCCCTAAAACCATGGTCCCCAAACCCCTGCCCCTGCTTTGCTGACCTTTGAAGCATTCAGTTTATTCAGGAAACTTCTTTGCTTTGGCTTAGTCCAGTTGTGCTGACCTCCACTGTGTTGAGTGTTGTTCTTCCATTCACCCAAAGTAGTTCTTGTCTCTTTAGTAAATACCCCTCTCCTACCCTCCCTCCCTCCCCTCTCTCGTAACAACAAAGGAATATGTTCTTCTCAGTTTAAATTATTTCTCAAAATCTTATAATAGTGGTCTTATACAATATTTGACCTTTTGCAACTAATTTCACTCAGCATAATGCCTTCCAGGTTTCTCCATATTATGAAGTGTTTCACAGATTCATCACTGTTCTTTATTGATGTGTAGTATTCCGTTGTGTAAATATACCATAATTTATTTATCCATTCATCCATTGATGGGCACCATGGTTGCTTCCATCTTTTTGCTATTGTAAACAGTGCTGCAATAAACATAGATGTGCATATACCTCTTTGTGTAAAGGCTCTTATTTCTCTAGGATATATTCCGAGGAGTGGGATTGCTGGGTTGTATGGTAGTTCTATTTCTAGCTTTTTAAGGAAGTGCCAAATTGATTTCCAAAGTGGTTGTATACCATTTTACATTCCCACCAGCAGATTATAAGTGTTCCAGTCTCTCCACAGCCTCTCCAACTTTTATTAATTTGTGTTTATTGGATTAATGCCAGCCTTGTTGGAGTGAGATGGAATCTCATCGTAGTTTTGATTTGCATTTCTGTAATGGCTAATGATCGAGAGCATTTCCTCATGTATCTGTTAGCTGCCTGAATGTCTTCTTTAGTGATGTGCCTGTTCATATCCTTTGCCCATTTTTTAACTGGGTTGTTTGTCTTTCTGTGGTTGAGTTTTAGCAGAGTCATGTAGATTTTAGAGATCAGGCGCTGGGTGGAGATGTCTTAGCTGAAAACTTTTTCCCAGTCTGTGGGTAGTCTTTTTACTCTTTTGGTGAAGTCTTTAGATGAGTATGTTTGATTTTTAGGCGCTCCCAGTTATCTGGTTTCACTTCGTCATTTCTAGTAATGTTTTGTATTCTGTTTATGCCATGTATTAGGTCTCCTAATGTTGTCCCTATTTTTTCTTCCACGATCTTTATCGTTTTAGATTTTATGTTTAGGTCTTTGATCCATTTGGAGTTAGTTTTTGTGCATGGTGTGTGGTATGGGTCCTGTTTCATTTTTTGCAGATGGATATACAGTTACGCCAGCACCTTTTGTTAAAAAGACTATATTCTCCCCAATTAACTGACACTGGGCCTTTGTCAAATACCAGCTGCTCATATGTGGATGGATTTATATCTGGATTCTCAGTTCTGTTCCATTGGTTTATGTATCTGTTGTTGTACCAGTACCAGGCTGTTTTGACTACTGTGGCAGTATAATTGGTTCTACTATCAGGCATAGTGAGTCCTCCCACTTTGTTCTTTTTTAGTAATGCTTTGCTTATCCGCGACTTCTTTCCCTTCCATATGAAGTTGGTGATTTGTTTCTCCATCTTTTTAAAAAAAGTCATTGGAATTTGGATCGGAAGAGCATTATATCTATAGATGGCTTTTAGTAGAACGGACAATTTTACAATGTTGTCTTCCTATCCATGAGCAAGGTATGTTTTTCCAATTACGTAGGTCCCTTTTGTTTTTTTGCAGTAGTACCTTGTAGTTTTCTTGGTATAGCTCTTTTACATTTTTGGTAAGGTTTATTCCTAAGTATTTTATCTTCTTGGGGGCTGCTGTGAATGATATTCATTTGGTGATTTCCTCTTCAATGTTCTTTTTGTTGATATAGAGGAATCCAACTGATTTTGTATGTTTATATTGTAATCCGAAACTTTGCTGAACCCTTCTATTAGTTTTAATAGTGTTCTTGAGGATTCCTCAGGGTTTTCTGTGTATAAGATAATGTCGTTGGAAAGTAGACATAATTTTATTTCTTCCTTACCAATCTGTATGCCCTTTATTTCTTTGTCTAGCCCAGTTACTCTGGCTAGGACCTCTAGCACAATGTCGAATAAGAACGGTGATAAAGGCGATCCTTGTCTGTTTCCCATTCTCAAGGGAAATGCTTTCAGGCTCTCTCCATTTAGGATGATGATGGGTATTGGCTTTGTATCAATACCCTTTATTATGTTGAGGAATTTTCCTTCTGTTCCTCTTTTGCTGAGAGTTTTTATCATGAGTGGGTGTTGGACTTTGTCAAATGCCTTTTCTGTATCAATTGATAAAATTATGTGGTTCTTGTCTTTTTTTTCTGTGGTGGTTTACATTAATTGTTTTTCTAATATTGAACCAACCTTGCATACCTGGTATAAAATCCTACTTGGTGATGGTGGATTATTTTTTTGATATGTTGTTGAATTCTATTGGCTAGAATTTTCTTGAGGATTTTTGCATCTATGTTCATAGGGATATAGGTCTGTAATTTTCTTTTTTTGTGTTGTCTTTAGCTGGTTTTGGTATCAGGGTTATGCTGGCTTCATAGAAGGAGTTAGGTAGTATTCCGTCCTTTTCTATGCTTTGAAATACCTTCAGTAGTAGTGGTAAGTCTTCCCTGAAAGTTTGGTAGAACTTTGCAGTGAAGCCATCAGGGCCAGGGCTGTTTTTTGTTGGGAGTGTTTTGATTACCTTTGCAATCTCTTTTTTTGTTATGGGTCTATTTAGTTGTTCTACTTCAGTTTGTGTTAGTTTAGCTAGGTAGTGTGTTTCTAGGAAATCGTCCATTTTTTCTAGGTTTTCAAATTTGTTAGAGTACAATTTTTTGTAGTAATCTGTTATGATTGTTTTAATTTCAGTTGGATCTGTTGTGATATGGCCCATCCCATTTCTTATTTGGATTATTGGTTTCTTTTCCAGTATTTCTTTAGTCAGTCTGGCCAGTGGTTTATCAATTTTGTTAATTTTTTCAAAGAAGCAGTTTTTGTCCTTGTTAACTCTTTCAATTGTTTTTCTATTCTCTAATTCATTTAATTTTGCTGTAGTTTTTATTTTTTGCTTTCTTCTGGTGCCTGACAGTTTCTTTTGTTGCTCTCTTTCTGTTTGTTCAAGTTGTAGGGATAGTTCTTTCATTTTGGCTCTTCTTTAATATGTGTGCCTTTGTTGATATAAATTGAGCTCTGAGCACTGCTTTCACCATGTCCCAAAGGTTTTCATAGGAAGTGTTTTCAGTCTTGTTGAATTCTGTGAATTTCTTTATTCCCTCCTTAAGGTCTTCCATAACCCAGTCTTTTTTGAGCAGGGTATTGTGCAGTTTCCAAGCATTTGATTTCTTTTCCCTGGTTTTTCTGTTACTGATTTTTACTTTTATGGTCTTTTATTCAGAGAATATGTTTTGTAATATTTCAATGTTTTGGGTTCTGCAAAGGCTTGTTTTATGACCTAATATGTGATCTATTCTAGAGAATGTTTCATGTGCACTAGAAAAGAAATTATAGTTTGCAGCTGTTGGGTGGAGTGTTCTGTATAAGTCTATGAAGTGAAGTTGTTTAATTGTAGCAATTAGATCTTCCGTGTCTCTATTGAGCTTCTTACTGCATTTCCTATCCTTCACTGAGAGTGTTGTGTCGAAGTCGCCTATATAATTGTGGAGGTGTCTGTCTCCCTTTTTAATTCTGTTAACATTTGTTTTATGAATGTTGCAGCCCTATCATTGGGTGCATAAATATTTAATACGGTTATATGTTCCTGGTAAATTGTCCCTTTAATCATATGTAGTGTTCTTCTTTATCCTTTGTGGTGGATTTAACTTTAAATCCTATTTTGTTGGAAATTAATATTGCCTCTCCTGCTCTTTTTTGATTGTTGTTTGCTTGATATATTTTTATCCATCCTTTCAGTTTATTTGTGTCTCTAAGTCTAAAGCGTGTCTCTTTTAGGCAGCCTATAGACTGATCGTGTTTTTTTATCCAGTCTGCAACTTTCTGTCTATTGGTGAATTTAGCCCATTTACATTAAGTGTAATTATAGATAAGTAGTTTTTTATGAGTTTAGTGCTGTCATTTTGATGCCTGTTTTTGACAATTTCATTTTTCCATTTACTTTTTTGTGCTGAGTTTTTCTTTGTAGAATGTGTGTTCCTCCTTTTTATAGTAGTTGAATTTATTTTGGTGAGGCATTATGTTTATCTTGGTTTTTATTTTGAAGTATGGAATTGTTAGACCTCGTTGTGTTTACCTTAATATTTACCCCAGTTTAACTAAGTAAAAACCTAAGTTGTTTAACCCTGTATCGCCTTGGTTTCCTCTCCATATGTAAGATGTATGTCTCCTGTATTTAGTTCCTCTTTTTTGACTATTGTAATCTTTTACATAACCACATCAATGATTCCCTGTTTTGAGCAATTTTTTAAAATTAATCTTATTTTGTTTTTGTGATTTCCCTATCTGAGTTGATGTCAGGATGTTTTGTTTTGTGACCTTGTGTTGTGTTGGTATCTCATACTGATTTTCTGATGAAAGAATTTCCTTTAGTAATTCTTGCAGTTTTGGTTTGGTTTTTGCAAATTCTCTAAAGTAAATATCTTAATTTCACCTTCATGTTTTAGAGTTTTGCTACATATATGATTCCTGGCTGACAGTTTTTCCTCTTTGAGTGCTCTATATATAATAGTTATCCCATTGCCTTCTTGCCTGCATGGTTTCTGCTGATTAATGCAAACTTATTGATTCTCCTTTATAGGTAACTTTTCGTTTATCCTTGGGTGCTTTTAAAATTTTCTCTTTATCTTTGGTTTTGGCAGGTTTGATGATATGTCTTGGTGATTTTCTTTTGGGATCTATCTTGTATGAGGTTCAATGAGCATCTTGGGTAGATACCTTTTCATCTTTCACGATGCCAGGGAATTTTTCTGCCATTAGATCTTCCACTATTCTCTCTGTATTTTCTGTTATCCCTCCCTCTTCCGGAAGTCCAATCACTCGCAAATTATTCTTGATAGAGTCCCCCTTGATTCTTAGGGTTTCTTCATAGTTTTAAATTCTATTTGATTTTTCTTCAACTATATTTGTGTCAATTGCCTTATCCTCCAGCTCCCCCACTCTGCATTCCAGTTCCTCGAGTCTGCTTCTCTGACTTCCTATTGAGTTGTCTGTGTGACTTTATTGTTAATCTTTTGGATTTCTGAATGCTATCTCTCTATGGATTCTTACAGTTTATTAATTTTTTCACTATGTTCTTGAATAGTCTTTTGGATTTCTTCAACTGCTTTATCTGTGTATTCCTTGGCTTTTTCTGTAGATTGCCTTATTTCATTTGTGAGGTCATTCCTGATGTCTTGAAGCATTCTGTATACAATTTTTTTATATTCTACATTTGGCAATTCTAGGAATGTATCTACATCCGGGAATGATTTTGATTCTTTGATTTGGGGGTTTGTAGAAGCAATCATGGTCTGCTTCTTCATGTGATTTGATGTTGACTGCTGTCTCTGACCAATCTATAAGCTATTGTAATATTTTCTTTTATATTTGCTCACTGAGTCTTATCTTCTTGTTTTGTTTTGTTACAATACACCCAGATGGGCTACTAGATTGTGGTATCGTGATTGCTGTAGCTTTTGAATCACTTACGTCCTGTTACCAGCTTGCCTGAGCTGTTACCAGGTATTTAAGTGTATGAGTCCATTCACTATTCTTGAATAGAATCAGCTCAGGTGTCCTGATAGCTGGTCACCTAGTGTATGGTGTAGGCTCTCACCTATTATCTTAGAGGAGTGGTGGTGATGGTTGTATGCACCAGTTTCTATTAGTGGCAGGGGGTCACATTTCGAGGAGGGCAGGATGCTGACAGCCTTCCTCCAAGTGTCAGTGAGGTAAGTGTGGCTCTATTCTCTAGAGCGCTCTGGTGGGTGGGCTCTGCAGCTGTATCTTAGGCACCCAATGCTTGAGTAGACGTCACTATTCTCAGACCCCTCTAGCAGGTGGCTGGGTGGTGTGGGTGGAGTTTCAACCCTCAGTTCGCTGGTGTGGATCAGCGAGGGCTCTGTTTAATAGGTAGAGAGGTATCTGACCTCAAAACTTGCCTTTCCACTGCTGAGCTAAAACAGTTATAGTGAGATCTCTATCAGAATTGCCTTTGCATTATAATAGCCACCTAGTTACCTGTAGGGTGAAAGCCAAAGACTATGGGTCTCTTAATGCCTGGATGGAGCTGATTCTGTATTGTTATTCCAGTTTAGGGAAGTCAGGGAAGGATTTTTTTCTTTGATTGTTAAATGCTGCTTTTCTCAGGTCAGGAGAATGGGTTAGAAAAGAAAGAAGAAAAAAAATCCAGGAGTGCACTTCACTCTCTGGCACAGAGAATTCCAATGTTAATGAAGCTGCCTGGGGCAGTGAGGGGTGCAATCAGATGTATAGAAGAGAGTAGCCTGTCAAAATATAGAAAGTTACTTATGTTGTTTGGTGAGGACTGTTTTTTCTGAGATTCCAGAGCATTGTGTAGCTTGTGTGTGCTGGCTGGATCTCTGCTGAGACTGTCCCAGAGGGTTAGGGCTGCGTCCATGCTCATACCGTCTCAGGAAGCCGCAGTCAGCTCCCCCACACTTAGTCCAAAACCCAGCACCAAGGTTTCCTTTCTGGGACGCTGCACTCCAGGCTCCAAAACCAGTCGCTGCTTCCCCATGGTTTTTTGTTTCCCTGTCAGCTGCGTCTGTGCGGAGTCTGCGTGTGCTGCCTGGGTCCCCTCTGAGGTTGGTCCTGAGGTAAGGCCTACATGTGTGCTTCCCTGTCTCAGTAAGGCACAATCTGCCCCACCACTCTGGCACCAGGAAACTGCGAGGGCTCAAGGCTGCGGCGTGGGACACTGGCTCCGGAATCGGTCCCTGCTGCAGTGTGGCTTTTTGCTCCCCTGTCACTCAGGTCAACTCCTTAGTTCTGTGTTTGATGGTCAGGGCTTGTAGATTGTCCTTTATGTAATTGATTCACTTGTTTTTTCGAGTCTTTGTTTCAAGTGGGATAAGCGGAAGCTTCTACCTAGTCAGCCATCTTGGTCCTGCCCCCGTGTCTGCCTCTTTATGTGATTTGGTATTGACTGTTGTCTCTGAGCATTCTGTAAGTTACTATATTAGTTTATTTTATGCTTGCTTTTTGTATCCTAGCTTCTTGCTTTATTTAGTTTTGGTATACCCAAATAAGCTGCTTGAGTGCGCTAGGTTGATTATTTTCACGTTGGAAGCTCTAATGTATTATCACCATATGGCTAGCACTGTTACCAGGTATATGAGCCTAGGAGTTCATTTACTTTTCTTGTATGGATTCAACTCAGGTGCCCAGGTAGTTGATCATAAAGTGTAAGGTACAGGCTCTGTCCTACCGTCTTAGAGGGGCAGGGGTTATTGGTGTAGGCAGAAGTATCTGGCTGCAGTAGGGGGTCAGACTCTGATCAAGGCAGGGGTCTGACAGCTGTCCTCCGAGTGTCTGTGAGGAAAGCGCATCTCTGTTCTGTAGAGCACGTGGGTGGGTTCTGCAGAAGGGCGACGGGTACCCAATGGTTTTGGTTGTAAGTTCTGGGCAGTACTACTTATCCTTGGAGCCCTGTCACAGGTGGCCAGGTATTATGGGTGGAGCCACCAGTCCTTAGGCCCCTGATGTGGGTAGGTGAAAAACCTGTTTAATAGGCAAAGCAGTGTCAAACATCAAACACCCATCTTTCCACCGTCCAGCTGAAACAGTTGCAGTCTGGCAACAAGGGCCTATTCTCCTGAAATGGGCCCACACAGGTCCATGCTGGGGTGAAAGGTATTCAAAGCCCATGGACCATTTGTGCCTGAACAAGAGCTACTTCTGTCCTGAGCTCCCCAGCTTAATTGAGCTGGCAGATTATCTTTCCCCCAGTTGTGAACTTATACCTTCTTCAAGGATGGAAAAATGGCTCAGAGTGGTACCAGGGCCTATCTCAGGCCCAGGGAAGTTGACAGCCACTGAAGCCGGCTTGGAGGCTGGGGGCGTGGTAAAATAAACACAAGTAATTAGCTTTTGCTGAGAGTGCTGTTCCTCTCTTGTTCTGGAGGTGTGAGTAGTCTGTGCAACTTGCAGTCTTTCCCTGAGCTAAACGCCTCTGGAACGCTACTGCAAGCCCCACTGCAGTCGCTCCAGGGAACGGTGCCTGAGGGTTCCTGGCTGTTCAGGTCCAGTAACTCCTCTCCACTTCTGAATAGTCTCTCCCTCCCCCTGCCGCTGAGTCCGTTTTCTAACTTTGCCTTTGATGTTCAGGGCTCCTAGCTTGTCATAAATATAATCGCTTCACTTGTTTTTTTGGGTCTTTTTTGTAAGAGGGATCACTGGCAGCGTCTCACTACTCTGCCATCTTGGCCTCGCCTCTCTAATATAATCAACAATTTTTTAAAAAAAGAAAGAAAAGAGTGAAACCTGGAGAAACAACAAATAACAGAATGAGATCCACAGAAAAACTAGATATTGGAGCTATCAGACAAAGACACTGAAATAACTCTATTATGTTCAAAGAAATAAAGGCAAGACTTAGAAATTTGGCAACAAACTAGAAACTAAGAAAAAGATCAACTTAGAAAGTCAACTGAAAAGTGTAGCTAAAGTTAAAATTTTAATGTATGTATATAACAGCAGATTAAAAATGCTGAAGAGAGATTCAGTGAACTGGAAGATATGTTGGAAGAAAATAGAGGCATAGACAAAAGGAAAAATATATATAATATAAAAAGGAATAAGATACAGAGAATACAATGAGAATATCTAGCATAAGATACTTTAAGAAGGAAGAAAAAGAATGAGGCAGAAAACTGAGATTATGGCTGAGAATTTTCTTCAAATGATTAAAGATATCAAGTCACAGATCCTAGAAGACTTACAAAACCCAAATCAAAAAAAAAAAAAAAAAAACAAAGCCACTGCTGTCGAGTCGATTCCGACTCAAAGCGACCCTATAGGACAGAGTAGAACTGCTCCGTAGAGTTTCCAAGGAGCGTCTGGTGGATTCGAACTGCTGACCTTTTGCTTAGCAGCTGTAACACTTAACCGCTACGCCACCAGAGTTTCCTTATAAAACCCATGTAAGGTAAATACAAAGAAATTCGTATCTAGGTACATCATAGTAGGACTGCTGAAGCTGAAGACAAAAAACCCCACAAAAAACAAATAATTTAACACTACTTAAAGAATGGAAGAGATTATCTTTAAAGGAAAAACAAAAAAACTGACTGATGACTTCTCTACAGAAATAGTGAAAACCCTAAGACAATAAGATGATATATTTAAATTATAGAGAGAAAATACATGGCAACCCAGAACTCTATGCTGAGGTAAACCTTCATGAATGAGCAAAGACCTTTTGTTTTCAGACAAACAAAACCTGGATAAGTTAACATCAGCATGCCCACATTAAAGAAAATTCCAAAGGTATTCTTCAAGCAGAAAGAAAATAAGGTGAAAGGCTTAAGATGCAAGAAGGAATGAAAGTTAATGAAATGGGTAAAAATAGAGGATTACTGACTGCATAACATAATAAGAATAGACTTTACTGGGTTTAAAATATGTAAGAAATTAAAATGTATGATAACTACAGCATTTTGACTTTCATGGCTTTATGGTCAGGAAACATGCTGTGTAATATTTTGAAGTTCTGGATTCTGTTAATTCTTGCTTTGTGGCCTAATAATAAAAAATCATTATTATTATTATTATTTTTTTGTGGTCTATTCTCAAGAATGCTCCATGAGCGTTAGAAAAGAAAGTTTACTTGACTACTGTTGGGTGAAGTGTTGTGTTTAAGTCTATGAGCTCAAGTTGGCTGATTGTGGTATTTAGATCTTCCGTGTCTTTATTGAGCTTCTTTATGGATATCCTGTCTGTCATCAGAAGTGGTATGTTGAAGTCTTCTACTATTATTGTGGAGCTACTTCTCTTTTCAATGCTGTTTGAGTTTGTTTTTTAATATTTCCTTTATGTATTTTGGAGCCTTGTCATTGGGTATATAAGTATTTGTTATGATTTTGTCCTCCTGGTATATTGAACCTTTAATCATTATGTAGTGTATTTCCTTTTCCTTTGTGGCGGATTTTACTTTAAAGCCTGTTTTATCAGAGATTAATATTGCTACTCTTATTTTTTATTGTTGTCTGCTTGATATATATATATATATATATATATATAATTTCCATTCTTTGAGGTTTAGTTTATGTCTGAGTCTATGGTGTGTCTCTTGCAGTCTGCATACAGACGGATCATGTTTTTTAATCCATTCTGCTACTCTCTGTCTCCTTATTGGTGCAATTTAACCATTAACATTTACTGTAATTATTCATAGTTATGAGTTTAGTGCTCTCATTTTCGTCTTTTTTGTGTGTGTCTTGTTGACATTTTCCTTGTTCCACTTATTTTTGTCTGTTGAGTCATTGTTCTTTGTGCATTTTCTTTCCATCCTCTTCATTTTTGTTGCCTTTGTATTTACTGCTAATTAATTTTTTTCTGTGCTGAATCGTTTTTCTTTTTAGTCTTTCATCTTTTTCCTTGTTGTTGCTTTTGTATTTGCCAAAAATTTGTTTTCCTTGTTTTTTTTTTTTATTTTAATGTATAGGATTGTTAGTTTCCTTTGGGTTACCTTAACATTTACCTCTGTTTTTCTAAATTTAAACCAATCTTTTATTTCTTTATATCGTCTTGACTTCCTCTCCATATGAAAGTTCTCTGACTACATTATTTAGTCCCTCTTTTTTGTCTTAATGTTGTCATCTTTTACAGATCGATGTCTCTGTTTCTATATTTTCAGTGTTTTAGCTTTGATTTATTTGTGACGTCCCTATGTTGGTTGATATCTGGTAGTTCTGTCCCGTGTTCTAGTCTTGGGTTGTTAGCTGATGTTATTGATTTTCTAACTGGAGAACTCCCTTTATTATTTCTTGTCATATTGGTTAGGTTTTCAAAAATTCCCTAAACTTCTGCTTATCTGGAAATGTCCTAATTTCACTGTCATATTCGAGAGACAGTTTTGCTGGATATATAATTCTTGGCAGGCAATTTTTTTTTTCCTTCAGGGCTTTGTATATGTCCTTCTTGCTTGCATGGTTTCTGCTGAGTAGTCCGAGCTTAGTCTTACTGACCCTTCTTTATAGGTGACTTTTTGTTTATCCCTAGCTACTCTTAAAATTCTCTCTTTATATTTGGTTTTGACAAGCAAGATTATAATATGTCCTGGTGACTTTATCTTGGTATCTACCTTGCGTGGGGGTTCAGTAAGCATCTTGGATAGATATCTTCTTATCTTTCACAAGATCAGTGAAGTTTTTAGCCAAGAAGTCTTCAACAATTCTCACTGTGTTTTCTGTTATCCCTTCACCCCCCGCCTCGATTCTGGTGTTCCAATCGCTCTTGATAGAGTCCCGCATAATTCTTAGAGTTTCTTCAATTTAAAAAAATTACTTTATCTGATTTTTCCTCAAATAAGTTGGCGTCAAGTGCTTTATCTTCAGTCTCACTAATTCTGACTTCCAGTGCCTCAATTCTGCTCCTCTCATTTTCTATTGAGTTGTCTAATTCTGAAATTTTATTGTTACTCTTTTGGATTTGCTTGCTATCTTTCTATGGATTCTTGCAGCCTGTTACATTTGTCATTATACTCTTGTATAACCTTCTTAAGTTCCTCTGTTGTTTTATCTGTGTGTTCCTTGGCTTGTTCTTCGTTTTGCCTGATCTCCTCCTGGATCTCTTGAAGAGCTCGGTCTCTTAATCTTTTAAATTCTACCTCCAGTAATTCCTGGAATTTCTCTTCATTTGGAAGATTTCTTGATTTGTTGTTTTGGGAGCTTCCTGAATCCATCATGGTCTGCCTCTTTATGTTATTTGATATTTACACTTGTCTCTGAGCCATCAATAAATTATTATATTCATTTTTTTTATGTTTGCTTACTGAGTCGGAGTCTACTTGATGGCACTGGGTTTGTTTTTGTTTTTTGGTGTACTGTGTCCTAGATTCTTGTTTTATTTTGATATGCCCAAATAGGCTGCTTGGGTGAGCTAGTTTGATTAATGGCACCTTTGAAGCTCTTATATCCTGTCACCAGGTGATCAGAGCTGTTACTAGGTATGTGAGCCTAGGAGCCATTTTACTTTTCTTGTATGGATTCAGCTCAGGTGTCCAGGTAGTCGGTCACCAAGTATGTGGTGTAGGCTCTCACCTACAGTCCTACATAAACAGGTTTGATTGGTGTAGGTACAGGTGTCTGGCTACTGTGGGGGGAATGACTGCCCCTGAGTGTCTGGGAGGAAAGCATGTCCCTGTTCCCTAGAGCACATAGGTGGGTGGGTTTTGCAGCCAGACCATGGGCACCCAATGCTGTTGGCTGTAAGGACTGAGATTCACCACTTATTCTTGGACTCCTAAATTGGGTGGCTAGGTGGCATGGGTGGAGCCACCAACCCTCAGGTCACTGATGTGGGTAGGTGAGGACCCTGCTTAATTGGCAGAACATTGTCAAATATCACGAATCTGCCACTCCACTGTATAGCTGATAGAGTTGAAAATAGGCTTCAGGTATATACCCTGTTGTAGTGTGCTAATGAGGACCTACGCTGTTGAAATGGGCCCACACAGGTCTATGCAAGGGTGAAAGGCATTCAGAGTCCTTGGACTCCTTATGTCTGTGCCTTCCCTGAGTTCCTGGCTTAGGGAAGCTGGCAGATTATTTTTTGTTGTTTGTTCCTGCTCCAGGGCATGTGATAGGTCCTACTTCTTGCCCAGGGGACCCAGAAATAGCTGAAGCTGGTCCAAGACTAAAAACAGAGAGGGAGGAAGCAGGTAAATGGGAGAGATGTTCTTCCCAAAGGGGATGATTTTTGATTTGTGTGGCATTTTAAATGCATGTACTTATCTTTTGCCAACTTAGCACTGCTTTTCACTGGTTCTGGAGGCTTGTGTAGACTTTCTACCACTCGGTCTCTTCTGATGTGAAAAACATGTCCTGAGCGTCACTGCTTGCCTCACCGCACGTGCCATCCAATCCAGCCTGCAGGGTGCAGCTTTCTGCCGGGTCAGGTCTGTCAACCTCTCACTGCTTCTGAACCATATTCCCCCTCCCCCTGCCACTAAGTCCAATTCTGTAACTTCACCTTTGATGTTCAGGGCTCCTAGATTGTCATAAACAATCGATTTACTTCTCTGGGTCTTTGTTATAAGAGGGGCTAACCAAGGCATCTGACTATTCTGCCATCTTGGCCCCACCCCCTACAAGAGACATTTTTCATCACATTCCTGAATCTGACACTATCAGAGAAACTTATCTCTGAGAAAATGAAATAGGGATGAGGCAGTAGGCAGAACAAACCCGTTGGGTTGGAGTCGATTCTGATGCATAATGACCCTATAGGTCAGAGTAGATCTGCCTCATAGGATTTTTAAGGAGCGGCTGTTGCATTTGAACTACTGGGCCAGAGTATATTTGGAGCACTGGTGGTGCAGTGGTTAAGAACTCAGCTGCTAACCAAAAGCTTGGCAGTTCGAATACATTAGCTGCTCCATGGAAACATGGGAGCAATTCTACTCTGTCCTATAGCGTTGCTATGTGTTGAAATCTATTCACCAGCAATGGGTTTGGTTTTTTGGTTTACATGCCTACATGAGTAAAATTTGTCTTGAGTCTCTAAACTTAATTCTAACGTAAGAATGAAATTGTAGCACTTCTCCATAAAGGTTTGTCTTAAGTCATCAGGATGAAAACCAAACCCACTGCCGTCGAGTCGATTCTGACTCATCCTGACCCTACAGGACAGAGTAGAACTGCCCGATAGAGTTTCCAAGGAGTGCCTGGTGGATTTGAACTGCCGTCCTCTTGGTTAGCAGTCGTAGCACTTACCCACTATGCCACCAGGGTTTCCTCATCAGGATAAGCCTGTGCTAATTTATTGGATACCTTCAGGAATTCTTCATCAGTTATATTCACATTAACAAGGAAAAAATATCAGAAGGAACTTCATAGATCTTCACCCTTCATTTCATGCAAGATTCAAGTGCGTCAGTGGTGATGGTGGTTATGTGAAACTGATCTCTGGCACGCAATACTTCTGGAGCATTTCTGTCATTTACTTGTTTCTTCTAATGCTTCTGCAACAATAAACTGCTTGATAATCAGTATTTGGCAGTATTTGTTTTATTGTGTTTTCAAAATATTCTCTTATGTAAATATCTTGTTAATAGCTGGTAGAGATCCATGCATGTCTATGAATTTACTTCTGAATCTTGGAGAATTGACTCATCAAATGAAAGTGATGTAATATATTATTATACATAACAAACATAAATATATGGGCTGTGTTTCCATTTTGTTGGCAATGTCTTAAGCTTCTGTTCTGGTATCTCCTTTTTGTGACTGGTCTTCAGCAATATTCTCTATGGCACCTAGAATCTGAGTGTGTGATTCCAGGATTGCACTCGTTGCTATAGCATGTGCTTCCCAGTGGGTATTAGAAAGACATTTTAATGCTGATCATTGCCTATGAACAGCTCATCGGTGAATAGAGATGGCAAAAAATTTGTAAAATATCTGAATAGAAGAAAAAAATCTTTTTTTTGACAAAAATCCGTTGTGATACATCCTGCAAAATTAAGTGAATATGCAGCACCTTGGTATGAAAATGGCATATTCATTACATTCCAGAATTTTCTGCTGCATGCCTTTATAATGCAGTGACATTTCCCAGCATTGTCATAGGATTGGTCTCTGCACTTAGAAAAATCAATTTTGCAAACTTCGCCTAATTAGTGAAACACTTGGTTTGCAATGTCTTTGAGGGCTAATGCGATATGTTCTCCTGACTCGCTTGGTGCATGTTATGCCTTCTTTCCCTCAAGTTCTTCCATTTGTAATGGAAATGCCTAGCTTGTGCCTTTTATGCCATTGTACCTTTGGAAGCAGATAACTTGTGTCATAGATTTCACAGATGAAGAGGGATTTTTGAATTTTGGACTTGGACTTGATTTAAGACTTTTTCTATGCTATGATGGGATGAGGAAACCCTGGTGGTGTAGTGGTTAAGTGCTACGGCTGCTAACTGAAAAGTCGGCAGTTCGAATCTGCCAGGCGCTCCTTGGAAACTCTATGGGGAAGTTCTACTCTGTCCTATAGGGTCGCTATGAGTCAGAATCGACTGGACGGCAGTGGGTTTGGTTTTGGTTTGTGATGGGATGAATACGTTTTCCATTTGCAAGAATGTGATTTTGGCGGGGCCAAAGGGTAGAATGTCATGGATTGAATTATGTCCCCCCAAAATGTGTGTATCAACTTGGATAGGCCATGTGAGGTTGTCCTCCATTTTGTGATGGTAATTTTATGTTGAGAGGATTAGGGTGGGATTTTAACACCTTCCTGATCCGAGATACAGAGAGTTTCCTTAGGGTGTGGCCTGCACCACCTTTTATCTCTCAGGAGATGAAAGGATAGAGAGTTGGGGACCTCATACTCCCAAGAGCAGAGCATGTCCTTTGGACCCGGGGTCACTGCGCCTGCGAAGCTCCTTGACCATGGGAAGATGGAGGACAAGGACCTTCTTCCAGAATCAACAGAGAGAGGAAGCCTTCCCCTGGAGCTGACGCCCTGAATTTGGAGATGTAACCTAGTAGACTGTGAGAAAATTAATTTCTCTTTGTTAAAGCCATCTACTTATGGTATCTGTTATGGCAGCACTAGATGACTAAGGCAGCGATGATTTTAGCTTCTGTTTTGGAGTTTCCTTTTTGTATCTGGTCTTCAGCAATATTCTGTATGGTGCCTAGAATCTGAGTGTGTGATTCCAGAATTGTACTTGTTGCTATAGCATGTGCTTCCCAACGTATATTACACAGTTTAATGCTCAATCATTGCCTGAATATGTTTTAAGAATAGCTCGTCAGTGAGTAGAGGTGGCAAAAAATTGGTGAAGTAACTGAATATTAGAAAAAATATCAATTGCTTTTGGACAAAAAAATCTATTGTGATACATCCTACAAAATTAAATGAATGTGCAGCACCTGGGTATGAAAATGGCATATTAATTTCATTCCAGAATTTTCTGTTGTATGCCTTTATAATGCAGTGACGTAATGGCAGCATTGTCATAGGATTGGTCTCTGCACTTAGAAAAATCAATTTTGCAAACTTCACATAATCAGTGAAACACTTGTTTTGCAATGTCTTTACCAGTATGATTTTTTAAGCTAGGAAATGTGATAAATCACCACACAGGTTTTCTATCTGTTGGAGATATGGATCTTTAAACAATACTTAGCTGGCCTGTATGAGAAGGCTCAGAAGGAGAATCCACAGACAAAATGAAATATCGAGCTATACTTATTTCGCTGACAATAGTTGATTGAACTTCATCACTTATCAAGATTATAAATTTTTTACACATTATTTTAGAATTATAGGATGGATTGCCCTTTCCTGTGTTACCGTGCTCTGAGATGTGACTTGCTAAAAATAGATCAAATGAGCAACAAGTTGAAGTCAACTTTAAAATTTTCCGTTTCGTGGGAACCCAAAGACTTCATTTCTTTTTCACGAAGATAGTCCACATTCAGTGATTGTTATGACAACGACACATTACAAAATGGCTTTTCGATACTGATGTTCATTAATTTGTGATTCCAGTTCATAAATTAAGCCAGAACAATTTGTTTGGTTTAAGTATGATAACATAATCCCTGTGAATTGAACTATTTTCATGTTTACTGATCCTATTCAATTTGCACCAATTGCTAAATTCATCTGTAACAATTCGAGAATTAAATGAGGATGACGGGTTTGTTTGTTTGGTTAGTAGGTTTGCAAACAAAACAATACACAGAGCTGACTGATGGAGATTGCAGTAGCCACTCCCTCTTATAATTTTCATCATTAACTTTGCACTCTAGAAAAAATTCTGGCTACAGAACTTTGTTTACCGTCCAGGAATTTTCCACAGAAATTTACAAGTGGACAACTGTGATGTTGACAATCACTTGGGCCTCTTTTGATCCAGTAATTTACTTCGTTGGAAGAAAATTATTCCACAAGGCAAGATCTGCATTTCTGTTATTTATGCGGTCTGCAGATGTGACAATTAAGTATTCTGAGTTTCACTTTCTAGATCATTACTAATTTTTTTTTTTACTACAGCAAGAAATGGATGCAGAATTTGGAACAAATTCTGTTATATTTGTATTGCCATCATGAATTTCAGCACTAGTGGTACTAGTAGGATGATACCCACCCATTAAGCACGTACCTTTAATGCAAGAAGTCTCTTCTGATTTATTACATTCTAAAAAGGAATTTTGGAATTGTCTTTAGGGATTCACAAGTCATTTTCTTTTTATCTTCTGCAGGCTTCCATTTTTGCACTCCACTTAATTATTGGCATTTCATTTTGCCTGGATTGAAAATTATGTCACTTTTTAAGTTTGATTCTACTATAACAATAAATTTGAATAATAGAAAATAAATTTATAAAACAGGTAGTTTATAAAATAAAATTTACTTTAGAATTTAGACATTAACACAAAAAATTTATATTTGAAAATTAAATAACTCATTGCTGTGGATTAAATTTTAACTAACAGTGACCCTATTGGACAGAATAGAACTGCACAGCAGGGCTTCTAAGGAGAGGTTGGTTGAAACCTTTTAGTTTCAGCCAAGCTCTTAACCACTGTTCCACCAGGGCTACATTTGAAAATTAGTAAGTAAAAACGTTAATTTGGACCATGAGATTTTGTTCTTCAGGTCTTAGGTAGTCCAAAGAAATAGTACATGATATCCTTCTCCATGGACTAATTCCTCCTGAAAACAGGTCCAAAGTATGTAGGATGTAGTCTAGCCATCTTTGCTTCTAGGCTAGGGTACATTCTGGTTATACTTCTTTCAAGATAGATTTTTTCGTTCTTTTGGCAGTTCATGGTATATTCAGAATTCTTCACCAACACGACAATAAAAAGCCATCAATTCCTCTTCGGTCTTCCTTATTCATCAGGCAGCTTTCCCACACATATGAGGCCACTGAAAACACTGTGGCTTGGATCAGTTGCATCTTAGTTTTCAAGGTGATGTCTTTGCTTTTCAACACTTTAGAGGTCTTTTGCAGCCGATTTGCCTAATGCAATGCATCTTTTGATTTCTTAACTGCTGTTTCCATGGGTGTTGATTGTGGATCCAAATAAAATGAAATCCTTAACAACTTCAATCTTTTCTCCGTTGATCACGATGTTGCTCATTGGCCCAGTTGTGAGGATTTTTGTTTCCTTTATGTTGAGGTACAATCTCTACTGAAGGCCACGGTCTTTGATCTTCATCAGTAAGTGCTTCAAGTCCTCTTATCTTTTAGCAAGCAGGGTTGTGTCATCTGCAAAATGCAGGTTGTTAATGAGTCTTCCTCCAATCCTGATGTCGTGTTCTAGGTATAGTCTAGCTTCTCAGATTATTTGCAGATTAAGTAAGTATTGTGAAAGGATACAACCCTGACACACACCTTTCCTGACTTTAAACCACGCAGTATCACTTTTTTCTGTTTGAACGTCTACCTCTTGATCAGGTTCCTCATCAGCACAATGAAGTGTTCTGGAATTCCCACTCTTTGCAGTGTTATCCATAATTTGTTATGAACCAAGCAGTCAAATGCCTTTGCATAGTCAGTAATACAGAGGTAAACATCTTTCTGGTATTCTCTGCTTTCAGCCAGAATCGATATGACATCAGCTGTGATATCCCTCCTTCCATGTCCTCTTCTGAATCCTGCTTAAATTTCTGGCAGTTCCCTGTCAATGTACTGCTGCAGCTGCTTTTGAATGATTTTTAGCAGAATATTACTTGCATGTGATATTAATGATTTTGTTTGATAATTTCCACACTTGGTTGGATCACCTTTCTTAGGAATAGGTGTAAATATGGATCCTTTCCAGTTCATAGGCCAGGTAGCTGTATTCCAGATTTTTGGGGATTAGACAAGTGAGCGATTCCAGTGCTGCATCCATTTGGTGAAACATCTCAGTTGGTATTCCATTAATTCTTGGAGGCTTTTTTTTTCTCACCAATTCCTTCAGTGCAGCACGGACTTCTTCCTTCAGTACCATCGGTTTCTGATCATATGCTACTTCCTGAAATGGTTGAAGGTCGACCAATCCTTTTTGGCATAGTAACTGTGGGTATTACTTTCATCTTCTTTTGATGCTTCCTGCGTCATTTAATATTATACCCGTAGAATCCTTCAGTATGGCAACTCAAGGGTTGAATTTTTTCGTCAGTTCTTTCATCTTGAGAAATGCTGAGTGTGTTCTTCCGTTTTGGTTATCTATCTCCAGATCTTTACACATGTCATTATAATACTTTTTCTTCTCAAGCCACCCTTTGAAATCTTCTGTTCAGCTCTATTACTTCGTCATTTCTTCCTTTCACTTTAGCTACCCGACATTCAAGAGCAAGGTTCAGAGTCTCTTCTGACATCCATTTTGGTCTTTTCTTTCTTTCCTGTCTTTTAAAGGACCTCTTGCTTTCTTCATGTGTGATGTCCTTGATGTCATTCCACAACTCGTCTGGTCTTCAGAGGTTAGTGCTCAACACGTAAAATGTATTCTCGAGGTGGTCTCTAAATACAGGTGAGATATACTCAAGGTCGTACTTTGGCCCTTTTTGACTTATTCTAATTTTCTCACGTTTCAACTTGAACTCCCATATGAGCAATTGACAGTCTGTTTCACAATTGATCCCTGGCCTTGTTCTGACTGATGATACGAGTTTTCCCATCTTCTCTTTCCACAGATGTAGTCAGTTTGATTCCTGTGTGTTCCATCTGGTAAAAGTCCACGAGTATAGCTGCCGTTTATGTTGGTGAAAAAAAAATATTTGCAGTGGATGAGTCACTGGTCTTGCAAAATTCTGTCATGAGATTTCTGGCATCATTTCTATCAGCGATGCTGTATTTTCCAACTACTTTTCCTTCTTTGTTTCCAACTTGAACATTCTAATGACCAGTAATTATCAATGCATCTTGATTGCATGTTTGATCAATTTCAGGCTGCAGAAGTTGTTTAAAATCTTCAATTTCTTTGTCTTTGGCATTAGTGGTTGGTGCATAAATTTGAATAGTCATATAAACTGGTCTTCCTTGTAAGTGTGTGGATATTAGCCTATCAGTGACAACATTGTACTTCAGGCTAGATCTTGAAATGTTCTCTTTGATGATTAATGTAACGTCATTCTTTTGACTCTGGTGGAATATCCACGTTTGTAAGACTGCTCACAGACTGTTTCACCAGAGAGTTTTCTGGTACTGCAATATCTACCACTAATCTCTGTGATCCCTGTGAATTGGCAAAATAAGAATAGTGCTATAGATTTCTTCCAAATACAGAAAACATAATTATGAAAATGTTCTTGCTATTGATTATATTCTTTACCAATCTGTTCGTATGGGATTTTTGATACTTCTCTTGAAAAATGAGTCCAAGGTACTATGATATGTTTACTTTGTGTGGCCTTTCTAGCCATGGTCTTATAACATCCACCCTGGTGCTTGGGCAGGACTGTGTGATAGGGTAGTTGTGGCTCACCAAGAGGATTGCTTAGTTTTCCCTTCAAAGAGAACCAGTTCCAGAGCAAAGAGGAGGATTCAACTCCCATCAAGGAAGAACAGCCAGGAGCTGAGCATATATTATAGACCTGAGATCCCTGCACTGAGAAGCTCCTAGAAGCAGGAGACTGAGATAGAGAGAGGAAGCTGTAACCCTGAAGACGGTAAGATGCCATGGCAGGAGAGACCAAGCAACAGGGACCCGGCTATAGGAGATGATGGCCCAGGGAGAAGGAAAGCTGAGTGCCTTCGCAGAGAGGCCCAAGGCCAGGCAGAGTCACACCTATGAGCACAGGAGGGAAGAGGCTGTCCTGATAGAAGAACTGTATTGTGAGTGTCTTTGAGCCTGAGTTATAACTGTTACTTCCCTAATAAACCCCATAATCGTGAATATGGACTATGAGTTCTTTGTGGCCATTGCAATGAATTATTGAACCCAGCAGAGAAGTAGGGAGTGCTGTGTGAGGGACAGTTGGTGTCAGAGTTAGTGAAGATGGTGGAGAGAGGATAGTTTTTTCACCAATGCCTTCAATGCAGCTTCGATTTCTTCCTTTTATACCACCAGTTCTTGATCTTATGCTACCTATTGAAATGGTTTCAAATTGTCCAGTTCTACTGCAGTAGGTATATTAATATCAGACAAATTATACTTCAGAAAAAGGAGTATTATTGGGAATAAGTAGGGACATAACATAATAAAGGTTCAATTCTCCAAAAAGATTCAACAATGCTAAATGTGCACGTGTTTAACAACAGGGCTCCAAAATACAAAAACTAATAAATCTGAAAGGGGAAATGGACAAATATGCATTTATAACTGATATCAGTACTTTTCTATCAATAATTAATAGAGCCCTGGTAGTTGAAGTCCAAAGCATGTGTATGAGCCACTCATGGATGTCTATGTGTCTGTGTATGTATGTGTGTGTATGTGTGTATGTATGTATATCGTATAAAGACAAGTAATACAGAAATAAACATAGACCCCTTGGGAGGTACAAACGGTTAATGCATTCAGCTGCTAACCAAAATGTTGGAGGTTTGAGTCCACCCAGAGGCACTTTGGAAGAAAGGCTTGGTGATCTACTTTTGAAAAATTAGCCATTGAACTGACACACTTATGTGTCACTACTACTATGACACACATGAGGGGAGGGGTCACCATGAGTCAGATCAGCTTGATAGCAATTGAATGATTTTTTTATTCATTCTTTCAATGTTTGTCTTTTAATTGGTATCTTAGGCTGGGTTCTTTAGAGAAGCAAAACCAGTGAGATACATATATATATGTATTTATATATAAATAGATTTATATCAAGGAAATGGCTCACGAGGCTGTAGACGCTGGTACGTCTCAAGTCCATGGGTCAGGCTGGTGGCTTCTCCTGACTCATAGATGCAGGGACTGCAGAACTCAAGATCTGCAGGTCATACAACAGGTCTGTGGCTCACAGGCTGCAAAGGCTGACAAATCTCAAGATCGGCAGGTAAGCTGGCAGGTTGTGGCTCACAGACTGTGGAGGCTGATGAATCCCAAAATTGGAAGGTAAGCTGAGAGTTCAAGTCCCAAAAACTTGAGATCAGATGAAGAGGAGCCAGCTGCAGGATTCAGAGTGAGCAAAAGCTCAAGAGCCTTGCCAGAAAGTCCACCTATATTGGATGCAGTCCACACCCCTGAGGAAACTCCCTTACATCTGATTGGCTACTCACAGCAGATCCCATCATGGAGGTAATCGCATTATATCACATCTCATCATGGAAGTGATTGCATCGTTATACGACTGCTAAACTACATCATAACTGCCAAAGCACTGAGAATCATGGTCCAACAAAGTTCCCAATTGTGAATTTAATGATCCCAATTGTGAATTTAATCTATTTATATTTAAAGCGATTAATGATAAGGAAGGACTTATATATTCTACTTTGTAGTAGGTCATATATGTATTTTGTTTCTCATTTTCTTCACTACTGTCCACTTTTGTGTTTGACTGATTTTTTTCACGTGTACAATTTTGATCCTCTCCTTATTTCCTTTCCTTATATTTTTTAACTTCTTAGTGGTGACCATGAGGATTACAATTAATATCTTATGTTTATAACAATCTTCTTTTAATTAATACAAATTTAGCTTCAACAGTATAGAAAATTCTGCTTTTATTCAGCTCAGTTACCTCCCCTACTTACGTTGCTGGTACAAAAATTGCATCTTTATACATTGTGTGTCCATTAAGAGAGACGTGTAAGTATTTTTATGCATTCGTGCTTTAAATCATATATGAATAAAAGAGAGGCGTGATATAAAAATATTACTGACTTTGTTTTATCTAAGTAGTTACCTTTACGGAGTCTTTGTTTCTTTTTATGGCTTCCAGTTACTGTCTAGTGTCCTTCCATGCCAGCCAGAATGATTCCCTATAGCATTTCTCATAAGGCAGTTCTGCTGCTAACACACTCCCTCAGGTTTTGTGTATCTGGGCATGTCTTAATTTCGGCTTCATTTTTGAAAGATAGTTTTGCTAGATATTGCCATCTTGGTTCATAGGTTTGTTTCTGTATTTTTTTTTCCAGTATCTTAAATACATCATCCCACTATTTTCTTGTCTCAATGGTTTCTGATGAAAAATCAACAGTTAAACTTGTTGAGACTCTCTTGTACATTAGGAGTCGCTTATATCTTGCTGCTTTCAAGTTTCTGTCTTTGTCTTTTGACATTTTGATTATGTCTGTCTGTGGATATCTATGTATTTATCGTCCTTTGAGTTCGTTGAGCTTCTTGGATATCTAGATGACATTTGGGAAGCTTCCAGTCATTACGTTTTCAAATATTCTTCCTGTCCTTTCATCTTTCTTTCCTTTCTGGGACTCCCTTAATGAGTATATTGGTATGCTTGATGTTGTCCCGCAGGTCCCTTAGGCTCTGTTCATTTTCTTCATTCTTTTTCCTTTATGCTCCTCAGTTAGAACAATTTCAGTTGTGCTTTTTCAAGTTTACATTTTCCTGCTTTCTTGCTCAAATCTGCTGTTGAGCTCCTCTAATGAAAATTTTATTTCAGGTATTCAACTTTTCAGCTCTATAATTTCTATTTGGTTCTTTTGTATAATATTTCTTTATTAATATTTTCTACTTGTTCATACATTCTTCTCTTGGTTTCCTTTTTTTTTTGTCTATGGTTTCTTTAGGTCTTTGAGGAAATTTAAGACAATTGGTTTAAAATCTTTGTCTAGTAATTCCAATATCTGTGTTTCCTTAGGGATGCTTTCTGTTCATTTCTCTTCTTTCTTTCTTCTTAACAAATGAACCATCATTTTCTTTTTATGACTTAAAATAGTGTGTTGCAAACCGGATATCTTAAATATTATAATGTAACTCTGGAAATCAGATTCCCTCCAGTCATTAGGGTTTGCTTTTTTTTTTTTTTAATTGTTGAGGGCCAGTCATCCATTTGCTTAGTGATGTTTCCAAACTATTTCTGCAAAGATTGTATGTCTTCTCATGTGTGGACACTGAGGTTCTGTTCTGTTATCTCAGCAGTCAGTTCATGACTTGACAGTGCTTTCTTTAAATGCTTGTAGCCAAAAAGAAAAAGTAACATTATCCCAGTCTTTGCAGATTGGCTCTTAACGGGCGTGTTCTTTCAATGCTAAGCCAGAGGGCCTAAAACTCTGCCTTAGCCTTCACTTCCTGCCCCCATGGAGCCCAAAGATCAGCCAGAGGTGCAAGCCTAAAGCTTTGTCAGGATCTTTATGAGCATGTCTTCATCTTTAGGCAAGAACATTGCACTCCAGATTCCTCAGTATATGTGGTAGCCCTTCAAAGCCCTTAAACCACTAACCATCGTCCTCTCAGCCTCCTTTTTTCCAAGCTTTTGGATGTCTCTGCTGTTTTCTCTGTCCTTCATCCTTTGACCCTGGAGGTAGGACCAATTCTTTGAGCTTTGTACTCCTCAGTTTCCATCACATCGTACATTTTTTCTTGTGTGCTGTTGAGTCAATTCTGACTCATAGTGACTATAGGATGGAGTAGAACTTCTCCAAAGGGTTTCTAAGGCTGTAATCTTTATGGAAGGAAATGGTCATATCTTTCTCCTGTGGAGTAGTTGGTGGATCAAATCAAAAGGTTTAACAGCTGAGTGCTTAACCACTGCACTACTGGGGCTCCTTTTGACATCATGCATCATAATAGATTTTTAACACACCCCTCAGAAACATAGAAGTCCATAAATTATCAAGGATACAGAAGATTTAACATGTATAAAAATACCAAATTTATATATGTGTATGTGTGTGCATTATCTAACCACTAAAGGATATACATTCATCTCATGCACATACATAGTGTTTATAAAAATTGACTGTATACTGTGTTATAAAGCAAGTCTCAACAAATTTCAAGAGTCTGCAATAATATAGAGGATACTATGTAAGTACACCATAATTTAAAAAAAAAAACCATCTTAGAAAAAGAAAATACAAAATCTCCATGTGCTTGGATATTTTAAAATACTATGCGTTAAAAAAGACATCATAATGAAAATTAGAATATGTTTTGAAGTGAACAATTATGAACATAGTGCATATAAAAATTGGTGCAGTACAGACAATATAATATAGGAAACTTATAGCCTTAAAAATATAATTGGAAAGAACAAATCTTGAAAAATAAGTGAGTTAAACATCCATTCAAAATGTTGGGAAAAAACCAGAAACAAACATTCATAGGAATTTTTGTTTCTATTAATGATTGA
Organism: Loxodonta africana; assembly: GCF_030014295.1. Taxonomy (NCBI): domain Eukaryota; kingdom Metazoa; phylum Chordata; class Mammalia; order Proboscidea; family Elephantidae; genus Loxodonta; species Loxodonta africana. The sequence continues at coordinate 355,601 of NW_026975124.1, forward strand.
ATACATGCAACAGACGATCCACGAAGACTAAAGTTGATTCTTAGAAAATGCTGGTAAAATTGACAAACTTTAGGCAAGATTGATCAAGTGAAAAAGAATGAAGGTATAAATACCGAATATCAGGAATTAGAAAGAAAATGACTACAGATCTTGCAGAACTTAAAGATAATGTGAGAATGTTATGAACCATATTAGCCAATAAATTTGGAAATTTAGGTAAAGTAGGCAAACGTATCATACCATGTAAGTTAATAACAACAATTCAAGAAGAAACAGTAAGCAAAAGTAATTCCACAACTATTAATAGAATTGAATTAGAGCTCAAACTATTCTCAAAAAGAAAACGTCATGTCAGATGGCTTTTCCTGCAAATTCTGCCAAATATTCAAGAAATACTTCACAAATTCTTCAATATAAAATGAAATATATACCCAAACTCATTTTATAAAGCTTGTAGAATGAATATTGATACCAAAACCTGACAAGAGTAGCAGAAGATGGGAAAATTACAGGGCAATGTCACTGATGAACATAGATGCAAAATATAAAAAGAAATAGGCAAAACAAATCCAGCAATACTCTAAAGAAGAATATATTATGACCAAGTTGGGTCTATCCCAAGAATTCAAGGTTAATTTAATATTCAAAAATGAATCAGTATAATTTGCCATATGTACAGGAAAAATAAATGTGGTTATATTAATAGGTGTAATAAAATAAGTATTTGATAACCTCCAGCATCCACTCATGTTTTTTAAAAGAACATCTAGCATGCCATGAGACCAGAAGAACCAGAAGGTTCCCGGCTACTGTCGCTGAACATTTTGATCAAAGAGTCCATAGAAAAGCCCTGATTAAAAGGGGGAAAATGCAGAACAGAATTTAAAATTCTCATGAACCCTAGACTTTTTGGAGCCATTGAAGGTGAATGAACTCCTGAAACTATTGCCGTGAGATAATCTTTAAACCTTACACCAAAAGCATTCCCTTGAATCATCTTAAAACTGAAGTACAAAAAAGGAAACACCATACTGTTGCTGTTCAGTTGATTCCGACTCAGAGACCCTGTAGGACAGAATAGCACTGCCCCATAGGGTTTCCAAGGTGCAGGTGGTGGATTCAAACTGCTCTTCTTTTGCTTGGCTACCGTATCACTTAACCACTGTGCCACGAGGGCTCCAAAACATTAGCTACTTAACTAATAAAAATGGTCTACCTTGAGCATATGCTCTTTTAAGGACTGTCTATATGGCATCAGATTGCCAACAGCTACTGAAAAGATTAGATAGGAACCTTAAGGAGCAGTGGGTTTATGCTAATGACAGAGGAACTACTCAGAAAAGGAGGGTAAGAATGGTTGCACAACTTGAATGTAACCGATGTCATTAAATTGTACAGGTAGAAACTGTTGAGTTGGTGTACGTTTTGCTGCATATATTCTCCACCACAAAAAAATACATTTACAGGTAATAATTAACAAAAAACGTCAAGGAGAGCTAAATATTTTGAAAATAAGACAGAGTTGCATGTGAGGGAATGAGTGGGGTGAGCTGTTTTAGATTAATAGTAAAGGCTTATGGGAGCAGGATATTTGAGGAGATAACTGACCTATATCAAAGGAGAGAATAGCTGTATGAAGTTCTGGAGGGAGGATATTGCCGATAAAGGAAAGAGTTTTTTCTGAGGTCCTTAAATAACCAAGTGTTTTGGCATGTTTGAGGAAGCTCAGGAAATAAGTCATGGCTAGTGTGGAGTGAACCGAGGGAAGACTGTTAGGAAATGAGGTTTGTGTGGTGGGCAAGCCCCGCATCATGAAGGACCATGGGAAGAGTTTGGGAATTTTTCCTAATTGCCATGAGAAGCCACTGAGATGATGCTGTTATGTAGACTGTAAGAGGGAAGATTGGTGGCACGGAGTCCAGTTTTAACCAAGAGATGATGGTGGCTGTAAGGTGGAGGTAGTGAGAAGTGGATAGAGTCAGGATTTATGTTAAGGTAGAGCCAAGAGTCCAGAATATGTGTCAATGGACTGGATGCAAGATTTGAATAAAGGAGAGAAATCAAGGATGATTTCTAGGTTTTTGTCCTGAACAACCAGAGGATAGTGAGAACATTTGCTGAGATAAGGAAGACTGGGAGGTAGATAAGACACTTGGACCAAGAATTTTATTTGAACCACATTAAGTTTGAGATGCCTAGTAGACATTCAAGGGGAGATGTGAGGTCAGCCATTGGTGAAGGAACAGGGCAGAGTATGTAAATGAGGGTATCCTAGGGCTCAGGTGGAATTGACTGCCATGAATTGGCTCAGATAACCTAGACAGTGAGAAGTGATGAATGATGTTACTTAAACGGGGCATGGAAATCAATGAAAAAGGTGTGGGAGTGGCAGGGAGTCTAAGGTAGAGAAGTTTCTCTGTTCCTAAACCTGATTGGCTGGATTTGAAGACATCATAAGTTCCTGTATGAGAAATATCCAGCAAATTACCAGTTGATTTAATAAATTGATAACAAAGTCCACCTTTCAGCCAAAGATTGAAAAACGAACAAAACAATTGCCATCCAGTGAATTCTGACTCTTAGCAACCCTATAGGACGGAGTAGAACTACCCCATAGGGTTTCTAGGGAGCAGCTGGTGGATTCAAACAGCAGACCTTTTGGTTAGCAGCTGAGCTCTTAACCACTGCACCACCAAGCTCAAACCAAGAATAACACACGTGAGGAACTTACTCCTTAGTTTAATCAAGTATGTAGACATTCAAATTCGTAATTTTGGAGATTCCCCCTCTTTTTTTTCAAAATGGGGGGCATTGAGATGGAGGATTTTCCTATGCCCACCATCCTAAGGGATTTAATTAACCCATAGTTGAGACATTGTAAACATCTCAAGAAATTATTACCTTTGAGAAACTTGAGGGTGAATAGGCATATCACCTGGCTCCTCTTAAACTCGTTTTAAAAACCTCACTTGAAGACTCACCTGCCTTTTTGAATAAGTGCCAGCTTGAATAGGCAGGGTTCAGGGAATTGCCAACCAAAGGTATGGTTTCTCCAGAGGCCTCCAAGGGGTGTAAAAGAAGAGCGGAGCCAGACCCCGTGCTTGGGACACACCCTTGGTAGGAAATATTTGAGTGTGTGTGTGGTGAGGGGAGCACTGGGTGTGGGAGAGTGGGGTGGGTGGGTAATAGGGAAATGCCTGTTTTTTTTTTTTTTTTTTGGTTTTAAGAAACAGTTTTTTACTTTTTTTTTTTTTTTTTTAAATTACAATGAACAGTTCAGTGGAGACATGTTCCTTATCTGCAGGGGCTAGTGGAAGTGCTGATAGCTGAGAATGTAGCCTGCTCCCCAAGTGCCAGTTGGCATTTTGGAGAGAAAACTTGATGTTTGGAGCACTGACTGGCCCTCCCTTTTCTAAATAATTAAGGGTGGTGGGGTGGTGGTAAGAGAAAGAGGATGGTCTGTGAACACTGACCCTGGAAAATTAACCCGAGTGTGTGGGTTGTGGATAGCAGGAAAAGAACATCACCCGCAAATGACAGCAGTGCCTTTATTTATTTATTTATGCTTCTTTTTAGTTCTGAGTTGTTTTTAAGCCACAAATTAATGGGGCCACCATGAGTTTTCAGAGAATGAGTTTTACAAAAATCTAAGTGTTTTAAATATTGCAAGGATTTACTTATATATGCTGTATATGAGAAAAGTCCTTACAGTTAAAGGGAGGAGAAAGAAAGTATATTCAGGAATTAAATTTTCACAGTTCTCTGAATTCTTATATTTCTCTTGTCCATTTTTGTTTTTTTGTCCTTCATCCACCCCTTCCACCTTGACCCACTGTCTTCATCATCTAGTGCTGCCATAACAGAAATACCATGAGTGGATGGCTTTAACCAAGAGAAATTTAATACCTCACATTGAAGTAGGCTAATAGTCCAAATTCAAGGCATCAGCTCTAAGGGAAAGCTTTCTCTCTCTTTCAGCTCTGGAAGAAGGTCCTTGTCCTTAGCCTTCCCATGGTCAAGGAGCTTCTCAGGTGCAAGGACCCTGGGTCCAGAGGACGTGCTCTGCTCCTGGTGCTGCTTTCTTGATAGTCTGAGGCCCCCAACTCTCCGCTTGCTTCCCTTTGGTTTTATCTCTGGAGAGATAAAAGGTGGTGCAGGCCACACCCCAGGGAAAGGTGACCTGAGTGAGGGTGGTGTTACAATCCCACCCTAATCCTCTTAAAGTAAAATTACAATCACAAAATGAAGGACAACTACACAATAGTGGGAATCATGGCCTAACCAAGTTGAAACACACGTTTTGTAGGGTCATAATTCAATCCAAACCAAACCAAACTTGTCACCATCAATTTGATTCCAACCCGTAGAGACCCTAGTTGATTTGAACTCATAGAGACCCTATAGCATAGAGTAGAACTACCCCATAGAGTTTTCAAGGACTAGTTGGTGGATTCGAACTGCTGACCTTTTGGTTAGCAGCTGAGCTCTTAACCACTATGCCACCAGGCCTCCTCTTGATCCACAGTCCACCCTAATTCAGCACTGTGTTAGAAAAAGTCTTTGCTATTCTGAAATAAGAACGTTTTACTATACTTTTGTGTTCGTGGTTGCTTTTGGTATGTCTTTAAGCACTGAAGAGTTACCTCATACCCATTAAAAACCCGTTGCCACTGAGTCTGTTCCAACTCATAGCGGCCCAATAGGGCAGAGCAGAACTGTGCCATAGACTTTCCAAGGGCGCCTGGTGGATTTGAACTGATGACCTTTTGGTTAGCAGTCGTAGCTCTTAAACAGTACACCACCAGTGTGGAAGGGGTTTAATTGATAACATGATGTCTGGGCTCCAAGGGAGATGGAATGGATGTGCAGGAGAAGGGCATGCAGAGTCTGCCTGTATAGTCCCCAGAACTCTGTTCAAGATCATAACACACCTCAGTAATCACTTGAATCTAAACATACAACTTTAACAGTTGATGTAAATGACTTTACACATGAATTTTGGAACGCAACTATTTCTCAATGGAAGTTTCTTCAACTAAGCTGTTTGTATTCCCTTAATAATTGTGAAAGCTAACATTCATTGTGTTCATTCTGTGTGTAAGGCCTTTTTGTAAGTGCCTTGTGTGTTTTATTTAACCTGCGTGACAACCTTTTGAATAAGACCCGTTTTAGAAAGGGAAACTGAGGCAGTGAGAGGTAAAGTAACGTGCCCAGATCACCCAGCTGATAAGTTGAGTTAGGATTTAAACCCAGGCAGTTTGTTTCAGAATTTGCTTATGTAATCACTGTACATGACAGCAGTGAGCCCTAGTGGCTGTGTGGCTAAAGAACTTGGCTGCTAACTGAAAGGTCAGTGGTTCGAACCCACCAGCCTCTCTGCAGGAGACAGATGTGGCAGTCTGCTTCAGTGAAGACTTACAGCCTTGGAAACCCTATGGGGCAGTTTTACTCTGTCCTTTGGGGTCACTATGAGTTAGAATCGACTTGATGACAGTGGGTTTTGGCACATAATACTAATGTGCAGTGTATTCTGTATGCCGTGTATATGTTCAGAAACTAATTTTCCCAACATTTATGCCATATATAGATTACCAATCCAGTTGCCCTTGAGTAGATTTTCACTCCTGACGACCCCGTGAGTTTTCAGAGTAGGACTGCTCTCCATGTGGTTTTCAATAGCTGTGACCATTTGGAGGTAGATTGCCAGGCCTTTCTTCCAAGGCAACTGAGTGGATTTAAACTGCCAACCTTTCAGTTAGTAGCTGACCACTTAACTCTTTGTGCCACCTAATACATATATATACTAGGAAGTTTTCCTCCTTATTTGTACTTTAATGTTTTGTAGACTCTTACGAATACTTGTTCCTGGCAGTGAACTAGATGCTAAAGAACAGAATAGGCACATGTAACCCTCTCTCACCTTCTCCCTCCCCTTTCACAGAGATGAAATGAAAAGGAATTACTGAGGACAGATTATTGGATTAGGGCCCATACTCAGGGCTCTAACAGCATGGGGGGTTTCTCCTGTCACTTCAGTTCTTGTTCAGGAATTGGCACCTGCTTTTTGTGAATCACAAAGACCAGTGCTTTATATCAAGCCATTTAGATTTGGGCTATGGAGCAGTGACTTAAAAAAATTATATTTTCAGAGATTTTTTCTATTAATTGTTTACATTTATTTTAATTGTATATTCTAAAACCGCTACAAAAAGGCATGAAATAATTGTTTAAATTTTAATTCGTATGGGTCAAAATGTATGTTAAACTACCTATTGTCGCCTTCACAGTCGTCGTTATGTTTGAGCTGATTGTTGTGGCCACTTGTTACCAAGTATGACTTTCTTCTCCAGGGACTGATCTCTCCTGACAACGTGTCCAAAATATGTGAGATGAAGCCTCGCCATTCTTGCTTCTAAGGAATATTCTGGCTGTACTTCTTTCAAGACAGATTTGTTCATTCTTTTGGCAGTCCGTGGTATATTCAGTATTCTTTGCAAACACCGTAATCCAGTGCCTTCAATTTTTCTTTGGTCTTCCTTATTCATTGCCCACCTTTCGTGTGCGTATGAGGTGACTGAAAACACCATGGCTTGAGTCAGGCGCACATTAGTTTTCAAGGTGACATCTGTGCGTTTGAACACTTTAAGAGGTCTCTGGCAGCAGATTTGCCCGATGCAATGTGTCGTTTGATTTCTTGACTGCTGCT